>NC_029779.3:36774020-36817500 GCF_000817695.3 Arachis duranensis | reverse complement strand
GTCTGGGGAGTGTAGTTTAATTTTTATTAATCACTCAACTGTAAATTAAACTACTTGCCTCATGGCTTGCTTCTGATCGAAGAAATACTGGAGACGGGTAAATTTGTAGGATCCGCGCATATTCATACCAATAACAAGCAATCACTATCTTAATATTCTTAACATATTTATTATTCTAAAATATAATTAAAAAAGTAAAAATAATATTGCTGATCTGAAATGAAAAGCGGACAGAAAGTAAGGTTGTAAAAACCAAACCAGTTATTAAACCGATTAAATTACTGATTCAATAGTTTAATAGTTTAACTGTGGTTAAATCTTGATCGAACCGATTTTGTTAAATATAAAATAAAATTATTAAAAATATAATATAAATCTTTTAAAATTTAAATTCAATCATTCATATAATAATAAAATTTAAAATTTCATAACCTATCCACTAACTAAACTATATCTCATCTCATCATTAAAATTTTACATTCAAATTCAAAAATCACAATTTATAAATAAAAGAAATCATAGCATAAATACTATATCCATATTCAATCAACAATCACCAACAATCAATAATAATATCAATAATTATTTAATTAGACAAAACTTACTCAATTAATGTCAAATTACTAATTAGAAATAGCTATCAACCAATCTCAGCAGCAACAATTTTTTAAGGTGTGCAAAACAAACTATCCCCTACCCCCTTAAAACCTAACTTCATGTTTCAGCTACTACAGCAATTACAGTAAAATAAAATCTCAGCCATTACAACAATTACAGCAAAATTCAAAATTACAGCAATTCAAAATCCAAAATTATATCAATTCTGTTCAGCATTATAAAATTATATCAAAATTCAATTCAACATTCAAAATTCAGGATATAAAATTATATCAAAATTAGGAGAATTATTAGAAGAATACATTACAGAATATAGAATTCCACAATGAGATCACTAGTTTTCAGCCATTAACAGAAAATAAATTCAAAAGAAAAATTCAAGTTCCTTCATAAACCAAAGAACGAAACAGAAAATAATGTTAGAATTACTTTCAATAGCAAGGGTATGTGCCAAATATTCGGCACATCATGGAGACAGAAGTAATGTTCTGAAAAATGGTTTTGAAATTCTATTCAGCATTCAGTGTTACAGCAATTCTGTAGCATAATTAACAGAATAAAAAATTAATTGAAAAAATAAGGAACTCTGCAGCAACTCCAGCAAACCAGTGATTCATATAATTATTAGAATAAAAAATATTAATTGAAAAACTGAAAAACTCTGCAGCAACTCCAGCAAGCCAGCAATTCATATCATTATGAGTTTATCAAAAAAATTAATTAAAACACTAAGAAGCTCACTGAGGCAGAGAAAGCAGAGACAGCCTAAAGTGGCATAGAAATGCTTGGCAGGACAGAGGCGGCCGACGACAGAAGCTATGCCCCGACCTTCCGACGACGAAGGTGACAGAAGCTTCAAACGGACCACCCGACGACGACGATGGCGATAGAAGTTTCGAGTGGTGATGGTGGCAACGACTGGTGGCCACTGCCGGTGCCGATAGTGGTAAGGATGGTGGAGTGGAGGCGTTCCTGCTGGCTTCAGCCTTCAGCTCATTGAGGAAATTAGGGTTGAAAGGGGAGAGAAAGGCGTTAGGCTCGAAGGGATTGGGTGGGTTATGGGCCTTTCAAACTTTTTTTTTTCAAGCGTCAAAAATCGACGTCGTTTTCTATAAAGATGGCAAAACCGGACTTCTGAAAAACCCGTCCGGTTTGTCCAGTTCACCAGTTAACTACTGATTTGACCGATTTTTTTATTGAATTTTTACAGAACGGTTTTAAGAGTTACCTGAACTAGTCAGATGACTGGTTCCCAGTTAATCTAGTTGAACCGGCCAGTTCAGTCCGATTTTTAGAACATTAACAGACTCTACTCCATGAGAAGCATGAAATGACACAGCTTTATGGAGCAGCAAAAATATGACACGACGCAAGAGGCGCTATGCATGATAGGGGAAGCGCCGTGAAGCTGTGAGGTTGAGATCCTCCGCTATAAATAACTGAACAACCTCAAAATACCATCGCCGGAGGAGGATGACAGTAGGCTGTGACAAGTGGCTCATGTAAGAATTTTTTATGGTGGACTTCTATTGATTGTTGGCTTTTGTTTTTATGAAAATAGATTGATTGATTCACTTTGGGTTTTAGATGCAGTCATGCTACACATTTATGTAATTTTGTATTTAAATTTATCTAAGTTGGTTCATCACCAAAAAAGTTCAATACCATTAAATAAAATGTGAAATATACGCGCACCCAACTCACACGAAATCGCTCTTGTCCAATGCTTCTTCTCTTCTCTTCTTCTTCTCTTCTCCTCCGTGTATCTTCTCACGCTCGTTTACGCACGGAGTTTCTCCTTCTTCGCCGTTTTCTTCGCGTTCCTCCTCCTCCTTATTCTCCTCCATCTTTTTCGCGTTCCTTTTTCTTCATGTGTTTTCTCCTTGTCGTCATTCTTTTGTTGTTGTTGTGCTGTATTTTTTTGTCTTTTCCTCCTTCTCTCTGATGAAGAAACAGTAGAAAATGAAGAGAAAGAGTTTTGAATTGTGCAGAACAGAAATGAACCGAACATGTTATTATGGTTGAACAATTGTATAGTACTAAATGAATGGAACATTATCCATTATATAACTTCAAATTCGAACATCTTTCTGCATAATGAACCGAACATATACTCATTATGGTGAAACAATTGTATAGTACTGAATGAACGAAACATAATCCATTATATAAAATCAAATTCAAATAGCTTTTTGTATAATAAACCGAACACGTACTCATGGTGAAACAATTGTATAGTACTGAGTGAACGAAACATAATCCATTATATAAAATCAAATTCAAACAGCTTTTTGCATAATAAACCGAACGCGTACTCATGGTAAAACAATTGTACAGTACTAAGTGAACGAAACATAATTCATTATAAAAAATCAAATTCAAACAGCTCTGCCTACAATTTATAGATTATTAATTCAATTTAATTCAACTCAGTACACCTCCATCCATTCAATTCAAATTAACAATTGCATTCCATTCAATTCGATTTAAAATTGAATAATCTAAACTTCATCAGTTTGATTAGTTTCAAAAGAGTAATTCAAATCGCTCTCATTCAACTGATTTGAAGTTTGAGTCATTCATTGTTTAGATTCAGAAGTGCAGGTCGAAAAAGAAAACAAAGAAGAATAGGAAAAAGAAGAAGTGGCGAACAGAAAAAAAAGTTTACGTTACAGCAAAAAATTTACAATAAACAAAATTTTAGATTGTAGCACGTTATATGTAGCGTGTGTATAACAAATGAGTGAGAGGTAGGGGAGGAGAATGCATCTAACCAATATTGCTATATTAACTTTCTTATGCAGAATTGTTATTTTATTTTTTCTATGAACTGTTATTTTATTTTTTCTTCTGCGGAATTGTTTCATTTCTTGTGCTATATTAACTTTCTCATTTGTACAATTTTGTTTTAGCGTAAATAATATACCAATTAAAAAATTTTATTTTAGCTATAATAGACGGAGCGAGCAAAATTAAAAAATTGGTAACAATAGTGAAAAATTATGTACGCAAAGAAATTTTTATAAGTATAATTAATAATATACTTATTTCTATATGAAAATTGCACACAATTAAATTGGAAATGTAAATGAAGTCTAAATATATTTAGATATTATAAACCCATTTGAGTATATATTTAGGGTAACTAATAAATTATTTAGCTTCAATTTTTATACATATCCTTTTTTTTTATACATGCACATCCTTTTTTAAATTTAGAGTATTGCTACGCATACAAATTTTTTTACCATATAAGTCATACAAGTTAATCTTAACCCAACAAAATCCACTTATATAATGCATGCATGAAAATCACGTTGTTCTTCTTTGTATTTCGCGTTCCTCTTCCTCCTCCTCTTCTTTCTTCTCGTTCTTCTTTGTGTTTCTCCTCCTTTTACTTCGCATATTTCATCTTCATCGTCGTTTTTTTATTACTGTTGTTGTTGTTGCATTTTTTTCCTCCTCCTCTTTCTATTGATTTTGTAACATTATGTATTTTTTTTCTTTATTTAATTTTTTTTCCCAAGAAAAATTATAAGAATATGAAATAAGAAGAAGAAGAAGAAGAAGCAACAGAAGATGAAGAGGAGGAAGAGGAAGTATTTTGAATTATGCATAATTTATCAGCACACATACACCGAAAATTCTTAAACAATACACTCAAATATTTTCGTGTTACACCTAAATATCTTCGTATTACATCCAAATTCGTTACAAATACAGAAAAATATTTCTTCTAATGCTGTATTTTTTTTCTTCTTCTTCTTTTCCTTATTTCTTTCTTTTTCTTTTAGTTGAATAAATGTAAGTTCATTATCTTCCAAGTAATTTTGTACCATTGTGTGTTTTTTCTTCTTTTTTGTTTGACTATTTTGTTTGTATTCTCATTAAGAGAGTAAAACAAGAAGAAATTTGAGAAGATAAAACAAAAAGAAAAAGATGAATAAGAAAAAAAGAAGAAAAAGATGGTGATGATGATGAAAAAAGAAGAAGAAGCAACAGAAGATGAGGAGGAGAAAGAGAAAAAAATTTGAATTATGCAGAACTTATCAGCATACATACACCGAAAATTCTTAAACAATAGACTCAGATATCCTCGTGTTACACCCAAATATCTTTGTATTACACTTAAATTTGCTGCAAATACAGAAAAATGTTTCCTCTAATGTTTCATTTTCTTCTTTTTTTTCTTTTTTTAATTGAATGAATGTAAGTTCATCCTCTTCCAAGTAATTTTGTACCATTGTGTGTTTCTTCTTCTTTTTTGTTTGATTTTTTTTATTCTTGTTAAAAGAGTAAAACAAGAAGAAACTTGAGAAGATAAAAAAAGAGGAATAAGAAAGAAAAAGAAGATGATGATGATGAAAAAGAAGAAGAAGAAGCAGCAGAAGATGAGGAAGAGAGAGAAGAAGAGTTTTGAATTATGCAAAACTTATTAGCACACATGCACCAAAAATTCTTAAATAATATACACTTAAATATATCTTTGTATTACACTCAAATATCTTCGTGTTACACCCAAATTTGCTGCAAATATAGAAAAATATTTCCTCTAGTGCTGCATTTTTTCCCTTTTTTTCTTATTTCTTTTTTTCTTTTAGTTGAATGAATGTAAGTGTTGGGAATAAGGAGTATGACCACAATCCAATCAATCATGTGTCAAATAATTTGTTATTGTTATTATATTAAAATGTTAATATAATAAAGTCCTTGATTAAATTTAGAGATTTATCATTGTTATAGTGATCATAATATTGAGAGATAAATCTTTTATAATTTAATTTAAATTGTTCTTGGCCATAGGCTTATTAAAAAGGACATTAATAATCCGGAAAGATCAATATATATATTATAGATGGTGCATATAGAGATATGACCATTAAACTTACTCACTTTGAGAATTCCTAATGGTTATAATTACCGTATATTTGTCAATAGGATATTTTCAAGATGAATATAGTAATAGAGTTTCCTTTGACCTGCGACTATCATAGTAATTAACAATGTATTTATTATACTTTGATTCCAGACACCTAATACCCTAGGGTGCTAGTTGAATGGATATTGGGTATGATTTAAATACTTGTAGAATTAATGATTATTCAATAAGGAATCCGTCAACTCTCGGTAAAGAGTTTGAGCTCTATGATTATAATGACTGAGATGAATAAAACCTTGGCTAAGGGGATTGAATAAATGAAGAAATGAGTTTCTTAGGTCATTCACAATTCATTATAATAATGGTAACAAGTTAGAGTTTGACAATTAAACCATACTCTAAGGGTTAACCAAGAGCTGGAAAGATGGAAGGAATTATACTTTGTTCTTCTGAGGTTCTTAGTAAAAATATATTACTTCATACTATCGAGTTGTTGAGGAGTGTTGCTAGACGCCAACCTTGATTAGTAAATTTAGTATGACAAATTTACTACCCACTTAGTATTAAACTTATGGGGTCACACACTAACGAGTGTTCTAATCTTTGCTGTAGAATTATTTAATTATTATTTTGATTTGATCAAATAAATAATTTTATTGATTCAAATAGAATATTATTATATTCTTTGCTAGCACCAAGAATATAATAATAGTATGATGATTGAGAATAGTAAATGAGATTTGAGAATAATTAGTTATTCTATTTCTAAACTTGAATTCTAAATTTGGATGAGATCCTAATTGATTCTGTTTCAAATTGAGTTATGATATGATTCATAAATTTGAAAGATTCAAGTTTAAAATAGTAAGATATGATAAAACACAAGGGTTTTATTCCTTTACCTCTACACACATAAACGTATGTGAGCCTGATTCTTGGAGAAGAATTTTATGGCGTGCAAAGAGTTGCAAGAGGTTTCTCAATTTAGATCAGATGTCTATTGGTCAAGGAGTTGACAGCAAAGGTTGGTCTCGGTGTGGATACGCATAGAGAATAAAGTTTTTCCTGAAGCATCTAAAGGTATTTAGATCTGATTTACTATCTATATATTATTGGAATAAAGTTTAAACACAAAAATAGATCTTTAGGATTACTTTCTTTTCTTCCGTTGCGTGTTATGAACACATGGTAATCCTTCAGTAAGTTCATCATCTTTCAAGTAATTTTGTAGCATTATGTGTTTTTTCTTCTTCTTTATTTGATTTTTTTTGTTTTTATTCGTGTTAAGCGAGTAAAACAAAAATAAACTTGAGAAAGTAAAACAAAAACTAAAAGATGAATAAGAAAAAAAGAAGAAGATGGTGATGATGATGAAAAAAAGAAGAAGCAGCAGAAGATGAGAAGGAGGAAGAGGAAGAGTATTGAATTATGTAGAACTTATTATCAGCACATATACACCTAAAATTCTTAAACAATACACTCAGATATCCTCGTATTACACCCAAATATCTTTGTATTACACCCAAATTTGCTGTAAATACAGAAAAATATTTCTTCTAATGCTGCATTTTTTTCTTTTTTTTATTTCTTTCTCTTTTTAGTTGAATAAATGTAAGTTTATCCTCTTCCAAATAATTTTGTACTATTGTGTGTTTCTTCTTCTTTTTTGTTTGATTTTTTTTATTCTTGTTAAAAGAGTAAAACAAAAAAATTATTATTATTGATGCTTTTATTATTAATATGAACTTTATTATTTCTTTCCTAACATTTTTTAATATGAGTTTCATTTCTTTTTCTTTATTATTATTAATGCTTTTATTATTTTTTCTCTAATTATAAATCTCCTTATAATAATTCTTTAATAGAATATTTTTTTGATCTAATAGATTTTTTTCTATTTTTTTTTGTCAAAAAGTAACTTATATGGGGAGAAAAAAAAGATATAAATTAAATTTTAAAATTTAAATTTAAATAAGATGTGTAAAGGATAACTATCAAATTCATTTGGTAAATTTAAACTCTTTGTATTATCGTAATTGAAAATTTCAAATACTATTATAAAATTCTAGATCTTTTTATCTTATTATTCTTAAATTATACATTATACCGTGTATTTATTTTTATCTTATTGTTCTTAAATTATATATTATACTGTGTATTTGAAGAGTTTCATCTTTTCTTAAATAAGTATGACATTATATACTTTTTGGATACAAAAAAATAATGAAGTTGAAGTGAATAATAAAATTGATTATATAATAAGATACAAATTTTTAGAATTTTTAGCACAATTGACAAATTTTTAGTTTCAAAATAAATTTTTACTCTATTTTTTATCTTTTATTTGATTTTTTTGTATAATTTCTTCTTGATTTTCTTAATTAATTATGATTGTAATAATTCATCACAAATTTGTATTTTATAGAGAAAATTTATCAATCATAAAATATAGAAGACTTAACCAAAAAATTTAAAAAATATTGATTAATCACAAAATAAAAAAATTATGAATTGTCCTTTAATTATGTCGTAAAATATAAATTAGGACTATTAAAAATTATTTTTTTTCATATTAATGTTAACTTAAGTTATAATAAGATAAAAACTAAAAATTGTATATAATAATTTGATTTAATTATTTATACTATCAAAATTATTCTTTATTATATTCCATTCATTTTTATTCATTAGTTATTTTTAATTGAATTAATTTTTTTAATTAGTAATATAATTATTTTGACATTTACTTTACTCAGTAATATTTTTTAATTTATTTAATCTGATTAATTATCTCTTTCTTATTTTATATTAATTTAACTAATTAAAGTTAATAAATTTCAATTATTTTAATTCTTGTAACCTTTTATTCTAATCATGTATTTCAATTAATGCATTAATACAATTTTAATATTTATATGTCATTAATAATAATAATCTCATTTTAAAGTGACATTTTATCCCCCAATAAATAAATAAATATATATATAATGTCTAATTATAAAAAAAATCTACTATTTTTTATACGATTAGATTAGACATATTTATATTCAATTTATTTGATTATTTAATTAAAATTAATTATATTAAAAGATTATATTAATATTGTGGTAGACTAATTATATTATTATTCATTAATTATATTAAAATATTAAGATTATGATAAATTATCATTATTTTATTATTTTTTATTTTTTTATATTAATTCAGATTATGATAGATTATTATTATTTTATTATTTTTATTTTTATATTAATTTAGATATTTAATTTTTTTTATTATTATGTTTTTTCTCTTATTTTATATGTTTATTTTCATAAATCTTGCTAAATTAAACAAGGTACTGTATATCTTCTTTTTATTCCTCTTTTATATATGTCACACCCTACCACACAGAGTATTATATCTAGGATGTAAAATAGAGGTGGCGAGGCGCTACGACTTCTAAAATTATAATACGTACATATAATAGCAGAAAAATATAATAAACTAGGAGCCTTGAAAAAAAAATAGGTAAAACAAAATCGCGAAATAAAAAAAAAAACGCAACGCTCAAGAAACGAATTGACCTGCATGCTAAGAAAGCTATAACCATCAAACATAAGATTATAAAAGTAGGAATAGAGTGCCAAAGATATAAAATAACAAGCTCCTAACTTAGCTCGCGAAGTCAAGACTAGCCAGAGAATATTTACATATATATATACATATCCAAAATCCAAATGTACATAAGCAAAATCCTGCCTCTCCATAAACCTCTAAGAGGATCAAAAGAACAAGTTATGCGGAGAGAAAGCTAAGTGTGTATATATATATATGCCTAACGAGACACCTCTCGACCAGCATTTGAAAAACAACAACATAGTATGGAATGAGAACCAGATGTTCTCAGTATGGCAAAGGTGCCACACACATAATATATAAGGCCCTGAGAATGGCAGAGGCAATCCTAGAATGCCGACACTTATATTATAGAGCTTAAAGTATTAAACAGAAGTCATAAAAGGTGGCTTTCTAAGAGTATCTAAACCTAACTTAACTTAACCTTAAATCTAAGTCCCATACTATCATTCCTCCATACCTCCATCTCCGTCAGCATTTTCAAGACAGATAAACAGATAAAGGAAAGTACAAAAAGGTTACAAGTACAGCAAGTAACAATTATACATTTTGCATGGCAAATACACTTAGGCACACCCAGTTAATACACAAACAAGTAATTCAGGTAATATGCAGATGATGCACGCCTGTCCTATGGCTGATGAGCCTCATCTATCGGTTATCCAGCCAACCCGACAAGTCCGAAAATCTTAGACTGTCCCTCGACACGCATCCCCAAGAGTCTATGCATAGCTTTTTCTCAAATAATCAATATTGCTCAATGGGGGTTAACATTCCCGAGAATTTATATGCGTCCGGTCACTCTGATATCGTAGGGTCAACAGAGTATCGAGTTTTCAACCTGGTACACGTGGTGGCAAGCTACGACACTTTATCAAGGAAACCTCGTATCTCAGACATTTAATCGTTCAAGTCAAGTTTCATACATAATCATTCACTTGATTATCAAGTCAAGTATCATACATGATTATCCATAACATTTCATAATCAATTCATCACTTTTCAGTTTTATTTCATCTCCAAGTGATCCCCATTTTCCTAACTTTATCTGATTATTAGGTATAATACTTCTATTCATAACTAAAGGGATGAAAATAGATGTTTAAAAATTTGAAATATAGTTTAAAACATTAAAAATCAAATTTGCTGAAATAGAGTCCACGCGTGTGCGTGGTGATAAAAAACTGCAGCTCACGCACGTCCCTTTGTCATGCGTACACGTGGGTGAAAACTTCATGTCACGAGTACGCATCGTCAAAAATTCACTTCACGCGTACGTGTGAGAGTACGTTCTTTTTTTTTTTTTAAAAAAAGGCAGATGCAATAGCTAAGCTGCAGTAACAGGGAAACAAAGCTGTTAATAAAACATAACAGTTTTCAGGCACAACTTTCCAATTTCCATAACTTCTTTTATTTACAATATTTTTCACTTGTTCTTCGAGTGGCATAAACATCACGAACTTAATTTTCATTTCAAAACAAGTTAGAAGCAAATTGAGGATCCGAAAAACCAAGTTATGCCTCGCCAAAGTTCGGCCAAAAATCAACTTTTTCCAAACTCATAAACCTCTACTCCATTATTCATTTCATTCATATAACAACCATACATACCTGAAAACCAATGCTAACACCTACAACAACCCAACCACAAGATATTACACTAACTCATCAACCAAGATTCAATCATATAGCACACTATCACAACTCACAATTTTCACCATGCTTTAAACACTATGCACACAATTATGTCATCATCTTCTTATCATTAATCACACTACTACCCATGCAATAACAATCACCATTTTACCACCAATTCTCATCCAAAACATTAAGAACTCTCATCCAAAATATTAAGTACACTAGGCATCACATAGTTCCATACGTTCCAACTTATCCTATGGTCATTTGGCTAAGTTTTCACAGAACATTATATATTAAATGCAAGAAACTTAAACCATATCTTGGCCGATTCTCACATAGCGACTAAAACAATTCACTCACAACAAACATAGGTCCAAAGCCCAAAAAAACACTAATGCCCATCCTCCAACAAAAATTCCAATGTCCATAATTACAAGCTACAATTATTTATTCACAACCTAATACACATTCGTAATACATATATATCCAATTTAATACACAAAGCTCAAATTCAATGGAATTAAAATAGAATTATCGTATCCTCACCTTACCCAAACTTTACATAAGCAACAGTGAACGTTTTTCTCAAACTAATTGGATCCTAAAACATCAGAAATCAGAGAAATTCAACATTCCTACTCAATTCTCTAAAATTTGGGGAAAGAAGAGACTGAGAGTGATTAAACAAGTTACTAATAAAATTGTTCTGGTAGAAATATAGAGCTCGACGTGGTGAATGCGTGACCACAAACGGTGCGGCGATCGGAGCTCGGATGAAGAAGTTACGGGGGTTGGAAATCACCGTAAGGATTTCAGTGTTTCTTCTCTTCCCTGGATGCTTTTACTCTGCCTTCAAACGAAATGAGGAAGAGAAGGGATTTTGGGCTCATTTAATATGTTGGTCCGATTGGACCGACGGTCCGGTTTGAGCCTGGTTCAATCGGTTTGGTTTAATTTTGGGCCGATTTCTTCGAAATTGGTGTCAAAATTCTTGATTCGATGAGTTCTATCATAATTTAATATAATATTCGTATTTCTAGTCTTCCTTATTAAAAACTAATTTATCGACTAATTATTTACTAATTTAACGGGGTTTACAATATACACGTAAAATTTATTAAATTATTTCTCTTCCGTCTAATAATTTTGTCTCTCTTCTATTTATATTTCTTTCAGTCAATATTTTATTAGTTCTTATTTTTCTAAATTTTATTTTAATTTATGTATTTGTTATTATTATACTTATTTTATTTATGTGTAATATACATTCTTATATATGTTATAGAAATATGATTTGATTCGATTAACTTGCCATTTTTTTTCGAAAAATCTGAATATTGATTTTTGAAATAAAATAAATATATTTTAAATTTTTTGCATCTAAAAATAATATTCTATTAATATTAGAATTATTTAAATGGGTAAGTAATAGTGAATATAAAATTATTTAGGATGGATAGAACTAAGTACATCTTTTTATCGAAAATACGAATTTAAAAATATTATATTCAATTATCAAAAGTCAACCTCTTATTGAACCATTGTATGTTCAAAAGATTTTTGAAGAATTGAAATAATTTTAGATATATAATTTTTTGTAAAAAGTTAATTAATTCAAGATATTTATTGTCGTTAATTATAAAAGTAAATTGAAATGACAATTTAATATTTCTATATTCTTAAAATATTATTTATTTATTTTTTTAGTATTCTTTATCATCTAATGATCACATTAATATAATTTAATTCAATAAATTTATTTATCATAATTTCATTGAATAAAAATTCTATTTTATCTAAAAATTTTAAGATTTCTCAACCTTAAGATTATCCATATTAAATTATTAAGAAATATAACTGAGAGCGTGAAAGTGTCCCTTCATTCGAAAGTATGATTGAGATCAGAGAGCTTGACTCTTGTGGTTCTTTGATCTTCATTTGTGAACCAAAACCTTATGTATCCTTAATAGGGATGAATCACAACTCCACTATGGAAAAAGAGTTACGAAAGCGAGTTTGATATGTTGGAGACCAAAATTCTGTAGTCATTATTTATATTTGAGTATGACACTCTATTAATCCTAAAAGTCAAATAAAATAGTATCTATGGTTTAATTTAATCTCATTTATCCAAATCAAAAGTAATAATGACTTATTTAATTCAATATTTATGACAATAAATGAAATCACCGTTATATAAGTCATTTAAGGTTGAATTACTTAATTTGCGATTATAATTAATATATGTATTGCCCATAAATATATTAAGAAATAATAATTTCCTAATAATCTTCCATTTGGGCTATACATAGATATTTTTCTGAGATAATCATATCTTATAAATTTTATGCACACATCTGAATATTATTTTCCTGATTACTTTAATAATCTGGTCTGTCTCATA
Source organism: Arachis duranensis (assembly GCF_000817695.3). Taxonomy (NCBI): domain Eukaryota; kingdom Viridiplantae; phylum Streptophyta; class Magnoliopsida; order Fabales; family Fabaceae; genus Arachis; species Arachis duranensis. The sequence goes on along the minus strand of NC_029779.3, from coordinate 36,804,340 downwards.
TATAAGTTATGAAATTACTGCAGGTTTTATCACATTAGTGTTGTAACGAAACCACGATGATCACCATATTAAAATACTCAACTACATAGATCAAATTTGGATGAGAGAATTCAGAAATTACATGCAAAAATGATTTCATGCATGCCTATTTTCAACTTGTCCAACTTGAATAAAAATTCTATTTTATTCGGTGACAGACTCAGATGAAATTGCAAGGGCAATGTCCAGATTCATAGTGATGGTGACTAAGTGATGAGTTTGTGAAAGAAGAAGCAAAGAACTTAAACAAACTCAGAGAGAGGGATAAGCAGCAATGACAACATGAGCTGTGAAGGAAGATGGGAACTATGAAGGGATCGGCGACGATGGGATCAGCAACGACGATGACGGAGCTATGAGAATTTTTGTAAAGAAGTCGAGAAGAAGAAGACTCTGAGTAAAGATGATTGGGTTTCTCTTACATAGCTATAGAGTATGGAATGAAGCTGTGAATAATTGAATCTGTGATATGAGACAAATCCTAATTCCTAAAAAGTGTTTATATGTATATATCTGGAGAGAGTACACCCTAAACCCGACCATGCCCTGTCCTGAGCAAAATCAGCCCCGACTGGGATCAAATTATTACCCTTTCCAACCGAGTATGGACGGGTCGGGTACCCTGCGTATTCGTGTACTCCTGTCAAGTCTAACCACGTATTAATGCTCCATTTATTAAGTGTTTACTGCTAGCCAATGAATTGCTACACACACAAGGCGAGATTCTAATTTCTAATAGTTGTTTAAGTGGATGAGTGAGATGATTATTCAACAAACTCAAATCAATTAAAATAAATATTAATTATTTTTAATATTTTAATATTAAAAATTTTGAGAGTTTGATTTTAATTATAACTTTATAAAATATTTATAATAATAATTACTATATATATTATTTAATTTTTAATAAAATTTTTAATATAATTTTATGTATTATCCCGTACAAGATACGGTAACATACACTAGTAAAAATAAAAAATTAATAAAAAATACGCATTATGTATATTTTGTTGTTGTTTTTATATTTACTATTCGTATTAGAATTCCTTTTCTCTTGGGATCGAAATCTTGCTGTAACAACTATCAAACAAAATAATACTAAATGATTTGATGGCTACTAATTTAGAAGAGAATGAGACCTATTAATATACCAATAACATTTAAAAAACAACACACAACAAAAATAACAACACAAAACAAAGGTTACAGCATACATATGCATATTTGATATACTCCAAAGTTTACAACATATTTGATACACTCCCTAAGTAATACAACAACAAGAATAACTCCAACACCAATGAGACAGAGTATGTCACAGCATGTTACTATTATAATTTAGGTAGAAACTCAGGTGCAGTCGTCTTCTGGTGAAGTTGATACTTAAGAACCATTAGATAATTTGACTGATTTGACTAAATTTTCATCTAAGGGCTCTTAAATATTAACTTCACGTGAAATCGACTTCACCTAAGTTTTCGCCTATAATTTAATAGATTTAACTCAACTAAGCTTCCAATAGTTTCGGTAGAGTAGACTATGGTATACTCATTTTCTTAATTACAACAACAATAAAAAGCATGCAATTGGTTCTATATCATAGTAAGAACCAAAACAGAGGACACTCCTCCAAGAACCAGTATGATCCACCCTAAGATCTTCCCCGGGACGCGGTCGGGAAACATTGTTCCCATAAGTCCCACCAAGAACAAGAGCTGAATCAACAAAACCATAACCCTCACAACATTGGGGTGGGATGAAAAGTAATCTTGACCTGCTTTACCACCTTTGAAGAAGGAAATCAGAGAAAGCTGATGGTTCAAGAATATAGCAATGATTTCCATTGATTCTTTGAACTTAGCCACGTCTTCGTTTCCCTCCCTAAGAAGACAAAGAAAGGTTCTAAGATAATATACAATGTATGGAAAAAAACACTTGAAATGGAAGCAAAAAAGAGTTCTCAAGTTCATCTCTTAATTAGTAGTGTTATCAATGAGAATTTAATAATTAATAGGAACTAACCTCACTGGAGCTTCTTCGTTTCTGGGAGTAGAAGTAGAATCCATATCAGGGAACTCAGCTAGTAGAAAAGGAAAATAGTTATAACACTTCTATGTCGTTGGCTCATTGAATTATGAATACGACTTATATATAAATGTTCCGCTTATGCTTATGCTTAGTTATTTATTATTTATTATATGGTACTAAACGTATTATACTTTGGAGACATAGTATAGATTTTGCGAAGTCTCAGTGAAACAAAGTCTAAAGTCTAAATGACCAAATTATTATATTATACATAGTATTATTAGTATAAGGAAATAAGAAACGAGTGGGCCTCAACGTTTTATTCGACCTTTTTGTTCTTTGTACTTTTTGCCTTCTGATTCTTTTTAAGGAGAAAGTGAGAAACGTTATATGATTTGTTTTTGTGCATATTATTTTCTATTTTTATATTAAAGTGAATGATAAAATAAAAAAATTAAAAAATAATGTTTTATTCCATAGAAAAATTTATACATAAAAAGTATATAAATATCATTTTTTATTTTAAAACCGTTACTTCATCATGCGTTTAAAACTAATATATATATCACAATATCCTTGCAGTCAATATATACTAATGATTTACTAAAAATTATATTAATTTTGATTGTTGTTATTGTGGATTCTAGTTTTTATTATCACTCAACTTTAAAATAAGCCTTGCGTATTACTTCTGAATTCTGATCGAAGAAATGCTGGGGACGGGTAAATTTCTAGGATTGCAGCATATTCATACCAATACCAATATCCTTATCATATTAATTATTTCAAAATGAATTAAAAATATAAAAAAATAAAAATCATATTCCTCATCTCAAATGACAGCGGACATAAATACCACCAATCCAAATAGTTTACTTCAACTTAAAATTAAAATATAAGATTAATACTCAAATTCGATCCTTAAAAATAATCTATTTTTTGAATTGGTTATCAAAAAATTTTATTAATCATATTAATATTTAAAAGCTACAATTATAATTTAACTTTTTTTTAATTAAATTGTGATATGTCATATTAAATATTACGTGATATAATGATATAATATATTAGTGTCTAGGAGCGGAACTTAGTTAAAATAATGTAAGATTATAGTCTCCCAAATTTTTTATAAAAAAATGAGTAGTATTTTTATAAAAAAAATAATTTAATTAGTTTAAATACTTTATTATAATTTAAAGCACCTAAATTAAATTATAGTCATATTATGATTCAATGATTGAAGATTTTAAGTCACTAAAGATTTATAGAGTATTATTATAAATTATTTTATATTTTTTATCTGTAAAATTATTTATTTATTATTTTATTAGTAACATATATTTAAAGAATAATTATATTTATAAATTTTTAATATAAATATAATTATTAAATTTTAATATTAAATTTTTGACCCTTCCAAAATTTTGTTTCAAGCTCCGTCACTATTAGTGTTATATGTTGTTACAAAATAATTAGTTGTATGTCTTAGTGTTATATATATAATATATTAACCAATTATTTTGTAACACATAATATTAATTTGCCATGTAATCATAAAATATAACATCTAACTTAATGTATTATTATCTAATTTATGGAAGGATTGATTTGACTTACCATTATAGTTTACAAGAACTAATATAATTAATAAAATATTTTAAAAATTAATAAAGTAAAAATTACATTATTTTTTAGGAGTTAATACTTAAAATGGTTTTTAAAATTTGATTTCTAACGTAATTTAGCCTTCAAACTTTCAATTGACTCAAAATTGTATTTTAAAATTTTGACCTGTGTCTCAATTTGGTCATTCCATCGTTTTCCGCCACCAAAAAACTGACCTGACCATTTTAAATGACATCTGACACTATCTAAACGATGCCGTTTAACGCTTGGCACGAAAAATATTCAAAAATGACGTCGTGTCACATGAAAGAGGGGATTAAACAAAAACCCAAACATTAACCACTTCACAATTCATCTTTCTGCTAGATGTCATTTAAAATTGTCAAGTCAGTTTTTCGATGACAAAAAATGATGAAAGGGACAAACTGAGGTACAGGTCAAATTTTCAGGATACAATTTGAGTCAATTAAAAATTTGAAAATTGAATTACGTCGAAGATCAAATTTTAAAGACTATTTTAAGTATTAACTCATCTTTTAGTGATAAATTTAAATATTAATTCTAAAATAAAAGAAGTTTGAGGGTCAATAATTTTAGTTTAGATTGATCAATATTTTTAGCTAATACTCCAAATATCTTTATTCTAACATTTCAACATCATACTTTTAACTAATACTTTTAAATATTACTAACCAACTACTAGTGAAAAATAATAAATTTAATCCTCTAACAATTTTTCACTCAAAATATATTTATGTATACTCTAAATAGCAAAGGGATTTGTACAACAAATTAACCCATCTAAGATAAATAAATAATATTTACAATTTACAACCAGTGATAATTGCTAATTGCGCATTCTTATTTTGAGTGATGAATATATACTGTCATGTTCATCAATGTTTATGTATATCATTATATTATTTATTCATCAATTACTAACTTATCATATTTTCTGCTTTTAAAGCAAAGAACTAATTTTTTTTCTAGCGGATATTGAGTTGATATTTCTTTTTCTTTATTTTTTTTCTCTATATAAGAACACATATCTCTTACATACTTTTTTTTTTTTTGCTGATTGTAAATTAAAAAAATAATTGTTAAAAAAAGTGGTCAAATACCCAAAAAATAAACAAAAAAATCCCCAAAAGTATTTAGAAGCCTTCGTAAGAAGTGGAAGAAAATCACAAAAGCCATGAAGATCAAAACATTTGGGAGCTTCCGGAATAAAGCTTCTCCGGTAGCTTTAGTCTTGAGATAAACACCACCAAATAACTGCTTCAACACTTTGTTATTCATCGCCTCTAGATTTTCGTTAATTCCATCCAAGAAGGAAAAATAAAAAGAAGGAAATACATTAGTCGTTAGACATAATAGACAACACTTGAATATTGCAAATTTTTTAAAATATAAAAAATTATTTACAATTTCGATAAATAATGAGTTGATATTTTAATTGATTTTGAGAAATTATGCATGAGCCACTTTTGCTAAAAATACTCGCGTGAGTTAAATTGATCACTTTTTATGATGTAGTATTATTAAGTGCAATATAACACGTTAATTACAAGAGTTATCTTATCTGTATACTAAAGTTAGTCATTAAAATTAACCACTAATATAAAATATATATTTAAATATAAATACATATTAAAAATAAATTAAACTAAATATGTATTTATACATAAATATATTGATGATTGATTTTAATGGTTAATTTTAATTATAAATAATATTTTTGTACTTAGAGTATAAAACGTAACTAACTTTATCTTACACTTTTTTATTATTGTTTAAAAAAAATTAACTCGTAATATCTTCAAAAATCAAATTAGTTTGTGCTAATTTTATCTAAAATGTTGTACATGTTAAAATTAATTATTAAATTAGTTATTCGTATAAAAATATATTAATTAAATAATATATTTATATAAAAATATATTATAAGTAATTTGTTGTACACATGTATATTTTTTATTAAAATATAATAATAGGTACCTCTCAATTTCAATTAAACCATATTTAAAAAAATTTTCCCCCAAAAAATAGGGAGCATGTATCTGGAAACTAACCTGTTTAGAGGCTGGTGTGTGGGACCCATGGATGACACGTGAGGGCTCCTTTTCTCTTTTGTGGTTCTGATTTGTGAAGGCAAAATGAGAGAATATGCTGATTTCATAGAAAGTACTGTTGTGGCATGATTGGTATATGATGGGGCCTGGGAATATATATAGAATGAGACAATTTTTTAATTTAATTATAATAATTAATTAGTTACGCGTGAATTTAACTTAATTGGTCTACACATCTCCATTTAGCCTTAATTAACTTACCTACGTACTAAACGCACGTATTATAGTAAATTAGTAATAGATCGCGTGACAAGGGATGGTTACCGCATCTACGCAAATTTCCTTAGCATGATTGTGCAATAAGTTCATTAAAATAGTTATGCACTTTCATCTTCAATGGAAATTTTATTTTAGTATTTATTAGATTATAGTAGTCATTGTTTATTCGCTTACAAAGAAAATCTTTTGTCATTTTTCTTTTACCCACTATAATTTGGAATTTTATTGAGTAGTATATAATAATAATATTTATTTGCTCCCATTAAATTATTAAATTTGACCTCACAATAATTTTTTATTTAACTTTCGACACTTGATAGTCAATTTGAGAACTTCATATTAAATGTCCATTATAATGATCAAGTTTTAAATTTAAATAAGATTGATGTTCTTTTTTAGAAATCAACTCGAAAGAATATTATCTATCCATTTGTATTTCTTCTTTTAAAATTAGTTTTAATTTTTTTCATAATAACTACACTAATTAAATGAATTTTTTCAACTACGAATATCATCAAGAGCTAATTGTATGAAAGTTGGCTATATATACATAAAATAATTACTTGTACAGAATAAATCTTAAAATACAAATTTTGAAATACAAAATACACATTAAAAATAAGTTAAATAATATGTGTATTCATACACAAATTTATAGTAGATAATTTGATAACTAATTTTTTATGTAAACATAATATTTTTATTATAAAAATTATTATCATGTTATATATATTTCGCTCCCATTATCAAAATTTTCTGGATCCATCACGGTAAAGAATATAATTTAAACTCTCAATACTTGTTTTAGTGAATGGATGAATTAATCAAACTTAATTATTTTTATTTTTGACAGATATATTTCTTTTCTTTATTTTTCGGTAAAATGTTTTTTTTATTTTGTATATTTAAAAAAATATTAATCTAAGAATATATTCAATGGATCTAATTTAATTTGGTATATGTAATAACTTTACAATATCATTCAATCATATATAGTCATGTTAATAATTATAGCTAACTCTTTTATCCATTATTTAAAAATTTATCCAAATCCTTGGTATATATGATTAATTAATAATGCAGAATATTTTTATATCTGTAATAACACATACCAATTAAAATTTAAATTTTCATAGTTACAAAATTAATTATAAAAAAGTATCCATAATGATTTAAAAATCATTCTTACTTCTTAACATACACAAGTCTAGATCTCTTGCAATACAAATAATATATCTAAATTTGGCTAAGTGATGATTTTAGTAAACTACTACAAAAATTTTCATCTCCGAATCTTCAACAGCACATTAACAAAGAAATTTATAAAAGTAATGACCAAGAAACAATATGAAAATTAAAAATAGAAGTAATAAAAGAAAGTTGTTATGGTTTTGCTGCCTCTATTGCTGAGAAGTGATTTTCCTGTGCCTCAGGACCAGCAGAGCCCCTAAAGAGCAAAATGGCCAAATTTCCAATTCCAAAATAGATGAAACATCCATAACAATGTGTCACATATGAACCAAAATCTGTTCCTACAATGCATTGCCATCCAGTTCCATGACTCTTGTCAAATTCCTACAACATCATATAAAAATCATAAATGTCAAAAACATTATTGTTAAGCTAATAACAAGGAAATACTAGTAATTAGTTTCATATATCCATGATAAACTCAATAGAAAAGTATAGGTAGATAATGAAAATACTAAACAATGTGAATAATGGATATATCGAATGTTCAATTCACTAGATGTGCGAATGATTATTCTAATATTAAGATTTAGGTAAGTAATTTGGGGTGTAGTATGTTTTTACTTTATTGGGTCAATTTTAAAACACATTATTCACAAAAATCATTGCCTACCTAACAAAGTTCAAAATCAATTAACTCTCAAAATATATTGAAGTTCATTTCTAATTACTCCTTCCATCCACTAATAAAATAGCATTTGTTTGACAAAATTAGGACATTAAAAATAAATATATCTTGTTATTATATTTATTATGAACCTTTTTTAAATTTTGCTTCAACTTTTATATAAGCCTTTTTTTTAGCTTTATGCCAAATTTTTTTTTTTTTAGAATTCAACAAAGATTAATGTCATAATATTATTTTTTTCAAAAGTTTAAATATTGAAATATATGAATTGATATATCTCAAACATATCTAACCATAAAGTAGTTATACATTAATACATAGATGAAATAGTAATGGAAGTGAGAGTTTTATTAATAATGAAGGGAGTTGAAGTAGTAAAGTTGGTTTATTATTACCTTCTTGATAAAGCGAGCAATCTCAATGGCGTCAGTGACATCAAAGGAATCAAGTGCCTTTGATGCTAAATCAAGTGCATCTTGCTGCATGGTTTTAAGCATGTCGGTCTCACCAATCACTGCCTTGCCTTCTAACATGGTGATGATATAGTAGTGAGAGTGAGAATGAAGTGCTTGTAGACGTGGATTTAAAAAGGTAAGGTAGTGGTGGTGGAGAATTAATAGATTTCATGTCAAGAAGGGGTTGGTGCTAATGGATTAGCCACGTATATGGATTATATTGCATATAGACGTAAGCTTGGAGCTATTATGTGGAACATGCATGTAAGGATAAGTTTTTTACATGTACATGCTGATCTTAATTAGACTATGTTGTACAAATCACAAATGAACACGTGTTCTGTAATTTGTGGATTTGTCGGGTGAATTTTGTCTACTTCTCACTCTGCTCAATTTAATTAATATTATTCATACTAATTTTAATATGTAACTAAATTCTATACTTACAAACTTAACCATAATCTATAACTATATATAGACACCAAAAAAAAGGGTAGACACCAAAAAAAATCTATAACTATATATATAACGAAAATTATAAACCTAATAATACTTTTAGATTATAAAAATTATTTACACACAACTCTTAATTATTAAAAAATAATTTATTCTACACTTTTTGTATTGTATTTTGTTTTACTTACAAAATCTTTGTTCATTGCTTATTAGATCAAGTTTGTCGCATTATTTGGAGTCTTTTGAGTGTTCCACAAAAATAAAAATAAATAGAGAGTAGATAAGATAATTGCTAAAAATCCACGTGTTCCAATAGCTGAGGAGAAAAACAAGAAGTATTATATCTAGAGTCTTTTTTATTTGAGCTTGAAACGCTTTTCGGTACATCAAATCACAGAGAAATTTATATTTGGATTTAACTAAATATTTTGAGCCATGCATGAGTTCATAACTTCATATATATAATTGATCATGAAATTATATGGCGTGTTCCAGTATTTTGAGCCAGGATTTAATTAGCTATTTCAGTAACTTAAATTACAAGTAACTAATCTAAATTATTAGAAATATAGCAGTAGCTAACAAATTATTAGCTATATATATTTACTATTACCACATTTTTGTGTAGAAAGTGTTCAATATATAATTACCTTTTTAATTTACTAATAAGTAATAATAGTGGAAATTCGGAATTGTAGAGGTTCTTGATAGGTGAATTAAATGGATATCCATAGAATGTATTTGAAGAGTGCTAACTAGAAATAGTAACGGATGTCCATGAAGTAGAAACAGAACTCCGATCCATTTACCGTTCTCAGTTTCATAAAATATTCATTATCCGTGACAGGTAACGAGTTTTTTTTTTTAATACCAGGATATTCTTAATGACTAATTTTTTGAGTACTATAGACACACAAAGTAAATAATTCTCCCAAATAAGTAAATTTCATTTTTATTCTCCGATGAGTATTAAATCCGGGAGATTGAATCTTTTGAAAATCTTCGTGTATTTTTCAAAAAAAAAAGGAAAATTAAAAAATATTCAATATATTAATACAAATCTAATTCATAATATAAAATAATTCTCAATATTAATACATAATCATGTATTGTCAGTATTACTAGCAGTATTGTCAGTATTGCTATTAGTTTTTCGATTAGGGTTTATTCTTTATTATGAGTTATTTTAGGAATTGTTGGTACTAATTTACCTGAGGTAATATTTGTGTGATTTAAGAGTTACACTTTTGAGATGTTATTGCTGTGATTTGATAGACGTCAATGCTGGCTATATATTGAAAAAGACGGTAAAATTACCGACGACGGGCGTTAAAGAATGATGCACTGAAGAAAGAGAGATTGAGTGAGAGGACAGTAGATGACAACGACGTCGCGTTTCTTGTTACGACGGCGACGGTGATGTTTGGAAAGACCCAAGCTACGTGATCAAGAAAGAATAGAGGTGTGGAAAGGTGTTTCAATTGAGGGGAGTGAGGTTTTGATATTTTAAGAAGTAAAGGATAGCAAATGTACAAAGATAAAAAATAGTTAATAATAATTTTTTACTTTTGATACATAGTTTAGGTTTCACAGTTAGCCAAGTAATAATAGTAGTTTTGGCTTGGGCTCTTAGTGACTGAATATATATCAATATAAAGTGTAAAAGGAGAGAGTACGAATAGAATATGGATACAATTTATTTTTTATTGTGTGCTTCCTATACTTGCTTTATGGGTTTCTTTGCATAATTTTTTTCCTTTGTTCATTAAGATCTTTTATGCATACATGTTCTTATCTCAAGATCACTTCATGGTATCAAGAGCCTAGGCTGAACCTACGTCTAACAATGCTTTATCTCTTCCTTCAATTTTCATCCCCAAATCTTTTCAAAATCCTATTCCAAACAAGCTTGGAGAGAAGAACTTCAAGACATGGCAACGACAAGCTTTCGCTACAATAAGGGAAAAAGATTTGGAGAGTCATCTTTTAAAGGAGTCAATCCCATTGCAATTTGTATCAGCCGCTGACAAATTCGCTGGAACAGAATCACCTACCTACAAACGATGGTGCCAAGTAGATAACAATTTGGTTTCCTTTCTTCTTGCGTCTATAGAACCCGATTTTGCAACCAAGATGGTCGGGTGCATTCTCTCATAAAATTTGGAGCATAATTAAAGATTACTTTGTCAAATTCACCACATACAATATCAAACAGATCAAGAAGCAATTGAAACAGATCAATAAACATAGATTGTCAGTTTTATAGTACATTTCGAAGATCAAGAACTTGACTAACTCTCTTGTTGCATTGGGAAGCCCTGTTTCATCTGAAGAACACATTGACATCATCTTAGACGGATTAAATGAAGACTATGAATCGCTTTTAACCACTGTTAATGCTAAGTCAAAGACATATTCTCTTACTGAAATTGAGAATCTGGTCCTTTCTCGTGAAGATATGCTTGCCAAATTCAGGAAACCTGAATCTCTTTATATGCAAACAAATCTGACCCAGTCTTCTTTTGGTGGAAGAATAGGAAGGGGTAGTAGATTTAGAAGAGGTGGCAGAGGTTTCGTTCCATCCAATCAGTCACAATGCCAAGTTTGTGAAAAACTTGGACATATGGCATAGCATTGCTTTCACCGATTTGATCACAACTTTTCTTCTCCTTCTCAATCCCAAACAAATTGATCTGCTACTCAAACTCCTCAACGATTTTCAACTTCAACCTCCACAATAAGACTAAGTATTTTCAATTAGACATTCAATGTGTGAGAGACAAGATTAACACTAAAGAGCTTCATGTTATGCACATTTCGGACAATGAACAAAATGCTGACATTCTGACTAAACCATTGTCAACGGTCACATTTGATCGTCTGAAATTCAAACTCAGAGTGGCAGACAACCCTCTCTTGAGTTTGAGGGGGTGTAGAGGATAGCAAATGTACAAAGATCAAGAATAGTTAATAATCATTCTTTAGTTTTGATACATAGTTCAGGTTTCACAGTTAGCCAAACAATAATAGAAGTTTGGATTTGAGAGTAAGAGGTGCATCCTTGACTTAGCTAACCAAGATGGATTCTTGCCTATTTTCACCATAGTGTGGTTGTTAATCTCGTCAAAATTGGTGACCCAAATAATGTCCCAGCGTCAGTTTGGTAACAGAGCAAGGTCGGTCCTCGACTTGCTCTAGTAAAATTTTATTTGGTTCGTGGGTACGGTTTTAGGTGCAGTTCTCTCGCTGTTGGTACAAGTTGTCGGCAGTACGGATTGTCTGCTGCGAAGTTTCGAATAATATCGTTCTTTTCTCTTATTTTAATGCCTTTTCTGTTGGTGATTATCTTCTTTCATTCCCATCATTATCATCATTGATGCATTCCCATCATCATTGTGCATCATCATCATCATAACATCGACATCCAAGCATCAACCTCATTGCATAGTAGTAAAAGATGGATCCAAAGCGTAAAACTACTTAAGAGATTGAAATGGAGAAGTTACACCATCAAGTTAAGGAGTTGCAAGAGCGCGCAACTTGAAAAATATGAAGCTGCTCAAAATAATCATGACAAGCAGAGTGATGACAATTTTTCTAGTGAAGAAGATAATACAAATCCATTTCATTATTCTTCTTCGTCTGAAGATTTATCCACACAAAGAGTACGACACAACACGACTCACAAAGCTAAAGACTTGAGAATCAAAATTTATATTCCTGAGTTTGAAGGGAGACTCCAACCTGATGATTTCATTGATTGGCTTTGCATAGTGAAAAGAATGTTCGAGTTAAAAGACTTTCCAGATAACAAGTGTGTGAAGTTTGTAGCAATCAAGTTGAAGAAGCATGTGTTAGTATAGTGGGAGAATCTCAAGCGTTAGAGAGAAAGAGAAAGAAGAAGAAAGATTAAGACATGGGATAAAATGCGTCATGAGCTCAAACACAAGTTCCTTCCTGAATATTACAGGCAAGACACTTTCATCAAATTTCATAATTTGAGACAAAAGTCATTATCTGTAGAACAAACAATTGCTCATTATCTTTGAGGACTAAACACAGAAATTTCTAATGTCGTTCAGCTGCAACCATTTTGGATCTTGTATGATGTCGTTAGGCTGTCATTAAAGATTGAAAAACAAAGAACACAAAGAAATAACACTCAGTCGCCGAAGGACAAATAAGTCATCCTTGATATTCAACAAGAAATGAAGACATGATCTTTTAAAAGCAACAAGGAGCGTAGATCATCAGGTAAGAAATGCTTCAAATGTCAAGATTTTGGGCATATTGTTGATGATTGTCCAAACAGAAGGGTTATCACTCTTGTTGAGAAAAAGGTTAACGAAGAACCAATCCAGGAGAAAGAAGAGAAATGTGAGGTTGACTATGCTATTGAAGAAGTTCTAACCGATTGTGGAGAAGCTTTAGTAGTTTGTCGAAACTTAAATACTGCAAGGGTAACAGAAGATGAGAGTTGGCGACGCCACAACATCTTTCACACAAGATGCACTGTTGGAGAGAAGGTTTGCAAAGTCATCATAGATAACGGAAGTTGTAAAAATGTTATTTCAAATTATATGGTAGACAAAATAAAGCTTTCAACCGAGTTACATCCTCATCCTTACAAGTTGCATTGGTTAAAAAAGGAGAATAAAGTTAAAGTAACAAAGCCTTTTCTGTCCAATTTTTTATGGGAAGCAAATACAAGGATAAAGTATGGTGTGATGTCATCCCGATGGACACATGTCATTTACTGTTAGGATGTCCTTGACAATATGATCATCGAGCTATTCATAATTGTTTCAAAAATACATACTCCTTTATCAAAAATGGCAAGAATATCGTATTAACTCCATTACAACATGTAGATGGTCAAAAGAATTAAGTTGAACTATGTCTTTTCACATCTTTTAAGACCAAATACATTCACCAATAAAATCTTTTACCGATACAAGATGAGCATTTTTCAACTCAGGATAATGCAGGAGCTCTTTCAAACTCACGAAAAATGATGCAGGAACATATATCTTTATATTTGTATTGTTAATTAAAATAATTTATTTTAGTATATATTATTATATTGTATTATGAGTTAGTCTTATATTGTTTGACGTGACAAGATCACTTCAAAATGTATGAATTTTTATTTGTTTGTATATATCTGGATAGTTCTTAGTCTATTTAAATTTTAACCAAATTTTATTTATTTTTAAACCGGGGTCATTAACATCCATGAAATTGTTACTACAAAATTAGTAACAAAACTTGTAATAGTTATTGGTTGTAACATGTAACACAAAATAATAAGCTGTGTTGCCAATGAAACAACTAAGAAGTAACAAAAACATAACAAAGCCACAAAAAAGAGTTGACAGCAAGTCTGAGCATCTTCTTCGCCACCTTCTTCTCTCCACCCCCCAACTCCCCATATTCAACCCTCTCTCTTATTTACCATTTTCATTCCCACCCTTTCTCTGTTTCTTTCTTTCTCTCTCCCTCTCTCTCTTTCATCATTCATATTCATCCCCATCTTTCTCAACTCTCAACATACACACACGTGCGGCGCACGTGCGCACATACAACAACATCTCTCGTGACTCGCCACCGCATTCTCCGGCGGCAGCCACCATTCGAATTCCATCTGATGGCGCCGCGGGCACTCTGGTCATCATGCTTCGGAAAGCACCTCCACAACGGCGGGGTTGCGGAGGGTACGGCGGCGGACGGCGGCGTAGCGGCGGCGGGCCCGGTGATGGTGGAGATGTTCACGTCCCAGGGGTGCGGGACATCGCCGGCGGCAGACCTGGTGCTGTCGCGGCTGGGGAGGGGGGACTTCCAGCTGGGCTTTCCGGTGGTGCTTCTGGCCTACCACGTGGATTATTGGGACTATGTGGGCTGGAAGGACCCATTTGGATCAAGCCAGTGGACGGTTAGACAAAAAGCTTACGTTCAGGCCCTTGGGCTTGATACCATATTCACACCACAGGTCATAGTCCAAGGCCAGGCCCATTGCATAGGAAATGACGAGAATGCCCTCATTGAAGCCATCAACTCTGTACCCAGGTTCCCTGCTCCTACATTCCAGGTTGGTTAATAAATTAATCAATTCATGCATGCACGTACATTAATTCAGTGGTAATTTCATAATAAAGTAATTGTTAATTGTTTTAATAATTATTTTTAAGATTCGGAACAATGGTTTCTTATCATGGAATTATGTTTTTCCTTCTTGAAATTGGAATAAGAAGAGCATTACCTGTAACGTTTTTGATGATATGCTAGAAATAATGTTTTACTAGGATACATGCTTTTATCCATGATCTACTTTTAATTTGTTGATTCCTTTCTTAAACAAGAAATTAAATTACTATGTACATGGCACCAAAAAGATATGGTGCCAACGCTTTGACTTATAGTCAATGATCACTTAAAAACAATCGACGTTAATGGCAACTTTAAATTAAGAGTTGGCAGTACTTTTCCAAAAGAGTCATTACAATTTACATCATATGTTAATGGACCTTAGATGTTGACATAATGGATTTTTCAATCACAATGTCATCATTTCACGCAACAACGTGGGACGCCACTTGCTCACCAAATCAATATTAATATGCCAAAATCATGTTTTTATGGGTTTAGTAGGAAATAGGACAAATTCTGTGTTTTTCATCATCCATAGGGCTTCAAATCAATCATTAGTCATCCATTCCATTTAAATCATTCATACTTGCCATTAATAAAAGAAAGTATATTTTTTTTTCATCTCCTGTTTTCCTTTTTTTTATAAAATCTTAAAAACAAAATATATTAAAAATAAAATCAGAAAATAAAAATGCAAACCAAATCTCATGCTAAGTTTCTTAGAAAATCAATATTGCAACAAAAGTTTATGTAGTTTAACATTTGAGGAAACTGTTTGTATCAGGCAACTTTCAGAAGGCCTACATCAGATGCATTGGAAGTAATGCTGACAGGTGCATTGAGGATGAAAGTGGACAGCAATGGTGTAGCTGTGATGGTGGCATTGTATGAAAACGGTTTGGTCACTGACTGCCCAAGAGGGGAGAACAAAGGTCGTGTTCTTTCCAATGACTATGTTGTCAGAAAACTTGAAAAGCTATGCAATGTGGTAGACCTTCCTCCAAAGAAGACAGTATCAGGAACAATCACTTTCCCCTTGTGGAGTTCCTTCAACAGCAGCAAGTGTGGCCTAGCACTCTTTATTCAAACCAACACTCATCAAATCTTCGGTTCACAGAATTTTCACCTCCCAGAAGATATATGATATTCATTCTCTTTCGATAACTATAATTGTACAATTAATTTGAGTGTATAAATATCATTTTCCTTTTTCATGTTCAGGCTATACATATGTACAGAATCTGCTCTAGTTTAGGTTTTTATTTAATTATATCTATTTTCCCTCCTCATTCCTTCTGCCCTTCCTTTTCATATGAGCACTGTTTTAAATGGTTTTTTATGCTTGAAAAACTGCATTGAAAGTTACAATGCATGCTGGTATTTGCAACTTAAGACAAATTGTTAAACATGCTTCCAAGAAAACTAGCCATTAACCTTCAAGAGAACTTGTACAAAAAATGTCTCAGAATCAAACAAGCATGCACAAGTGAGAATTTCATTTGATGCAGATATTACAGAGGTGAGTGTACTTGTTTATGTTTTCATCATAACATAGAAGCACAACGAAAGAATGATATGTTCATGAATAATCCATTATTTAAACAACGATCATCATTTCACAAGAAGATGGAAGTGAGTGAGACTTATATTTATTTAACAAACAAGCAAACTCTACTATGTACACCTCGGAATGCTCCTCCAAAAAAAGCCAAATATTTTCACAACCTATTCCAATTATAATATAATGAATCATCCTATATCATAGCAACCAGGCATCTTCCTCTGAGCAAAAACACTAACTGGAAGAACAAATTGCTTTTCACACTGAATCTACTGCTTGAACTTGTTGCCTGGCCAAGTACCTCTCCCTTCTTTCTTTCTATACACATTTGGAGGAAATTTAGAAGGTAAAAGATATGTGAAATACAAAATTAATGTTAGATAACATTGAAATGGAATATAGTCAGAAGATTTTACATACCCATTCATCAATTACAAGTCCTTCAGCTACAACACGAGGACCTGCCTCCGCAGGAGGCGGCTTCTTTCGAGCCTCAACTGCAGTATCAGCTTCATTAAGCTGTCTCTTCAGTTTTTCCAAAGCCTAAAAATACCAATTTGCCGTTACCATTGCACATCAATACTATATTGAGATAGTTTCACTACACAGATAATTTTGACTTACAGGACTAGGCCTTTCTGGATCAATAAATACAACCTTCAAGATTCGTTCCACTGAGACTAGATCCTTTTGTTCGTCAAACTGCAAGAAAATCCGTTTCTGAACATTAACTGGTTCTGAAAGGGAAGAAATTTTAACATTCAAGCAACAACAACCTATTACAACTGCTTGATACACACATGAATTACAGAAAAGCGTCATCTAAGCATGTGAAGATATATCTCTGGATCTTTCTAAAGTCTGGATTCTGTGTGAAGTCTCTGTTTCTGTTCCTCTGACCCATACACATACTCTCAGCCTCTATCTAATTCTTTTGGTCAAACTTTTTCCTTCGCCGTAAAAGGTGACCATAATGACCATTTATGATAAAACCATGGGCAAGAACACGTCAAGTCAATTGAAACAAGTTTGTATTTTCCAAGGTCCAAGCAGGCAATAAAAATAATATCTAGTCAACTCAACTTATAACCCTTCATATCAAACTATTTTAGGTCTCTTCCCAATTTACATTAACCAGTAATGAAATGTCTGCACATTATGAGTCCTTCGAATTCTCCAAAGAAAGCTGATTGCCAACTTAAGAAGCAACCCATGTTGAGTTGAGTTATCTTTTCCTGGCTTAAAGAAATAAAATCCATGCTCCATGCAAGGCTTCAAAGGAGGGAACAATATAGCCGTTTCAGCTCTTGGGCAATCAATGATAATATAGGTATAGATAATATCAAGATGAATTCTTCTACAAGGAACTAACAAAATTGGGGCTTACTATCAAAATTACTGTGATAATAGTCCACATTGACATTAAAATGGGATGCCGCAGCACACACAATCGCGACATTTGAACGTTAATCATTCTATTTGATGCCCAATGTAAGTTTTGGAGCTCTATTGGGTTATAGTTTTTTGAAAAGACACAACACTTGGTAAATCTACCTTTATGATACTGAATAAAACCATTAAATTTACATTCATCTTTTGCAACAAAGAAATCCCGATTCCTATCATCCCTCTCCCACTCTCTTCACTGAGATGGTACTAAAATATGATATGAGAAGGTACAAAACATACCAGCTCAGGTACGTAGTCCACTCCTTCTTTCACTTTGAGACTCATGATTTTGAACTTCACCTTGTTCTTCTGGTCTGACATCTTTTCATTGTTCTCAGGTTGCTCCACAAACTTAAACACTGACAACCAAATTTGGAAAGGAACATTGACATAAATAAACTTTTTTATTATTATTTTAAGAAAGCTGATAATCAATTTTCCTTTCGAAAATGAAAATTACCGGTTGCAATCAAGCTTTCACCAGGAGCAATAATACCACCAGGAGGCCTCATGTAACAACTCTTTGGTGCCGTAGTTTGAAACTGAAACCAAAAAAAGGGTTATTTCAGAAGCCAGTAAGACAACAACATAAACAGAACATGTGTAAAAGGAACAAAAAATGAATTAATTAGTTAAAACTAGACATCCTAATATTTTGATATTTTCCCCCAATTTTATTGGTGAAACATGACACATCACAAACAGAGTTACACAAAAGCTGACACAAGGGAGACAGGTCCATCTATATATAAATTCGTCCTTGTCCTGATGTGTGTCGGTGTTCAATGCTCAGAGAACCACGACAAGTGAAAAAAAAGCATAGATACTTCTGAAGCCAGTGAAGCCACATTAGAGACACACCAGATGAGTCCACAGAAACAATATACCTTGAAAGCAACATACGACTTGCTTGTGTTTTTCAAACGAACCGCACTCCTAACCTGTTTCCCCGGTTCATCTGAAATAACATACAAAAACCCAAATTCAGTAATTAATCATTAACAAAGAATTTTCTTATTTTTTTTTTCGGACGGGAAGGGGGAAAAACACAATTGTTTATTCTAAATTTCCCATCTATCATTATTTATAGTTTATATTTAGCTATAAAATTTGGTTTTTTACTTTTTAGTGTCTTTAATCCATTTCTGAGAGCTCCCAATGAAAGATATCAATTTCATCGTTTATGTTATCATTTTACACACACGTGACGCAGTTGATTAAAAATAATACTATTAAAAAAATATAATATCCTTTTCTTAACCATTGAAAATAAAAACCACAATTCCATTTCCTTTGCAGATAATAATAACTAATAAGGTCAAATATCCCAAAAAAGAAACAAAATTAAAATTAAAATGCTTGCAAAGTAAAAGAGCTGAATTTCAATCCAAGAAAACTCAACGAATTGACAAATTGTGAAAGTAAACTAAAATCAAATTCAAGGAGAGCAGAAAAGTCAAAAGTCAACGTAGAGAGAGAAAATCAATACAAGTGCGAAATTCAGAATTTACATGGAAAGTAGAGGCAGCTTGAAGGATCGAGACGGAGCCTTCGACGTGGAGGGAACAGCGACCTCGCCACCGCCGACACTGTTTTGGCAGAAGAAGAAGAAGAAGAAGAAGAAGACGCAGAAGCAGAAGTAGCAGTGTTGTTCCCTTCGGAGCGGTGGTTATGGTTGTTGTGAGCTGAAGAAGATAGAGAAGAAGAAGAAGAAGCGTTGCCGGAGCTCCAGAAGGGGCAGAACCTGAAGAGGTTAGCTTCGGAGCGCGGCGTGTGGGCGCCGCCGGCGATTGCCATAGTGGCGCCGGAAAAAGAAAAAGAAAAGGTGTGATCAGATTAGGGGCGAATGGTAATTGGGAATATTGTAAGTAAAACGCAGCGTTTTGGAACGGCTTATGTGTTTGGAGTTATTGAAATTGAAGAAGAAGAAAAAGAAGAAACAGAAGGTGAAAGGGTGTGTGTGTGTTCTGCTATGAACGACTTTATGCGGACGCGCCGTGCGGTCGCAACGTGTCCCTTCAGGTTATCAGGTAGCGTTTTATTTAATGCACACCCCCTCTTCCTAACGTGGATTCTTTCCTTTGTTATTATAAAATTATATTATATTACAATTGTTATGTATTATTTTAAAATTAAAAGATAAATGATTTTTTTTATGTAGTATTATTATATAATAATTCTATTGTATATTAAAGATTAATGATTAATTAATTATTGTGTAAAAGAATATTTATTTGATATTTTAAAAGATATTTATTATACTTTAAAATATATNATAAATATATAATAGCTAACTTTTACTATACATAAGTACATTTTTGTATTACATAGTAGGTCTGTTATACATATCCTTTAACACATGAAATAATCTTGCATCTAATGAATCTGTATATATTAAAGTTTCGATGAAAAACAAGTTTTTAAAATAAGCATGAATAATGTACTATAAAATTGCCCAAGTATTTCTAAACTTTTATAGTTCTATGATAATAAAAATATTAGGGCAAAATATCTCAATAAATCAAAAGCAATAAAAAATTATTTGGATCACCTAAAATAAAATCTGATATATATATTATCCAAAGTTTAAATTTATGTAAATCGAATTAGATATAGTAGATTTAATAGATAATGTTGTATTCAATTTATATGTATAAAATTCTATAATCATAAATTAAAATAAGTTGATCAAATTTATTAAATTTTTAGCAATATATGTAAATCTACAATAATTTTTTATTACATATGTTGCTACAAATTTAATAAATCTCATCAACCTATTTTGATTTATGATTATAGGTCTTCGTACATGTAAATTGAATTACGATTTACCATGAAAAATCCAAGATTTCATAAATCTAATCCATCTAATTCGATTTATCCCATACTTATATAAATCGAAATAGTCTATTTCAATCTACTCCAAGTGCAACGTTACCTACTAAATCTACCCTACCTAATTCGATTTACTGCTAAAAGTTGTAATTCAAATTAGTCTAATTCGATTTATATAAATTTAAGCTTTGTGTGATATACGTATCAAATTTCATTTTAGGTGATCTAAGTAATTTTTTACTGCATTTAGTTTATTAAAATATTTTACTCAAAATATTATGATAAATTGTTTACTTAAAGTTTAATTTAAATATAATATTTTTTATTTGAATAAAATATACATAAATATTTATTTTTTGTGTTAAATATATATTCATTTAAATTTATTAGTAATAATATATAAAAAAGTAATTTATTCTCTAAATTTTAAGAATGCTGAAGTAATATAGAATGATTTAAATTTAAGTTTAATTAAAAAAATTAGCTAATATATACTTTAATAGGTATAAATTTATTATTAATAGAAGATTTTTAATTTTTTTATTTAATAAATACAAAATAAATATTTAAAAATTTAAATTTTTATATTTTTAATAAAAAAGATTTAAATTTATAATGTTAACATGTATTTTTAAAATACAAGATAAATAAATTCATTAAAAAATTTGCTTTTTTTTTATAAATTGCGGGGCTAATATAAAAATACTAGTTTCGTAAAGTGTGGAACTACTGAATAAGTTTATTGTGATTTGTGAAGTGTTAAATACACGAGATTAAATAGCCAATCAAGAAGTTCATCGTAAAGTGTTAAATACATGAGACTTAACGAAAATATTTGGGGCCAAAATTTGAGGTTAATTTTTTTTCTTAAATTAAAGTTGTAAAGCGTAATTTTTTTTATTGTATATTATTAAGTAGAACCAAAAAAAGTTATGAGAAAAAAAATTAAATAATAAAATATTATACTTAATATCTTCAATTGGAAGAAAAAATTAAGGAAATTTATTTTCTGATAAAAGTAACCATAGTTGGTTTTTTTATGTTTTTGTTTGTATTAAATCTGATAACCTTATTACGATTTTATATTTTATTTATTTAATTTACTTTTTTGTTTTTACGTAAAATTTTCTCTACTTTGGTGTGAATATCTTTTCTAATTCATGCTAAATATAAGGAACCTTCTATTATCATAAGTTAATTATATGACTAAGTTTATTGGAAAGTGTTAATTACACGAGATTTTAATAACCAATCAAGATTACCTCTATAAAAGGTGAGCTGTTGAATTTGTGTTGGTGTAAATATCTTTTCAATAAAACTCGAAGTTTTTTGTTGATGATTATTAGTTTTTGACTAATAATTTTGTTTCTCATCTTTTTCATACTTAATCTTTCAAAAATATGATCAAGTCATTCAAATTTTTTTTTTTACAGAAAATCTATCTTCGAATTGGTCTAATTTAATCAAAAAAATTATTGATAATAAACTCATTAACAAATGATAAAACTAATAAAAAATAATAAATAAATTTTTTTACTGAAAAATAAAAACAAAAAGTTTAAACACCTATTAAATGACTAATTTTTTAAATCTTTAATTGTATCTGTTTAATAATCAATCTGATATGCAACACTCTTAATTTAATAAGAAACTTTTAAATAACCGCCATTACAAGACTACTTTTAATGGCTTTATATTACATTCAAAGTTGTCTAACTGTTGCAATTATGAGAGAAAAGAAATTTGTATGATTTAATAGACTAATCATTATTGGATTAAAAAAAAGTTTAATTTTAATATATTTACAATATAAAATATTTTATACGATTTTTTTTTGGTGACTGAAATATTTTATACGATTGTATAATTATATTTTTTTATGATTATTCACGTAGTAAATAGTCATCCAAAAAAATATTAAAACTAAAATAGTTATTAATTACACTGACAATATATAATATAAAATTATTTTTATAGTATAAAATTATATTGACAATATATTAAAATTAAATTATTAAAAAAAAGGGTGTTTTCTATGCATTTAGTAATATTTAATGTTTTGAACTTTAAAAGCCTTTTTCTTTATTGAGATTTTCCATGTAATAATGCCTGATCAAATGAAGATAACAAAATAAAATTATATAAATCATATAGAATAAAATTATTGTTTCCTTGTTTTGAAGCTGTATAGGAATTTCCTTAAGCTTGTACTTTGTTAGGAGCGCATTTGATAAAATGTTTATAGAAACAATATATTGGTGTAATTAATTGGGAATGTTCCTAGAAGATAGAAGTCACATATTTTATATGATTTTTTTATTTCAAATGATAAAATAATTCACTTTCATATGTTTTTAATTAAGTACATGTTATGGACTAATTCCATACAATTGTATGTTATTATAAAAATAGCTATAACACTAGTCAAATAGTTTTGATCCAACATAGCAACATGCGAGTAGTAAAATCCAAAAATAGGTAACCTTATAAAAATCTATATTTTTATAATATCTGAATATGAATATTAAATTCTTCAAAACGATGCGATGAATGATGCATTGATGTAAGTATGAAAAGAATATGATATTGATATGAGGTTGTTAATTAAAGTAATGAGGCATGGGTTGGATTGAGAAATGGAGGGTAAGGGGCATTCATTATGAGGGATTAGGTTAGGTGGTGTTTGATGTAGGGGGCATTAACAAATGTGGGCTAGGTTTGTTGGTGTGGGTTAGTTGTTCGTTGAGAAATTCATTATGGGAATTATTATAACATTCCTTTGCTTTTTAATTTCTTCTTTTTCTCACCAACAAGCTAAGCAAATATCCCTCTTTTCACCTACTTCTATTCTATTCTTAATTTCCATTCTTCAACCAAGATCTTTTAATTAACGAGGCTTTCAACTCTCTTTGCTTCTTGTTTCCCATTCAATGAATATACAAAGAAAAGATATAAGTAAATAATTCTTAATCAGTCAATTTTAAACAACTATAATTAATATTTATTGATTATATTTTTTAAAAAGTAAAATTTAAATAATTATTAATAAATAATAATTTAAAAAATCAAAATTACTAATTAATGACAAATTGGCTAATAGTTAGCTGATTCGATGTTAGTTACCTAAGAGAGTTTATATATAAATTGTTTACCTGTGACTTTGAGGCTGTTATTATTTTTTATCATTAAAACTCAAATATTTTTTTTTTCTTGTCAGGCTTTATAACAATAATTTTTCGTTCTTGTAATTTTTTTTTGTCGGAATTACAACTCGTTCATAACATGATTTGAATTTACTTGCCCAATGAGGTTATTACCTTAATGTTATTGACCCAATTTTATAATATCTGGCCCATTATTGTGAAACCCAATAAGTTGGCCCAACTATTAAGCCTTCTTTTACAAGGCACCAAAAGACTACACATTTTTGTTTGCTGCCTCTTCTTTTTAAATTGTGGAGTTAACATTTTCCTTAATTGATTCACACAAAATGTACATGAATGCAAATTTTAAGATTTGAATTCTCTAAAGAGTCATCCTTATCTTAAAAATGATATTCGTACACTAAAATTAGTCATTAATATATTTATGTATAAATATATATATATAGTTTAATTTCTTTTCAATATATATTTATATTTTAATATGTATTTTATATTGATGACTAACTTTGATGACTGATTTTAATGTATACATAACATAATCGTTCTTACTATATACTCTATAAATTGTGTGTGTATTGATGAGTCCTATTTAATAATTAATAAATTGTTAAATTTTTCTTTTTCAGTCTATATTTACCTTAGAGTATTTCTTTTTGGGAAAACACTAATTTGATTATTATAAATTAAGAATCAACTAACAGCTATAGGGGGAAAAGAAAAAGGAAAAAAGATCATATTCTCCTTGCCATTATTATTTAAAATTCAACTTGGAGGATAATTCTAAGTTTCTAACATAATTCTAATTGTTGTATTAAGTATATATCTAGTCTTAATATAATAAAGTCTCGAATAATAGGCTGTTTGTCATATATAACCAAGAAATTCAAATAAGCTTTTTTAAGTTTGGAGATTCAAAAACAAAGGATATATATAGTTGTAAGATAAGAAGTGAAACACTTATCATCCTTAGATAATGACCTTAGTGGAAGTTAAGTAACAAATAATAGTAGAAAGGCAATTACTCTGCTATTCTTTGAAAATAGAGACTAAATTATCCTATATAATAAAATTTATTCTTAGAATTGTTTATCCTATATAATAAATTTTATTCTTAAAAACTAAACAATTCTTAAAATTTGTTTTCGCATTTTCCGTTAGAATAACTGGTGAGCATTTAGCCCTCTAGGTTGTTTCATTTCATTCCTCTCATTCTGATTTTTCGTTATAATTCAATGCACTCGTATCCAGTTCTATATTAATGATTAAAAAAATTAAAGTTCTGCATTTATTTTTATTGGCAGTATGCTTCTAACTTGGAAGTTTCATGCACTGAATGTATTCTTTCAAAAACAAGACATTTATTTTTATAGGTGACTTCCTAAATAAATTTATTCTTTTATAGGTGAAACAAAAAAGATTGTTCAAACCCTGTGTCTAATGCTACCTTCTAGCTTGCTCTTTGTTCTTTAAAAGTTTTTGACAAAGTTTTGCTGTTTAACTTTGATAAAAAGAATATAATAAGGTTCAGAAGAATGACATGAGGTTTGCGGGACAAGTGATCCTCACAAAAGCAAAAACAGATAAATTAAAAGCATATTTTTTAATTAATTTTGCCTTACAATTTCTTGTCATATTGCATTCAGTTTGGTTACAATCTCTTTTGGTTTCTTGGTTTAGGCATTCAGTTTGTACTTGTTGATATCTTTGCATTGGCATCTTAATTATTTCTTTTTCTTTGCAGTGAAATGATTCAATAGAAAACATGCCCAATGGAATGCAGCTAAGAAGGAAGAAAAGAAAATGGTTAATTTAAAGGACAAGTGGAGAAACATGATGCGGAAGTGATGCACATGTGTAGATCTAAGGGAGGTATGTTTCTTTGTATTTATATGTGCAGTTCATAAAGTTATTTGTTTTGGGGCTCATTCTTTAATGTATCGAGTAAAAGTTATACATCAAGAACATAAGATGTAGAAGTATTCTATTCTTCCCTTACCTCCCCTACGCTAACATCAAAATTTTCTTATCTTCCAAAACTTGTCACGCTTGGGGTGATGGCAATTTTGTTAGTAGGTTCTAACTTCTATGGATGCAACCAAGTTTTTTTAAAAGAGGGACCTAAGACCTAAGTACCAACTATGCTGCCAATACACTTCAGTTTTATATCTGGTTTTAAGAGCTCATCCAAAGGTTAGTCTACTTGTAAATAAATCCAATTTCCAAATTTGTGCTGTTTCTATTTTAATATTCTGACTTTATTCAGCTGTTTCTATTTTGTGCTGTCCAAGTTGCAAGCACTACTTTTCTACATTGCTTCTAAAGAAGGAGATAAGATTTCGGAGCAATTCACTATAATATGTTCCTAATCAACAAGCTTCACAGGTAAAAACACAACCTTTATTATTTTATTTATGCTTTATCTTTTTATAATGAATTTGTGCTTTTTAAATGTATGGTAATGAGATGTCTCTTCATTATAAGATGAAACTAAATGAGTAAATGACCTTTTTCTCATAGGAAGCTAGAGCTTTACTAGGAAGCCTTGAATATCAGTAGGGTAATTTTGAAGCTGCACTTCATGTATTTGAAGGACTAGACATTGCTGCTGTTGCTCTAAAGATGAAAATTTCTATATCACCTATTCGTGCTGCACTTTATTCTTTTTTATGATGTTTTTAAATTATATTTTTGTTGTAGGAATTGAATCAAGAGAGTGAGATTTCATCGCCAAAAGAGTTAAGAAGTAGGTCTTCCGGCGCAAGCAATAGAGCAGCATGAAATATGATGGAGATTTTATGTATTAAGAGTTACATGTTATGACATTTATAGTTGAAAAAATATGTTATGTTTGATATTTTGTATAAGAGTTATTACTTTTGATTTTCAATACTAAAAAATCATATATTATGTTTAATACTTTGTTTATGAGTTATATAATATTTTGTTTATAGATTATGATTTCTAATAATAAATATTATTTGCTTAACACGATAAAAACGAGGGTAAAAATTGCATTTTTAAACGATAAAAAAGTGTCACAGTTAGGGTTAAAACGGCGATTCAAAAATGACATTTTAACCAACCAAAAGCCACTCTGTAAGGGTAAAAACGGTGGTTCAAAAATGCTGTTTTAACCGACTGAAATGTCACTATTAGAGTTAAAACGGCGGTTCAAAAATGCCATTTTAACCGACTAAAATGTCATTCTGTGAGGGTAATAATGGCGGTTTAAACTGCCATTTTAACCAACCCTTAAACCGCCGTTTTAACCTGGAAATAACGGCGGTTGGAACTGCCGTTTTAACCCAGTAAAAAACCGCCGTTTTAACCTGGAAATAATGGCGGTTTGAACCGCCATTTTAACCCAGTAAAAAACCGCCGTTTAAACCTGAAAATAACGGCGGTTTGAACCACCGTTTTAACCTAGCAGAAAACCGCCGTTTTAACTCTAGGAAATTGTGGCGGTTTTTAAAAAACCGCCGTAATAACCAAAATGGCGCTCTGAATTACGGCGTTTTTTGAAACCGCCGTACTTGGTAATAATGGCGGTTCAAACCGCCGTAATTACCCAAAAAACCCGCCGTTTTTACCCAAATTTTTTGTAGTGTCCTATAATTATAGATTGTTACTTGACCTGATGTTACATTAATATTCCCCTTTCAAAAACCCATATCTCTCGTTATTTTATTTTATTAAAAAAAAAGAGAAAAGGAAATTACGTGTTCAAATATTTTAATTCTTTTAAATAATAATAGAACTAGAAAAAATATTGAATTAGTGATAATGATTATGAATGATAAACAGTAGCTAAAGAGAAACGGTGGTTTAAACAATAAAGAAGGTGGAAATTAAGATGATAATAATGGGATTATAAAAGCAGTGTCACAAAATCCATGGGAGCCGCAAGATTTGTTTGGTTGCAATTTAGGCTAAGCTTGAATCCAATAACAACAATCCAATAAATCTAATGCAAATTTAATATAAAAGATATTATTATCAAAAATTAAAAACCATTACTTACTTATATTTGAATACTGAAATTATATATATATATATATATATAGGGTGACTTAATTAAACCAAAAATCATTCAAATTTATATTAATTACCCAAAGCAAAAAATATTACGTGAATCATCTATGTATATAATTATATAAATTGAATTAGTGTTATTCGAATTCAACTTATAATAATAAATCAACTTAATGTGTATTGATTTATAAAAAAATATTGTACTAAATATAAATCGAATTGAGGGATATCGATTTATCAATACTCTCACTAAATCAAATCAGTCCTAGTCGTTTTATTAAGTAATGCACATAATTTTATATCACCCATAGTAATCTGAATTTGGATAGTTTGAATTAGCTGGAAGTTTGTGTCCAAAGTAATTTGAATTGACTAAATTCAAATTACATCCTACTAAATTAAAATGGATTGATTCGATTTATCCTAATTCGTATTTCAATGTAAATCAAATATGCTTCATTCAATTTAGTGCCAAACCCATATATATAGAATTCGAATTTGCTTGATTCAAATTACATTTCACTATCCCAACACGTAACATCCAGAGAAATTAAGACAATCTATAGTACAAGATTGATACTGCGAAAATAGAAGGCGACCCAAATCAAATATATCGGTTGGACGGAGTTATGCACATTGCTGGTAGCGTGCATGAAGAGGTTAGTAAATGAAATTTAAACTTTTATTTGATTTTTCTTTCTGAAATAAATAATTGCCAGTAATATTAAATCGATTAGAACTTGATTATTAGAATGTTTAAACTTGAAGTAGTAGTTAGAGCATTGATTTAGGAATTGTAGTGTATTAAAAGATTAATAATATTAAATCGCTTAGAACTTGAATATTAGAATTATTAGAATCTTTAACCTTTAAATAATTGTTAGAGTATTGAGGGTACCCGAGTATTGATATAGGGCTAGTTGTGTGTTATAAGATTGAAATCACAAATGCATGTGTGGTTAAGGGGTGATTAAGTATGTTGACGGGTAGATTTAACAGGTTTGGATAGAGTTTGTGAGTTTTTAATGTTAGAAGTTTAACGAGGTTAGAAATTTTGTGGAGTTTAATTTAATTTAATTTAATTTGGATTTAAAGTGTTGGATTAAGTAGACATTAGAACATTTAACAAGAATTTAGAATGATTAAATTTATTTAAAAAATTGAATTATGAAATGTTAGATTAATGACTTAAATAGTAGACTAACTATGTTCCATTAGAATTTAATCTAATTTTGGTTAAAGTATTTTTTGATTAAATTATTCTGTAATAGAGAATTTTGTCATTGTCATGCAAGCTCACTGCTGCATCACAAGCATGAGGAGGTAGTATGATATGTTATTAGACGATAGGATCATGCCATACCTACAGATGGCTGGCCTGGCCCATCTCGCGATACTCAACGACCACTGGTTTAGGGTGGATGAGCCATTAGTGAGTGCATTTATGGAGAGATGGCGTTCGGAGATGCATACATTTCATCTGTCATTCGGTGAGTGCACGATTACGCTATGATGAGCGGATAATTTGTACGCTTTTTGGCATTGTTTTTAGTATGTTTTTGGTATGATCTAGTTAGTTTTTAGTATATTTTTATTAGTTTTTAGTTAAAATTAACTTTTCTGGACTTTACTATGAGTTTGTGTGTTTTTCTGTGATTTCAGGTATTTTCTGGCTGAAATTGAGGGACCTGAGCAAAAATCTGATTCAGAGACCAAAAAGGACTGCAGATGCTGTTGGATTCTGACCTCCCTGCACTCGAAGTGGATTTTATGGAGTTACAGAAGCCCAATTGGCGCGCTCTCAATGGCGTTGGAAAGTAGACATCCTGGGCTTTCCAGCAATATATGATAGTCCATACTTTGCCCAAGATTTGATGGCCCAAACCGGCATTCAAAGTCACCCTCAGGAATTCCAGCGTTAAACGCTGGAACTGGCACTAAAATGGGAGTTAAACGCCCAAACTGGCATAAAAGCTGGCGTTTAACTCCAAGAAGAGTCTCTACACGAAAATAATTCATTGCTCAGCCCAAGCACACACCAAGTGGGCCCGGAAGTGGATTTTTATGTCATTTACTCATATCTGTAAACCCTAGGCTACTAGTTTTCTATAAGTAGGACCTTTTACTATTGTATTGAGATATCGAGGGGTAGCTATCTTCATTGTTATGCTATCTTAGATCATTGGGAGGCTGGCCATTCGGCCATGCCTAGACCTTGGGGAGGCTGGCCTCACGGCCATGCCTAGACCTTGTTCTTATGTATTTTCAACGGTGGAGTTTCTACACACCATAGATTAA
>NC_029779.3:36773589-36773797 GCF_000817695.3 Arachis duranensis | reverse complement strand
TTTGGTGAATATCTCTTGGATTCCTGATACACGATGCATGGTTGATCGCCTGACAACCGAGTGCTCACCTGACAAACGAGCTAGCCATTCCGTGAGATCAGAGTCTTCGTGGTATAGGCTAGAACTGATGGCGGCATTCAAGAGAATCCGGAAGGTCTAACCTTGTCTGTGGTATTCTGAGTAGGATTCAATGATTGAATGACTGTGA
>NC_029779.3:36772901-36773561 GCF_000817695.3 Arachis duranensis | reverse complement strand
TCTTTTTGATAATTCAATACAATTGTGGTTTGGAATTAATTCCTATTACCTAGCCTTGTGCTTACACATGCTCTCTTGGCAATTTGATATGTTTGAATTAAGCATTTGCATTTATTTTAGGAAGTTGCATTTAGATAGGACTCATATAGTTTAGTTGCATTCAATAAATTTCATAACCCTTAGTTCCTTCTTATTTTAGCATGAGGACATGCTAAAGTCTAAGTGTGGGGAGGTTGACAAACCCCAAATTGACGGTTTGTTTTGCATTGAATTTAGAGTACTTTGATAACCTTTTGTCACATTTAGCCTATGAATTAGCATGGTTTTGTATCTTTCCCATATTTGTGCTTAAGTGTAAAAACATGCTTTTCAATCCTTATTTTGATGAATTCTAAGTTTCTCTTTGATTCCATAAGATGCCTTGATGTGTTTGCTAGTAATCTCAGGATGAAATAGGCTAGGCATGGATCAAAGGAAGCAAGGAAGGAAGCATACAAGTGGAGGGAAGCACAAAAAGCCAAAGAATTGATCCAGGCCATGCACGCGCACGCGCACAAGGCGCTTGCGCGCACAATGTAGAATCGGCCGAGGACGCGCACGCGTCGCAGTCCACACGTGATCTCATTAAAGCAACACGTGCCTGGCGATTTTGGAAGGTTT
>NC_029779.3:36770388-36771841 GCF_000817695.3 Arachis duranensis | reverse complement strand
TTCCTATAATGCATATCATTCCTATGGATATGATGACTCTTATCATGGTTATACCTCTCAACCACCACCATTCTATGCACCGTATTCTCAACCCACACCACCTTATTTCCACCAATTGCCTACATATGATCCAAATCTATATTCCCCCTATGCATACCCTTGTGACGATTATGAACAAGCAACCCTTGAATCACCACCACTCCAACATCTTTACCTTCCAACTCAAATCCCCATGAATGATACACTTGGTATCATTCTTTAAGAGCAAGAAGAGCTCCAAACCGCCTTCACTAGTTTCACCTCTACCCTCCAAGAATTTACTTCCCGTATAATTCCACCCTCTACCAATAACCAAAACAACTTTCCACCTCAAAGCTTTGATGAATCTCCTTTCCAACCATATCACGATTTCCCCTCTCCGCCACAAACCTCCATGGAAGCATATCAATGTCCATTAATCCAAGAGCAATATGATC
Organism: Arachis duranensis; assembly: GCF_000817695.3. Classification (NCBI taxonomy): domain Eukaryota; kingdom Viridiplantae; phylum Streptophyta; class Magnoliopsida; order Fabales; family Fabaceae; genus Arachis; species Arachis duranensis. The sequence goes on along the minus strand of NC_029779.3, from coordinate 36,771,365 downwards.
TTACTTATGTTAGTAAAGCGGAACAAGAATTAAGGGATCGTTTCAAGGAAGAAATGGACCGACTTCAAGCAACCATCCGTCAAAAGATAGATTCTTGGGATTCATATCACAACCGAAATGAGTTCACGGATGATTGTGAGAAAGCAACCAAAGAGAGAGGTATGAGGGAGACTTTAGAATCTCAAGTTGAGTACAAGGAAATGGAGCGTATGTTGCAACAAGCGGAGGAAATGAAGATTGTTGAAAATAAAGAAGTGGAAGAAGACCTAGAGGAGGTTGAACAAGAAGGAAGTTCTATCAACGAAAATAACTCTACATCAAGTGACAATGGTGATCTTGTTGAAACTTCCCCCATCAAATGTGAAATCAATGTTGAGGAGGGTGCGCAACCTCCAACACATGACTTGATCAATAATAAAGGTTTGAAGGAAGTTAGCAAACAAGAAAAATTTAAAGAAAGTTATCCAAAGATGGAAATCATCATGGAGGAGCCAAAGGAAGTGAAACCTACAATGTCAAGACCATTGGATATCTTCCTTGCTAAGTCGCCGTCCCAATCACAAATTGAGTGGGTAATCATCTCATCCTTTAATTTTCTTGGCCCATATCAATATGCATTGTTAGAAACGGACGGTCAACTTAGAGCTCTTTATGGGCTAGAGAGTAAGAACGGATTAGATGTCGGTGGACAATTTGAATCAAGGTGCATAAAGGATGGAATATCAAACTTTGAATCTCAAAGGTGGAGTGAAGCCAAATTTAATGGGATTAGGATGATGAGTATGAGTTACAAGGAGAATTCAATAAGTTTGTTACCCTATTGGAAGCATGAAGATCAAGAAGAAAAGGAGTCAACAAATAAAGTATAGGACCCCGGAACATACATAGATCACTATCAATTTAGGGGCCTTGTTACTTGCTTAGGCCCCCTTGAAAGCCTTGTACGTTTAAATTGGGATCCCGGAGGCTATTGGAAG
>NC_029779.3:36768739-36769957 GCF_000817695.3 Arachis duranensis | reverse complement strand
TTGGCCCAACTCAACTCGCGCGGACGCGCACACGCCGCGTGCGCGCCCGTACGCCAGAAATTGAACACAACGCGGACGCGTACATGCCGCGTGCGCGCCGGTCTGGTAGCGTGATTTCCAGGCCAATCTCCAGATAGTTAGGCCTGAGTTGGGCCAACTCTAAGCCCCTAGCCCAACTCCATGCACGCGCGCGCGCACTGTACGCGCGCGCGCCCTCTCCCATTTTGCTCATCCACGCTTAAGCGCGATGTACGCGCACGCGTAGGTCCCTAGTTTCATCAATGCACGCGGACGCGCAAGGTGCGCGTCCGCGTCGTTTCAAAATGATGATAACCTAATGCGCAACGACCTTCATCCCCGCCGACGGTTGCGCCGCCATCACCGGCTACCCTCCCTCTCATCCCTTCTCATCGGTGTACCTATCCCTGATCCTCAGGATTAGCATCGAGGACGATGCTTAATCTTAAGTGTGGGGAGGTAGCCGGTGGCATCATTAGATACCGGTGAACATTTTGGCCACTTTGTAGCTATCTTACTTTGCACACTCTTTGTATATATTTGATGTATTTTGAGTTTATTTTGGATACTTTTACTGCTTGATATTTTTACTACTTATTTTGGATTTATTTTGGATTTTAGGCACTTTGATGCTTATGGATATCCTTAGATGTTTTAGATGATAGATTTCATACTTTTACTTTTAGTTGAATTTTTCTCTATACATTTTTGCATATCTTTCTTTTTAATTCATGGTTGTGATTAGAAATCATACTTTGACTTGCAAACACTTAGTCACCCTTTTTGCATAAGAAATTGGTTTTAAGTGAAAAGGAAAGGGTGAATGATGCTACGATTTTAGGAAATTGCACGATCGGCAAAAATTCCTTCCGGCAAGTGCACCGGTTATCGTCAAGTAAAAACTCACAATAGAGTGAGGTCGAATCCCACAAGGATTGGTTGAGTGAGCAATTTGGATTAGAAGTGTGTTCTAGTTGAGCGAAATCAAGATTTAGATGAGAATTGCGGAATGTTAAATTGCATGAATTAAAGAGCGAGAAGCTAAATTGCTGAAATTAAAAAGGGATCGGGGTGATTGCATGAATTTAATTGCAGAATGTAAAGAGAAAGTGGTAGATCAGAAATGGGGAATTCATTGGGGTTCAGGAGATATTGAGATCTCCGAATCAAAACAATTTTTATCCCTTCCTCAACCAATGC
>NC_029779.3:36760876-36761948 GCF_000817695.3 Arachis duranensis | reverse complement strand
TTTTTTTTCGAAATTTTTTTTTGTATCCACTGCTTTTTCTTGCTTCCAGAATCAATCTAATGATTTTTAGATCCTCAATAACAGTTCTCTTTTTCCTCATTCTTTCAAGAGCCAACAATTTTAACATTCTCAAAACAACAAATTCAAAAGACATATGCACTGTTCAAGCATTCATTCGGAAAACAAAAAGTATTGTCACCACATCAAACTAATTCAACTAGTTTCAATGATAAATTTCAAAATCCTGTACTTCTTGTTCTTTTGTGATTAAAGCATTTTTCATTTAAGAGAGGTGATGGATTCATAGGACATTCATAGCTTTGAGGCATAAAATTTCAATTTTATTAATTATGAATTAAGAACAAGACTCAAAAATAGATATAAGATGAGACTAAAAAATTAAAAATAGAAAACAAAACAAAAAAAAAATGCAAAAAAAAAAATAGGCTCCTACTGATAGAGGTTTTCACAGAGTTAGGACTCAACAACCTTGATTTTGAGAAGTGGATGCTTCCTCAACTTGAGAGGAGAGCTTTTGGCGTTTCAACTCTTGGAGCTCACGCCCCTGCTTCTCTTGTTCCTTCAGCAATTTGCAGAGCATGCAGTTCTGATTCTGCTGTTCTTCCTTCAGTTGCTCCATAGTCTCTTGCAGCTTGTTAATAGACGCTTCTAGGCTGGACCAGTAGTCAATTCTTGGGAATTCAGGGAGGAATTCCTGCGCCCTCCTCTTGATAGAGTTGTCTTGCATTTGTCCTTCCATTGACTTCTTGGTGATTGGGTGTTCAATGGGTATGAACTCATCTACTCCCATCTTCACCCCAGCCTCTTTACAGAGCAAGGAGATTAGACTTGGGTAAGCCAATTTGGCTTCAGTGGAATTCTTATTTGCAATTATGTAGATCTCACAAGCAATCACATGATGAACCTCCACTTCTTTTCCAAGCATAATGCAATGAATCATCACTGCTCTCTTGATGGTGACCTCAGAGCGGTTGCTAGTGGGCAATATGGAATGCCCAATAAAGTCTAGCCAACCTCTTGCAATTGGTTTGAGGTCTCCCCTCTTGAGTTG
>NC_029779.3:36757780-36760776 GCF_000817695.3 Arachis duranensis | reverse complement strand
AAATACTATTGCCAAGAGTTCTTTTTCAGTGGTTGTGTAATTCCTTTGGTTATCATTCAAGACTTTACTGGCATAATAAATAACATGTACCAAATTGTCTTTCCTTTGTCCTAACACTGCCCCAACAGCAAGGTCTGATGCATCACACATCAGTTCAAAAGGTAAGTTCCAATCCGGTGGGGCAATGATAGGTGCAGAGGAAAGTTTTTGCTTCAAAAGTTCATAGGCTAGCATGCAATTTTTATCAAATACAAATGGTGTATCAGAGACAAGCAAGTTACTCAAAGGTTTGGCTATTTTAGAAAAGTCTCTAATAAACCTTCTGTAAAAGCCAGCGTGTCCCAAAAAACTCCTAACTGCCTTGACATTACTTGGTGGAGGTAGTTTTTCAATGAGTTCCACCTTAGCTCTGTCCACCTCCAATGCCTCTATTAGAGATTTTGTGGCCAAGGACTATTCCTTCTGTGACCATGAAATGACACTTTTCCCAGTTTAATACTAGGTTGGTCTCTTGACATCTCTTAAGCACCAAGGCAAGGTGGTGTAGGCAGCTAGGAAAAGAATCTCCAAACACAGAAAAATCATCCATGAAAACCTCAATAAATTTTTCAATCATGTCCGAAAAGATGGACAGCATGCACCTTTGGAAAGTGGCAGGTGCATTGCACAATCCAAAGGGCATGCGTCTATAAGCAAAAACTCCATATGGACAAACAAATGATGTTTTCTCTTGATCTCTTGGATCAACTACTATCTGATTATAGCCTGAGTATCCATCCAGAAAGCAATAGTAAGCATGTCCTGCAAGCCTTTCAAGCATCTGATCCATGAATGGGAGTGGGAAATGATCTTTTCTGGTGGCTTCATTGAGCTTCCTGTAGTCTATGCACATCCTCCACCCAGTAACAGTTCTTGTGGGTATGAGTTCGTTCCTCTCATTTGGCACCACAGTTATCCCACCTTTCTTGGGAACTACATGGATGGGGTAGCACCTTGATCAATTTTTCTTCCTGTTCTTGGCTCAGGGCAGAGCTAATGATAACAGGATGGCTCTCATCACTACCCAAGTATGCATACTTGAGATTAGGGGGCAATGCTTTGAGCTCAGGTTTTGGTGCTTCCTTCTCTTCTTTCACTCTCTCTGGCATGCTTGGCATGGTTGTTTCATCAGCCTTGATGTCACTAACTTCAATATCCTTGGTGAACTCCTCCTCTGTCACTTCCTTTGTTGTTTCCTCAAAGGTTTCTTGTATTGCAATGTCCACTACATCCACCCTCATGTATTCCTTTAGTGATTCTGATGGATAGCTCATTGCCTTGAATACGTTAAACACCAATTTCTCATCATGTAGTCTAAGAGTGAGTTCACCCTTTTGGACATCTATGATGGCTCCAGCAGTAGCCAGGAAGGGTCTTCCCAGGATTATCGAAGCTTTGGCTTCTTCCTCCATATCTAACACCACAAAATTGGCAGGAAATATAAAATCTCCCACTTTCACCAACAAATCCTCAACTATCCCATGAGGGAATTTAAAAGTTCGATCTGCCAATTGGAGGGCCATTCTTGTTGTTTTGGCTTCCTCAATCTTCATTCTTCTCATCATTGTTAGAGACATCAAATTGATACTGGCCCCTAAGTCACACAAGGCCTTCTCCACCATGACTTCTCCTATGATGCAGGGGATTTGGAAACTGCCTGGATCCTTCAATTTCTGAGGCAATTTGTGTTGAATGATGGCACTGCATTCTTCAGTCAACAACACAGTTTCATCATTTCTCCAGCTTCTTTTCTTGGTCATTAATTCCTTTAAGAATTTTGCATAGAGTGGCATTTGCTCTATTGCCTCAGCAAACGGAATGTTGATTTGAAGCTTCTTGAAAATCTCCAAGAATCTGGAGAATTGGCCATCCTTTTCACTTTTCATCAAGCGTTGAGGATATGGTGCTTTGGGTGTATAAGGCTTCAAGACCTCTTTTTCTTTTTCTTTTGTTGCAGACGGTGTAAAAGATTGTCCTTGTTCCTTGTCTCTTACATTTTCCTTTGCTTCATCCTCTGTGGTTTCCTTTGAGATCTCCTTTAGCTTCTTTCCACTTCTGAGGGTTATGGCCTTACATTCTTCCCTTGCAATAGCCTTGGCAGCATGAGAAATGCTTGGCCCAGGGGTTTGCTTAGACAAATACCCAATTTGATTTTCTAGCTTCTGGATGGCAGCTCCTTGGTTTTGCAAGTTAGAATTTACTTCTTCCTTAAAGGCTTTCAATTCGGTTATGTCTTGACCCATGGTTGCAAGCATTCCTTCTATCCTGTTTAATTGATCTTGAAATTGTTGGTTAGGATTAGGTTGGGCAGGTTGATTATTTTGGCCATGATATGGTGGTTGGGAGTAAGTGTTTTGTGTGGCTTGGTATGATCTTTAGTTGGAGTTTTGGTATGTGGAATTGTTATGTTGGTTGGGGTTGTAAGGTTTGTGGTTTTGTGATTGGGTTTGCTGGTTTACCCACCCAAAGTTTGGGTGGTTTTTCCAGCCTGGGTTGTAAGTGTTGGAATGTGGATCATATGGTTGCCTTTGTTGATTACCCACATAGTTGGCCTCTTCCCTATCACCTCCTTCAGTGCTTACTTCCTCTTGATCTTGTGTGTGTATTGTAGCCACTTGATTTGTTTCTAATTTCCTGGTGAGCTCTGCTAGTTACTTGGCAAACACCTTGTTTTGGGCTAAAATTGTATCAACATGGTTCAGCTCCATAACTCCCTTAGTGTTGTGTCTCTCTGAAGCATAGTAGTACTCATTCTCAGCCACGGTCTCAATCACTTCAATGGCTTCTTCCACAGTCTTCTTCCTGTTCAATGAACCTCCTGATGAATGGTCTACAGCCTTCCTTGATTCATAAGAAAGTCCATCATAGAAAATATGCAATTGCACCCAGTCAGGGAACATGTTTGGTGGGCATTTCCTTGTCAACTCTTTGAACCTCTCCCATGCCTCGTAGAGAGT
>NC_029779.3:36753352-36754504 GCF_000817695.3 Arachis duranensis | reverse complement strand
GGTACATACTCATGTATTGATTAAATGTATAGACCTTATGCATTGATGTTCTTGTATATAGTTTGACAAAAGAAAAAGAAATGAAAAGAAAAAAAAAGAGAAATAAAAGTGAAAATGAGAAAAACAAAATAAAAAGATATAGAAAAGGAAAAACAATTGTATATGGAAAAAGAAGGTAAAATAATAAAGAGGGGACAAAATGCCCCAAAGTGAAGTCAATAAAAAGAAATCAATGCATAGGTGTCATGAATCAAATAGGAAATGAATGAATATGTAAGAAAAAGTGAAGAATGGGTAGTTAGAATAGTTTGAACTTGTATAGGTCATTATATAGTTAGGTGGGGAAGTCTATGCTAATCAAAGATTCAAATCCTAGTCCACTTAACCATAAATGATCCTACCTTGACCCTAACCCTATTACAACCTAAATGAAAGACCTCATGATGAATGTATGCATGCATTGAATAAGTGTTGATTGTTAGAAGAAAATCAAATTTTGGAAAGCTTGATTAGAAGAGAATTGAGTGAGTTGACCCTTAAACACTTGAGTGAATAGAGCGGATACACATATCCGGTGAGCGTTCAAAAGTTCAATCACATGTGTTCAGCCATATTATCTATATTCTTGCAAGTTTAAATTCTTTTTGACAATTCAATACAATTGTGGTTTGGAATTAATTCCTATTGCCTAGCCCTTGTGCTCACACATGCTCTCTTGGCAATTTGACGTGTTTGAATTAAGCATTCGCATTTACTTTAGGAAGTTGCATTTAGATAGGACTCATATAGTTTAGTTGCATTCAATAAATGTCATAACCCTTAGTTCCTTCTTATTTTAGCATGAGGACATGCTAAGGTCTAAGTGTGGGGAGGTTGACAAACCCCAAATTGACGGTTTGTTTTGCATTGAATTTAGAGTACTTTGATAACCTTTTGTCACATTTAGCCTATGAATTAGCATGGTTTTGTTGTCTCTCCCATATTTGTGCTTAAGTGTAAAAACATGCTTTTCAATCCTTATTTTGATGAATTCTAAGTTTCTCTTTGATTCCATAAGATGCCTTGATGTGTTTGCTAGTAATTACAGGATTGAAATAGGCTAGGCATGGATCAAAGGAAGCAAGGAAGGAAGCATACAAGTGGAGGGAAGCA
>NC_029779.3:36752372-36752673 GCF_000817695.3 Arachis duranensis | reverse complement strand
TCATCACAATTGAAGGAAGCTATAGTGATGGAACTTCCAATGTTCAACCTTGGCCAAGGCTTTTAATATTGATTGATTGTTGTTTTCTTTTATTAACACTTTTATGCCACACTCTTCACGCCACAAAAGACCACTTAACCAATAACATGCATCCTTGTAGCATTCCTAGGGAAGAACGACTCGGGACTAATACTCTCGGTTATAGATTGTAGAATTGTTTGATGATGGATTCTGCGTCGGTTTAGACTATACTACGATTGATTACTTGATAATTTCTATACCGGCAAAAATTCATTCGTCA
>NC_029779.3:36749044-36749799 GCF_000817695.3 Arachis duranensis | reverse complement strand
GAAGAAGCTTATGATCCTGAGAACCCTTCAATGGAAGAGGTGAATTACATGGGAGAACCCTATGGAAACACCTATAATCCTTCATGGAGAAATCATCCGAATTTTTCATGGAAGGATCCACAGAAGCAAGGCTTCAATAATAACAATGGTGGAAGAAATAGGTTTAGCAATAGCAAACATTTTCCATCATCCTTTCAGCAACAGACTGAGAATTCTGAGCAGAGCCTCTCTAGCTTAGCAAACATAGTCTCTGATCTATCTAAGGCCACTTTAAGTTTCATGAATGAAACAAGGTCCTTCATTAGAAACTTGGAGGCAGAAGTGGGTCAGCTGAGTAAGAAAATCACTGAAACTCCTCATAGTACTCTCAGCTGAGCAAGAAAATTATTGAACTCCCTCCTAGTACTCTCCCAAGCAATACAGAAGAAAATCCAAAAGGAGAGTGCAAAGCCATTAACATGGCCGAATTTGGAGAGGAGGAAGAGGCAGTGAACGCCACTGAGGAAGATCTCAATGGACGTCCACTGACCTCCAATGAGTTCCCCAATAAGGAACCATGGGAATTTGAGGCTCAAAATGAGACCATAGAGATTCCATTGGACTTACTTCTGCCATTCATGAGCTCTGATGAGTATTCTTCCTCTGAAGAGGATGAGTATGTCACTGAAGAGCAAGTTGCTAAATACCTTGGAGCAATCATGAAGTTGAATGACAAGTTATTTGGAAATGAGACTTGGGAGGATGAACCCCCTTCG
>NC_029779.3:36742790-36744998 GCF_000817695.3 Arachis duranensis | reverse complement strand
GGCATTTAAGAGAATCCGGAAGGTCTAACCTTGTCTGTGGTATTCTGAGTAGGATTCAATGATTGAATGACTGTGACGTGCTTCAAACTCCTGAGGGCGGGGCGTTAGTGACAGATGGAAAAGAATCACTGGATTCTATTCCGACATGATCGAGAACTGACAGCTGGATAGCCGTGCCGTGACAGGGTGCGTTGAACATTTCCACTGAGAGGATGGGAGGTAGCCACTGACAACGGTGAAACCCTTGCTTAAGCTTGCCATGGAAAGGAGTAAGAAGGATTGGATGAAGACAGTAGGAAAGCAGAGAGACGGAAGGGAAGGCATCTTCATACGCTTATCTGAAGTTCCTACCAATGAATTACATAAGTATCTCTATCTTTATCTTTATGTTTTATGCGTTTATCACCATACCCATTTGAGTTTGCCTGACTAAGATTTACAAGGTGACCATAGCTTGCTTCATACCAACAATCTCTGTGGGATCGACCCTTACTCGCGTAAGGTTTATTACTTGGACGACCCAGTACACTTGCTGGTTAGTTGTGCGAAATTGTGTTTATGCCATGGTATTGAATACCAAGTTTTTGGTTTTATCACCGGGGATTATTTGAGTTGTGAAAAGTATTGATCACAATTTCGTGCACCACGCTACAAGATGTAGTCTGACAAATAGAGCTCCCGATCGACGGACAGTACGTTAGCGAATATTTGACGGACTCCGAGCGGTATATCGACGGCAGCCGTCTAGCATGGATTTGGTTCGAGTAGTTGTTGGGTGTGTTGCCGCCACCGAACTGCATCGACAAGTTCACTGTGAAGTGCACTTGGATGCAGGAGATATTCAGTGACCTTCTCGAGGGCGTAGACGAGGAGACAGTCAGGAGGTACGGGAAAGCGTACATCATGATGCTGTTATCGACGTAGCTCTTCAGTGACAAGTTTGGCACCCACATGCATATCAGGTGGCTGTCATACGTAGCGAGGTTAGAGGACATGGGCAGATATAGTTGGGGATCTACCGCTCTGTCATGTTTATGCAAGTGCCTATGCTGTATGGCCAGCAAGTACGTGGTTAAGTTGGCAGGTCCACTGCAGCTCCTCCAACCATGGATCTTCTGGCAATTTCTTTGACGCCTTTCACTGGCCCTTGGCGACGAGGTACCCAATTGATTATTAATTGTTTTCTTTGTTCCTATTTTCCCGATACTTGTTGATAACATATCTTGGGTGGTAGGTGGTCAGGTCGAGCGAGAAGGGACCTCGAGTAATGCACTGTAGACTGAGAATAGATTTACTTCGTCCTGGCGATGTGAGGTTCATACACTTTAGTATTTTATTCTTCACTTATTTTGTGTCGTTACTAGTCATGATGACTTAATTCGACCCAATTTCTCTTTTCAATTCGCTTGGATGTCGTACAGCTCATCGAATATCGTACAAGTTGTGTATCTCGAGATACTAGAGTCACGACACACGTTGTTATAGAGGTATGTGATGACATTGATCTACTTGGCTATCAGAGAGTGGCATCAGGTGGATCGAGTTCTACCACAGCTTGGAGGAGTACAGCATCAGCCACGACCCGCATTGAACATCGATTTCTTGATGTCGAAGGATGGCAGAGGCGGCGATCGATGGTTTTCCACTACCTTACAGAGTTGGCACACTCATTGGACCAACAAGGCGCAACATATCTTATGGTTTGATGTTGTTCCTGATCCAAGTCCCTCTCATGCATAGTTAGCCACCAAACCCTCCTGTAAGTCAGTCTAAAACCAAAATGGGCATCTGTCGCATTTGTAGTTGTAACACCCTACCATACAGAGTCTTATGCTTAAGTCATAATTCAGAGATGGCAAGGTATTACGACCTCTAACATAAAAATTTAGTACGTATAGTAGTATGAATGATTGATTATAACTAGGAGCCTTTGTAGAAAAAGGGGTAAACAAAAAATGCAACTCAAAAGCGCAACACTCCGCTCGATAACGTAACGAACAAGGATAACCAACGCGAGATTATATATAAACAGAGGAGTGTCAAAAATAGGAATATCAAGACTCAAAATCCGGCTGCGAAGATAACCGGTCCGAGTATAACAATATATACATATGATAAAATAAGGAAAACCCCAAAGGAAACCCAAAGGGACACAAATACATAAAACCTATTCTCCAAAATCTCCCATAAGAGGAGTCATCACAGTTT
>NC_029779.3:36741094-36741945 GCF_000817695.3 Arachis duranensis | reverse complement strand
CTCATTGATCATTCATTTTCCCCTTGCTTCACTCGCAAGTTACCACATTCACTAGCCTTTCTCCTCATAGCTAGACATCTCATAATGATTTAAGATATAAGCTCTCATAGCTAGATATATCATAATGATTTAAGATATAAGTGGTGAGATCGGAGGCTTAGAAGTATGAAATTTGGCTTTTAAAACTCAAAAATCAACTTTGGGATGAAAACAGGTCCACGCGTACGCGCACTCCACGCGCACGCGCGGATAGCCTCAAAACTTCATCGACGCGCAAGCGTCAAGCACGCTAACGCGTGGATTAAAAATTTGCCAACCGACGCGTACGCGTCAACCACGCGTACGCGTGGGTGTTCTCGTGCCCCAGGCACAACACTGGCACAGTTCTGGCATAAGTCTCTGGAAAATGGCTGGGCATTGGCTGCAGCACAATCGGCGCGCCCGCGCACATCACGCACACGCGTGGATGGCATTTTCGGGAAGAACGGCGCGCACGCGCCAAGTGCGCCCACGCGCAAGGAGTCATTCTGCTAAAAATTTTCTAAGTTAAAAGCTACAGAATTCACAGATTTAAACCCCAATCTTCCAACGGACATAACTTCCTCATTTTAAATCGTTTTTCACCCGTTCTTCGAACGGCATGGACATCCCGGATCCAATTTCATTTCTAAATAGATTTGGCACAAAACAGAGATCCGTAGTCCAAGTTATGTCCCACCAAAGTATGCCCAAAAACCATATTTTTCATAAAAACCACAAAGTGCCATTTTCAAACAAGCCATTTCCAACTCTTTTCAAAATCAATCAAAACATGCCATTTTCATCCCTTTTCTTTGAAATCAATCAAAATA
>NC_029779.3:36736661-36738909 GCF_000817695.3 Arachis duranensis | reverse complement strand
GGTCTAAACCTTGTCTGTGGTATTCCGAGTAGGATTCTGGGATTGAATGACTGTGACGAGCTTCAAACTCCTGAAGGCTGGGCGTGATGACAAGCGCAAAAGAATCAAGGGATTCTATTCCAACCTGATTGAGAACCGACAGATGATTAGCCGTGCTGTGACAGAGCATAGGAACGTTTTCACTGAGAGGATGGGATGTAGCCATTGACAACGGTGATGCCCTACATACAGCTTGCCATGGAAAGGAGTAAGAAGGATTGAGTTGAAGCAGTGGGAGAGCAGGCGTCCTTGAGCCATACAGTATCTTCATTCGCTTATCTGAAATTCCCACCAATGAGGCTGCATGAGTACTCTATCCTTTTTATTATTTATTTTCTTATTTCTATTTTCGAAAACCCATAAACCAATTTAATCTGCCTCACTGAGATTTACAAGGTGACCATAGCTTGCTTCATACCAACAATCTCTGTGGGATCGACCCTTACTCACGTAAGGTTTATTACTTGGACGACCCAGTACACTTGCTGGTTAGTTGAACGGAGTTGTGTCCACTCGTGCCAATTTCAAATTCCATAATTTTACAATTACGTGCAACTACAGCACCAAGTTGATGAATGCAACTCAAAGAATATTGATCACAATTTCGTCCACCAGTAATCCCTCCTATAATGCATATCATTCCTATGGATATGATGACTCTTATCATGGTTATACCTCTCAACCACCACCATTCTACACACCATATTCTCAACCCACATCTTATTTCCACCAATTTCCTACATATGATCCAAATCTATATTCCCCCTACGCATACCCTTGCGACGATTATGAACAAGCAACCCTTGAATCACCTCCACTCCAACATCTTTACCTTCCAACTCAAATCCCCATGAATGATACACTTGGTATCATTCTTCAAGAGCAAGAAGAGCTCCAAACCGCCTTCACTAGTTTCACCTCTACCCTCCAAGAATTTACGTCCCGTATAATTCCACCATCTACCAATAACCAAAACAACTTCCCACCTCAAAGCTTTGATGAATCCCCTTTCCAACCCTATCATGAATTCCCCTCTCTGCCACAAACCTCCATAGAAGCATATCAATGTCCATTAATCCAAGAGCAATATGATCCTACTTATGTTAGTAAAGCGGAACAAGAATTGAGGGATCGTTTCAAGGAAGAAATGGACCGACTTCAAGCAACCATCCGTCAAAAGATAGATTCTTGGGATTCATATCACAACCGAAATGAGTTCACGGATGATTGTGAGAAAGCAACCAAACAAGGAGGTATGAGGGAGACTTTAGAATCTCAAGTTGAGCGCAAGGAATTGGAGTATGTATTGCAACAAGCGGAGGAAATGAAGATTGTTGAAAATAAAGAAGTGGAAGAAGACCTAGAGGAGGTTGAACAAGAAGGAAGTTCCATCAATGAAAATAACTCTACATCAAGTTATAATGGTGATCTTGTTGAAGCTTCCCCCATCGAATGTGAAATCAATGTTGAGGAGGGTGCGCAACCTCCAACACATGACTTGATCAATGATAAAGGTTTGAAGGAAGTTAGCAAACAAGAAGAATTTAAAGAGAGTTATCCAAAGATGGAAATCATCATGGAGGAGCCAAAGGAAGTGGAACCTACAATGTCAAGACCATTGGATATCTTCCTTGCTAAGTCGCTGTCCCAATCACAAATTGAGTGGGTAATCATCTCATCCTTTAATTTCCTTGACCCATATCAATATGCATTGTTAGAGACAGACGGCCAACTTAGAGCTCTTTGTGGGCTAGAGAGTAAGAACGGATTAGATGTCGGTGGACAATTTGAATCAAGGTGCATAAAGGATGGAATATCAAACTTTGAGTCTCAAAGGTGGAGTGAAACCAAATTCAATGGGAGTAATATGATGAGTATGAGTTACAAGGAGAATACAATAAGTTTGTTACCCTATTGGAAGCATGAAGATCAAGAAGAAAAGGAGTTAACAAATAAAGTATGGGACCCCGGAACATACATAGACCACTATCAACTTAAGGGCCTCGTTACTTGCTTAGGCCCCCTTGAAGGCCTTGTACGTTTAAATTGGGATCCCGGAGGCTATTGGAAGTGCAAACACTGGTGGGGATTCGAAGAAGAGTTTAAGCATAAGCCACCCTAGCAAGGACTCCACCAAATGTCCAACTTAAGGACTTTAACTAAAAGTGCTAGGTGGGAGACACCCCACCATGGTAAACTCTTTCCACTC
>NC_029779.3:36734589-36736013 GCF_000817695.3 Arachis duranensis | reverse complement strand
GCGCAAGGTGCGCGTCCGCGTCGTTTCAAAATGATGATAACCTAATGCGCAACGAGCATTGCGCAGTCGCGCACTTCTCCTCCCCCAACCACCCTCTTCCCCGTTCCACCATCTTCCTCTCCTCCGTCGCCGCAACCACTTTCATCACCGCCGACGGTTGCGCCGCCATCACCGGCTACCCTCCCTCTCATCCCTTCTCATCGGTGTACCTATCCCTGATCCTCAGGATTAGCATCGAGGACGATGCTTAATCTTAAGTGTGGGGAGGTAGCCGGTGGCATCATTAGATACCAGTGAACATTTTGGCCACTTTGCTAGCTATCTCACTTTGCACACCCTTTGTATATATTTGATGTATTTTGAGTTTATTTTGGATACTTTTACTGCTTGATACTTTTACTACTTATTTGGATTTATTTTGGATTTTAGATACTTTGATGCTTATGGATATCCTTAGATGTTTTAGATGATAGATTTCATACTTTTACTTTTAGTTGAATTTTTCTTTATACATTTTTGCATATCTTTCTTTTTAATTCGTGGTTGTGATTAGAAATCATACTTTGACTTGCAAACACTTAGTCACCCTTTTCGCATGAGAAATTGGTTTTAAGTGAAAAGGAAAGGGTGAACTAAGAAAATTTTTGAATTTTTCAATCACAACAATGCTTAGTCAAACATTGAAAATTTCCAAGAAGTTTAAATATAGGGCATCAACCCAATTGATTGAAAGAAAATTTTTGGTAAAACTTGCTTGAATTTCATACCTTGTGAAGCATGTATTGAACTAAGAACACAAGCTTGTGAGACTTGAGCCTATTGATGTGGTTACATTTTATAACCACCTATCTTCCATTCTTGTGTGAATTTGTTCTCTTTCTATGATTGTAATCCTTGATTTGCTTGATTCTATATGTCCATTTATTTCTTGTATTTATGCATTTGTATGATTGAGGCCATTACTTCCTTAGCCACTTAACCAAATAGCCAACCTTTTATTCCCCATTGTTAGCCAATTTTGAGCCTATGCTTAACCAACTTATTCTCAATTTAGCACACTACAAGCCCAAGGCGGAAAACCAATAAAAGTCCTTGTTTGGATCTTTGATTAGCCTAGGCTAGTGAGAGTGTTTATTATTCAAAGTTGGTGAGGCTTGGGAACATTGGATGGGATAAAAGGGGTAGTATACTTCCATGTTTAGGAATTGGGTACATACTCATGTATTGATTAAATGAATAGACCTTATGCATTGATGTTCTCGTATATAGTTTGACAAAAGAAAAAGAAATGAAAAGAAAAAAAAGGAGAAATAAAAGTGAAAATGAGAAAAACAAAAGAAAAAGATATAGAAAAGGAAAAACAATTGTATATGGAAAAAGAAGAAAAAAAAATAATAAAGAGGGGACAAAATGCCCCAAAGTGA
>NC_029779.3:36733868-36734426 GCF_000817695.3 Arachis duranensis | reverse complement strand
TATAGTTAGGTGGGGAAGTCTATGCTAATCAAAGATTCAAATCCTAGTCCACTTAACCATAAATGATCCTACCTTGACCCTAACCCCATTACAACCTAAATGAAAGACCTCATGATGAATGTATGCATGCATTGAATAAATGTTGATTGTTAGAAGAAAACCAAATTTTGGAAAGCTTGATTAGTAGAGAATTGAGTGAATTGACCCTTAAACACTTGAGTGAATAGAGCGGATACACATATCCGGTGAGGGTTCAAAAGTTCAACTACATGTGTTCACCCATATTATCTATATTCTTGCAAGTTTAAATTCTTTTTGATAATTCAATACAATTGTGGTTTGGAATTAATTCCTATTGCCTAGCCTTGTGCTTACACATGCTCTCTTGGCAAATTGATATGTTTGAATTAAGCATTTGCATTTATTTTAGGTAGTTGCATTTCGATAGGACTCATATAGTCTAGATTGCATTCAATAAATGTCATAACCCTTAGTTCCTTATTATTTTAGCATGAGGACATGCTAAGGTTTAAGTGTCGGGAGGTTGACAAACCCCAA
>NC_029779.3:36732631-36733529 GCF_000817695.3 Arachis duranensis | reverse complement strand
AC
Organism: Arachis duranensis; assembly: GCF_000817695.3. Classification (NCBI taxonomy): domain Eukaryota; kingdom Viridiplantae; phylum Streptophyta; class Magnoliopsida; order Fabales; family Fabaceae; genus Arachis; species Arachis duranensis. The sequence goes on along the minus strand of NC_029779.3, from coordinate 36,733,527 downwards.
ACTTGAATAATGGATGTCAATTGTTGATTAAGAATTGAGGATTGCTAATTGACTTGGAGTGCACTAAAGCTAGACTTCCCTAGGGTAAGACTAGGACTTGTGACTCAAGTTAGTTACTTTTACTTGACTTTCCTCTATAATTAGGGGTTGACTAAGTGAAGCAACACTCCTTTGTTATCACAATTGAAGGAAATTATAGTGATGGAACTTCCAATGTTCAACCTTGGCCAAGGTTTTTACTATTGATTGATTGTTGTTCCCTTTTATTAACACCTCTAGGCCACATTCTTTAGACCACAAAAAACCACTTAACCAATAGCATGCATCCTTGTAGCATTCCTAGGGAAGAACGACTCGGGACTAATACTCTCGGTTATAGATTGTAGAATTGTTTGATGATGGATTTTGCGTCGGTTTAGACTATACTACGATTGATTACTTGATAATTTCCATACCGGCAAAAATTCATTCGTCAACGGCGCGTACGCGCCAGGTGCGCCCACGCGCAAGGGGTCATTCTGCTAAAAATTTTCTATGTTAAAAGCTGCAGAATTTACAGATTTGGACCCCAATCTTCCGACGGACATAACTTCCTCATTTTAAATCATTTTTCACCCGTTCTTCGAACGGTACGGACATCCCGGATCCAATTTCATTTCTAAAAAGATTTGGTACAAAACAGAGATCCGTAGTCCAAGTTATGTCCCGCCAAAGTATGCCCAAAAACCATGTTTTTCATAAAAACCACAAAGTGCCATTTTCAAAACAAGCAATTTCCAACTCTTTTAAAAATCAATCAAAACATGCCATTTTCATCCCTTTCCTTTGAAATCAATCAAAATACATCAATTTCAACATCAAGCCTCCTCAACTCACACATTGACACTTTACCACAA
>NC_029779.3:36731293-36732395 GCF_000817695.3 Arachis duranensis | reverse complement strand
TTCAATGCCTATCTTAGGGCCTCTAGCCTAAGTATTTCCTACCACATTATATATTAGATACGGGAAACCGAAACCATACCTTAGCCGATTTTCCCAAGCTCCATCGGAGCACTTCCAAATCACTTATCCACAAGCTCTCAAGGCCTCAACACCTCCAAGAACAGATTTTTCACCATCAAATCCCTTATTCAAGCTTTTCAAAATCACCACTCAAGCTCCAATATTCACATATACACAACCTAAGCCACAATCATCATACCCATACACAACATCTAAAAACCCAAACATCATAAAACAACAAAATACACTAGGGTTGAGAATCTTACCACACCCAAGGTCCAAGGAGACAAGATTAACCTTCTCCTTCAAGAGAGTTGGGTCCTATAACATCAGAGAACCCAAAATCTCAACATTTCACCCATGAAACTCGAAAATAAGGGCTGAAATTTTGAACAGCAACACGTGGCTTACCTCAAGATTGATTGTATGGGTTTTGTAGAGCTCTCTGCGGTGAACGCGTGGCCGCAAACGGGGCGGCAATCGGAGCTCTAGATCAAAAGTTATGATGGTTTGAAGATCAACCAAGGGAGAGAACTTGAGAGAGTGTTCTCCCTCCCTTTCTCTCTAATTTCAGCTTGTGTGTGTAACAAATGAGGAGAGAGAGTGCTGAAAACTAGGGTTTTGGTTAAGTTATGTTGGGCCAAGGGCCCACTTTGGGTCCAATTAGCCCGATTTGGCCCGTTCGGTCCAATCTTGGTCCGAATTCTATAAAATTGGTACCAAAATTCTCGTCTCAATCTCCTCTATCACATTTAGCCATAAAAAAAATCACATTTTGGGTTTTCTAGAATAAATTCTCATTTATGGATTAATTAGCCGTTAATTAACCGGGTTTTACATTCTACCCACCTAATTGGGAATTTTGCCCACAAAATTCAAATGCAAATACCTGAGAATAAATGTGGATAATCCGTTCGCATCTCCGACTCAAGTTCCCAAGTGTGTTCCTCAACACCGCCTCGACTCCATGCCACTTTGACTAATGAAACTTCTTTTCCACGCAACCGTTTGATACTAGTATCATCAATTCTGACCGGAGCCG
>NC_029779.3:36728416-36729180 GCF_000817695.3 Arachis duranensis | reverse complement strand
TCCCGGATGGTAATGCAACTCAAAGTCGTAGTCCTTCAACAATTCCATCCACCTTCTCTGCCTCATATTAAGCTCTTTCTGATCAAAGAGGTACTTCAAGCTCTTATGATCAGAGAAAACTTGGAACTTAACCCCATAGAGGTAATGCCTCCACACCTTCAAAGCAAACACAACTGCAGCGAGTTCCAAATCGTGCGTAGGGTAACTAACTTCATGAGGTCTCAACTGTCGTGAGGCATACGCCACCACGTTATGATGTTGCATCAGCACGCACCCTAAACCCTTCAATGAGGCATCACAATACACCTCAAATGGCTCATTTGGCTCGGGTAACACTAACACAGGTGCAGTGGTCAACTTTTTCTTCAATGTCTGAAAGCTCTCCTCGCACTCAGGAGTCCAAACAAACGGAGTGTCTTTGCGGGTTAACTTTGTCATTGGCAAAGCTATCTGTGAAAAGCACTTGATAAACCTTCGGTAATAGCCAGCTAAACCCAGAAAACTCCTTATCTCTGTTACGGTGGTTGGTTGCTTCCAATCCATCACAGCCTCCACCTTTGTTGGATCTACGGCTATTCCCTTCTTACTTACCACATGGCCCAAAAACTTCACCTCACTCTTCCAAAACTCACACTTAGACAGTTTTGCATAGAGTTTCTTCTCCTTTAGAATCTGTAACACGGTCCTCAAGTGTTCCGCATGCTCTTCTTCAATCTTGGAATAAATCAGTATGTCATCAATGAAGACAACAACGAATTTATCCA
>NC_029779.3:36726383-36728269 GCF_000817695.3 Arachis duranensis | reverse complement strand
GGTCTTAGGGATATCCTCACCCCTCACCCTTATCTGGTGATAACCGGATCGCAAATCGATCTTGGAGAAAACTCCAGCTCCTTGTAACTGATCCATGAGATCATCAATTCTTGGAAATGGGTACTTATTCTTTATTGTAACCTTGTTCAGCTGCCTGTAATCCACACAGAGCCGCATACTCCCATCCTTCTTCTTCACCAGTAACACTGGAGCACCCCACGGAGAGACACTTGGCCGTATAAAATTCTTTCCCAACAAATCCTCTAACTGATACTTTAGCTCGTTCATCTCTAACGGTGACATCCTATAAGGAGCACTTGAGATTGGTCCCGCCCTGGGTACCAACTCAATAGCAAACTCAACCTCTCGGTTAGGTGGAAACTCATCAATATCATCGGGAAACACTTCCGGAAACTCACACACAACCAGAATCTGTTCCAACTTTTGATCATCACCCGAAACGCCCGCGGTTAACAACATGATACCCTGACATTCGGCTCCAGAACAGTTCACCATCATCGAATTCAAGTAATAATTATTTACCACTACCGGCCCTTCTTCATAGAATTCAAGTAATAACTATTCAATACAACCGGTCCTTCTGTATCTTCCGGCATAAAATACGTCGATTTTGCAGAACAGCCGAGTAGGACATGGTTCTTAGATAACCAGTCCAATCCCAAGATAAGATCAAGACCGATCATCGGCAAGCAGATTAAATTATGAACAAAATCACGCTGCTTGAACCTAAAGGAAACTTCCGGGCATCCTAGCCTAGTTACCATGGCTTCATGGGTAACATTATACACTCTTAGATCATAACCTAAGGTTACGATCTTTAATCCTAACTCATGGGCTTTCTCAAATGCAATGAATGAATGTGATGCTCCCGAATCAAATAAAGCATTTAAAGTTTGACCAGCCATTTTACAGTTACCTCGAATAAGTGTCTCGGATCCCTCAGCTCCTACAGCTGAAGTGGTGAACACCCGACTAGTCTATTGTGCCTTCCCAGCACCTTGTTTCTGCCTCTCCGGACAACTTGCGGCTTTATGCCCCGCTTTTATGCAATTGTAGCACAAACCCCATCCGGCCTTGCATGGTACTCCTGGATGGTGACTTCCACACCTAGTACAAGCTTGATCATTCTGAGGCTGCTTCCCAAACCTCTTTCCTTGGAAATTGTTGTTATTGTTGGGCCTCCAGAAAGAGCTTCCCCTCTTGAAAGACGGACCTCTTGGTGCAAAGCTCTTCCCTCGATTCTGTGGGAATGATCCTCTGTGAATCCCTTTCTCAGCAGTTGCCCTTTTCACACACTCCTCAGCAACCCTACACTTGTTTACCAGCTCGGAGAAGGTCCTAATCTCCATTGGTCCCACTGAACTGAAAATATCACTCCGGAGTCCTCCTTCATACTTAACACACTTCCATTCCTCATATTCCACCGGAGTCCCTTGGCACATACGAGAGAACCTGAACAGCTCCTCAAACTTGTCAGTATACTCTGATATGGACATAGTACCCTGCTTCAGCTGTAACAATTCAAGTTCCTTAGCCGTCCTAGCAGAAGTCAAAAAGTACTTCTTATAGAACTCTTCTTGGAAAACATTCTAGGTGATATACTCATCACCCTACTGCAGAAGACGTCGGATACCTTGCCACCAATGCGACGCTTCACCGACAAGCATATAGGTAGCAAACTCGACACGCTGCCCTTCAGGTACCACTTGTGCTTGCAGTGCTCGCCCTATAGCCTGAAACCATGTATCAGCCTCAGTCGGACTAGCAGTTCCCTTGAACTTAGGCGGATTAACCTTCAAAAAGTTTGCCAGCGTCATCGGGCCATGAACTCCACCTCCATCATTACCATGGTTGTTCATCTGTTG
>NC_029779.3:36723902-36725184 GCF_000817695.3 Arachis duranensis | reverse complement strand
AGTCAAATAGGCAATCTCAAACAATTCACATAGTATGCATATGATGAATGCCTGTCCCTAGTGGCCGATGATATCATCTTGTCGGTTATCTAGCCAACCCGACAAGTCCTGGTCGCTAACCATTGGACTGTCCCTCTGTCACGCATCCCCAACTCGAGTTATACTCATCATAAACTTGATCATAATCATGATCTATATCCATCACCTTCACTGGTGAATATTTACGGGGGCGAGCTCATCCGGGTCTTTCACAGTGCCCGGCCACACTTATGACATAGGGTCAAAAGAGCTTCGAGTCTCAACCTGGAGCACGTGGTGGCTAGCCACTGCTACTACCCAGGGAAACTCGTATCTCCGATAGTGGAAGTGCAAAATCACATTTATCAATAATTCAGCATAAACATGCATGAATTCTCATCCATGGATCAACATCCATATCAGCCATCCGGCTCACGGTTCAGTCCAGAACCAGCCAATTCATAAACAATTACGGCCCTTCGGCCAATGGCATAACAAGCACTTCCACCACCATCCTCCACATCTCACATAATCATCAATGATCCTCATTGATCATTCATTTTTCCCTTGCTTCACTCGCAAGTTACCACATTCACTAGCCTTTCTCCTCATAGCTAGACATCTCATAATGATTTAAGATATAAGCGGTGAGATCGGAGACTTAGAAGTATGAGATTTGACTTTTAAAACTCAAAAATCAACTTAGGGATGAAAACAGGGCCACGCGCACGCGTGGATGGCCTCTAAACTCATCGACGCGCAAGCGTTATGCACGCTAACGCGTGGATTAAAAATTTGCCAATCGACGCGTACGCGTCAACCACGCGTACGCGTGGGTGTTCTCGTGCCCCAGGCACACACTGGCACAGTTCTGGCATAAGTCTCTGGAAAATGGCTGGGCATTGGGTGCAGCACAATCGGCGCGCCCGCGCACATCACGCACACGCGTGGATGGCATTTTCGGGAAGAACGGCGCGTACGCGCCAGGTGCGCCCACGCGCAAGGGGTCATTCTGCTAAAAATTTTCTAAGTTAAAAGCTGCAGAATTTACAGATTCGAACATCCCGGATCTAATTTCATTTCTAAAAAAATTTGGTACAAAACAGAGATCCGTAGTCTAAGTTATGTCCCGCCAAAGTATGCCCAAAAACCATGTTTTTCATAAAAACCACAAAGTGCCATTTTCAAACAAGCCATTTCCAACTCTTTTCAAAATCAATCAAAACATGCCAAAATATCATCCCTTTTCTTTGAAATCAATCAA
>NC_029779.3:36718137-36723574 GCF_000817695.3 Arachis duranensis | reverse complement strand
CAAGCTTTTCAAAATCACCAATCAAGCTCCAATATCCACACATACACAACCTAAGCCACAACCATCATACCCATACACAACATCTCAAAACCCAAACATCATAAAACAACAAAATTACACTAGGGTTAAGAACCTTACCACACCCAAGGTCCAAGGAGACAAGATTAACCTTCTCCTTCAAGAGGGTTGGGTCCTATAACATCAAAGAACCCAAAATCTCAACATTTCACCCATGAAACTCGAAAATAAGGGCTGAGATTTTGAACAGCAACACGTGGCTTACCTCAAGATTGATTGTATGGGTTTTGTAGAGCTCTCCGCGGTGAACGCGTGGCCGCAAACGGGGCGGAAATCGGAGCTCTAGATCAAAAGTTATGATGGTTTGAAGATCAACCAAGGGAGAGAACTTGAGAGAGTGTTCTCCCTCCCTTTCTCTCTAATTTCAGCTTGTGTGTGTAACAAATGAGGAGAGAGAGTGCTGAAAACTAGGGTTTTGGTTAAGTTATGTTGGGCCAAGGGCCCACTTTGGGTCCAATTGGCCCGATTTGGCCCGTTCGGTCCAATCTTGGTCCGAATTCTATAAAATTGGTACCAAAATTCTCGTCTCAATCTCCTCTATCACATTTAGCCATAAAAAAAATCACATTTTGGGCTTTCTAGAATAAATTCTCATTTATGGGTTAATTAGCCGTTAATTAACCGGGTTTTACAGCAGTACCTTGATCGACACGGCAGCATCGACTCTAATCATAGGGAGTATGAAGCCCGAGATCACATGGTAATCAAGCCTTCCGTGATCAGTAGATATCGAAGTGGCCAGACAAGTATGTGGTCTATTGTATTCTTTTATCTCACAAATACCTCTGCGCTGGTGAAAACTGATATGAATCAACCATGTGCACCCATTGCCGAATTCTTTACACTTCCCATGGTACTTGCGATAATCGGATTATAACACTTTATACTCAAGCCCACATTGGATGCTATAAGTCTTCACACTCAGCACGACCTCCTCTTTATCCTGGAACTACTGACCGACTTGAAATTCAGCTAGTCCTCCTGCATCCTGTGTGTCTCTGGCCCCAAATCTGACAGGCACGCTAGGTACCCCCTGCTATCTCATGGCATTCAAGTCCAAAGTTGAAAAGTGCAGAGGGTACTGCTGAGTTCCTGAACTAGCCACTCCACCACCCTTAGCTGGAATACTCCTTATGTCATCATTGCTATCATCGGCAATCATGGCGGGTTTCACATCATCATCATCATCCTGCAATGCATCTTCCACACCATTCGGTGCTCCACCTTGTTGGGAATCCGGTATCACATCAAGAGTACCGGCTATCGGAATCGCAACATCACCGAAGGGTCTAGTATCACCTACTTCTCCGTTACGAGTGTGGTTTAGATTAGCAGCGAAGGATGGGGAGGCGACCAAAACTGTCTCAGGCTCAATTACGGGCACAAATGAAGAGGCACCAACAGGCATCGAACTAGAGCATGCTGCCGTGGCTGAAGGTTGAGAATTCTGGTTAGAACCTCCTGAACTAGAGACCACATCCACAAACTTGACCAACAACTCAGGGGGTCCTCACCTCGGAAAATTGACGACGACAATGGAATAGAACTTACAAATCTTCGTCGCTGCCTATGACGAAGGAATCATACTTCACATCATCCCGCAAGACTGAAATTGGAATTATGTAGTATAACTTCACTCTTTTCGCGCCTTGCAGCCCCAATTTTTGGATTATCGTATTCTGAAATTTGGTGAAACTCGTTGATGATTTGAGAAAAACACTAAACGGATCCTTATCAGTAGATTTAATTCCAGATCGCGTTTTCTTCTTAATCGACCCTCTGTAGTGCACCGGAACTAAAAAACTATCATCACTAGCCATTGTATGTCACTATGATGAGGAATTCACATTCAATAGCTATTTATATACGTTTGCACTATAGTAAATCGAATTAACTTATATCCATTTATATATCTTGGTGAATACATAGTAAATGAATACATAGTAAATCGAATTGCCTTGTATCGATTTATTCATTAGTTTATGTGCATGTAAATCGAAGCAGCTCCAATCGATTTACTTGGTTACTAAGAGCATTGAGTAAATCGAATTGATGTCATTCGATTTACTAGGTTTAAACATTTATGCACAAATCAAATCAAATTCCTTCAATTTGCATGCCTACCTACTAATTTGAATTAGTTTGATTCGATATAGTACCAACAATGATGAATCAAATATAGCTGTATCAATTTATACAGAAATGTCCATTAAAAACACGTAACGGATTAAATTGTAATATCCAACCCCATTGGTTTATTTAAATTTTTTATCTATATATATATAATATATATATAACTTGATTATAAATATACTTCAATTTATTTTTACATAAATGATTAATTGGTTAATAATTTTTAATAATTTTTAGTATGGTTGAAAAAATTAAGGTGGCCAAAAAATGAGTGGGAATGCAAAACCAGCGTTACAAAATCTGGGAGCTAAACCATGGTTTTCAATGTGTCACTTTCCGAAGAAAACTCCAGAACTATAACAATAACTACTTTATCATTTAAAAAAAAATGAAATTATTATTGACCTATGTATATAAAACCCTCCTTCTATAGAGATTAGAGATCCAGTTTCTTTAGCATCCTGCGAGTTAAGCTTTGGATCGGAACTAACCATATCAAATTAATAAAGAAAGATGAATGGTGAGAGGAGTATGTGCAAGATGGAGACAGCATTGAAAACATTGTTGGCACCATCATCACCAGAGAAGGTAGGAAGAAATGGTTCATCATCATCATCAACAACAACAACTGCTACTACTAATGTTGCAACTAGAGTGTCCAAACGGAGGAGCAATAATAATAACATTGAGAAGGAAGAGTATATCTTCCATTTGATTTGCTGGGGCCCTTATTGGCCTTAGATATTTCCTCTTATTTTGTATTTTGTGATCTTTTCTTGTATTATTATTATCTCTTCTCTTTTGTGAGATTGCATGTAGCTAGGTGATGATCATATATTCATATAGGAGAACCACTGCTATTTTGTTTATTTGGTTTCATATTAATTTTATATGCACTAGTCATGGAAGACTATTTTAATTTGGACTTGTATTCATTCTTAACTAATTCTTATTATTATTATTATCTAGCTGCATAAAACATACATTAGTGATGGTGAAAATTCAGGTGCAGTCGATGCAGTCGACTTCACATGAAATTAATAATCGAGAACTGTTTGATAAAAATTTAGTTAAATCAGTAAAATCATACAATAATTCTCAATTATCAACTTTACGTGATTAATGATTTCATTTTTATGTAAGAAACGACAAAGGGGGAGATTCTCATTTTGAGGTTAAAATAAACTTTCATTTCAATTGGAATTCTGGACTTAGAATTTCTGAGGGTCACCATTTTCAAATTATGTTTAGAAAATAATAATTAGATAATAAACTCTAGAAAATATGCATGGTAATTATTATTAGAGATTTTAATACGAACGATAATTCCATATCTTAAAAGTAAAATTTAATAGTTTCATTGTCTATAATATTCTCTTATTCAAAGTTTTGTATGTACTAAATATTATTAGTTAGTTAAGGCTTTGTTGGTTTATTATTTCGAATTAATAAAAGAAAAATGATAGAAAGTCATCAAAATTTATTTAATTTTTTATTATTTTTAGTTATTAATTTAATTTTTTAAATTAATAATTCAACAACATATTTTAATTTATAAGGCTAATGTCCCCTTTCTCTAACGTAACTCCGCCACTACCGAGGATAGAAAGTAACAATTAAAAAAATTATAATAAAAATATGTGTCTTATATCTAATATTTTCATAAAAACTTTTTAATATGATACTAAATAGTGAATACATATATTTTATGTATCATTGTGAATCAATCGTATTCTTTTAAAATTGAGCAATACTAAGGCCCAATAATATTTGTGATTAGTAGCCATCAATTAGTCATCAATGATGATTTGATGGTGTGAGATTAGTGTGAGATTTTATCTAATGACTCATTTTTTTCTATTGATTACGTACTAGCCAAAATGCAATAAAATTGCTGGCCTCCTAAATTTTTCCTTTAAAATTTATCTCTTACTAAATAAATGATAAACATATATCACCACGTAAATATTTTTAATAGACATAGACAACGAAATCCAACAACATAACATGGCCAACACTATGTGTTTAAGAGTTATGAAAGAAAAAAACGATTTATGTAAGAAAAAGTACGGATAAATAATGTAAATATTGAATATCGTGAATAATGGTTTAAAAAAGAAAAATTAAATTAATCATTAGAATTAGATTCTTAATTTATTAGAATAATCAATTTTTAAATTTAAATTATTAGGGTTAGGTAACATAATGTCTTCTATCACATCACGTTTTCATCCCATTTTAACCCTCTTCTTTTCTCTTTTAACTCATGTTTTCTCTTTTTACTACGCCATGATGGAAACGGCACCGTAACTTCAATGGGATCAACCTCAGCACCATTATCAATCAAGACTTCAACGCTCTTCACCTTCCCTTTCAACGCAATCCAATACAAGGCGATTTACCCGTTTTGGTCGCCTCCATCAACGTCCGCTCCCTCAATTGTCAAATAACTTGCCATCCTGTGCACGTCCCCTATCCTTATTGCCCGAAATAGTACGTCCCCCCAACGCAGCAAATCCCCCAACTCCATGTGTCCATTCTTCATTGCTATTGCAAATGTTGTTTTTTCCACTCTATCCACCGCACGCTTCACATCGCGCCCACATTTCCCTAACAAACTCGCCATGGCTCGCAACTGCTCCTCCGATGCCGCACAATGCAACAATGTCTACCCCTTGTTTTCACTTTGGTGTGGTCAACCTATAATGTGATGGATGGTCATTTTAGTAGGTATATGGATGATTGTTTTAATTCTTATCTGGATGATTATTTAATTGGAATGAGTTTAGTTAGATACAATTAAAGTATGCTGGATGTTCAATTCATTAAATATGCAGATGATTATTTTTATTCTTAAATAGATAGTTATCTTTAAGTGCCAATGAGGGTCCTTGTTGACGAACCAGCGGCAGTGAAGAGGATTCCGGCGGCAACGATGGGCTGGTTGGCGACCAAGTGACGACACGAAGAACTCAGGAGGCGACGATAATGTCCGGTGAGGGAGAGACGTCAACAAAAACGGATGGTTGGTGAGACGGTGACAGCAGAGATTTTGGGGGAGAAGCTGTTGTTTTGGTAAATTAAGGTATAGTGAATGATTAAAACTTTTGAATTACTGAATGTGATTTTTTGGTTGGGTAATTTGGATGGAGCGTTTTTTTTCTTTTAATTTCATTGTGTTAAATTTTCGATCCGTTGTTCAGATTTTCCGTTGTTTACCTAGTGG
>NC_029779.3:36713146-36718053 GCF_000817695.3 Arachis duranensis | reverse complement strand
AATGATGAAGAGTGTTTTACCTTGAAGAATAAAAATTACTTTTTTACAATAAAAGAAAAACACCGTACCATACCGAATGCATACTAGTTACATTCTTCACCGAAAACATTATTATCCATCTATACTCCCCGATTTGCTTGGTTCAAGTTCAATTAACTTATGATATCAAGAAAATTGAATGATGGATGGTGGATCTGGTGGAGCAGTGTAGCTAGCTAGAGGATTATGCATTGGTGAGAACATAGCTAGTAGAGTAGTAGGTGAATTATCGTCTCAGAAATCAGAATCATATGGATATGGGGCTGCTTGATGATTGGTTGTGTATTGTATATCATATCTTATCATTGCAGATACATCAATGAATGAAATCATTTCAGTAATGGATAGCAGAGATTATGTAATAGCCTAGTTTCCATCTCACTCAAAGTTAGTATCAATATCATTCAAAAAGTTTAGGATCTCTGTGATAGAGATCTTGAATACCAAGATCAATATGCATACAGCAAGAAGCTAGAGTAGAGAATCAGAGGAGGAGAAAGGAGAGATAACGTGTGTTTAAAGAAAACTGAAACAGAACTATGCATTATCAGTGAAATTGTATATAATGCAGACCCTCATGCTCTCATATATATAAGTATGTAAGGGAGCTTAGTCATAACAGAAAATCACTGCATGATTCCTTTTGATATTGATCTTAATCTGGGATTAACTATTATATTCATTGTCCAAGCACTTCTCTAGATTCTTTCTGGAGATTCTCTTGAGTCTTGATGATGGGGCCTTAGTCATTGAAATCTAATCAAGAAATTGACCATTCAGATTGCTGACATGAATTGTTAAAAGATGAAAACAGAACCATCCTGGTTGGGAAAACTGGATTAATTCAATTTGCATTTCTTAATTATTCTCATCTTAGTTAAAAGACTTGTTGTTCAACAGTGCTTAAACACCAGAAGATTTCACCATGATTCTTTGCTTTTTCTGTTTCACTAATTGGAATTTGATATTTTTGTCAAATTGACCCAGATTTTGTCTCCACATCAAACATGCTACGAGATACAAATCAAGTGTAATCATTCAACATTCAAACCCAAACAAAGAACACAAATTTCATGCAAATTTGACCACCATTTTTCTTTATGTGTAGGGGTCAAGATCATATTTACCATTATATCATTAATAATAACAAAATTGGATGAATAATGAGATTACATTAGACAAGGATCTTCTAAAATTCAAAGTAGTAGCAACAACCCTCATCACACAAATAATAATAACGTTTATTATTATTAAAAGACAGGCATTGATGATTGATTGATTGATTGAATAATTCTGAACCTTGTGGTGCTAGGACCCCAGCAATCCAACTCCATAACCTTCTTGATAGACTCATCCTTAGACCTCTTAACCTTATTGGAAACAGCAGAGGCAGAAGAAGAGAATTTGGGGGCTTGAGTGTAAGATCTGATGTTGTTCTTAGCATGTTGTTGGAGTGATCTAAATGCATAGTTCCACCTACACAAACCCAATTGATCCTTCAATGCCTCCACTACTCCAATGCTTGATGCCACCATCCATGCTCTTGTTCCCGTTGCACTCATCTTTCTTTGCTTTGCTTTGATATGTGATGATATCTGAGTTTGTGGTATGCTAACTAATGTTTATGTTAATATAAAGAAAGGGGGGGTGGTTTGGGAACGAAGAAAGAAACAAGGGGTGAAAAAAACAAGGGGCGGTTTTTGAATTGATTGCACTGTTTCTTTGGAATTCAGAATCTGCGCAAACTTCAATTAATTTATTTAATATATTCGATAATTGATGTTACCTGTGTATGTTACTTTCCTATCCTAGTACTCTCTTTCTACGCGTAAACCACCTTCTTTTTTTTTTGTTAAATCAATCTTTATTTATGAGTAGTCACATTCTCATGTTCCTTATAGTCCCTACTATTTTTTTATATATTTATTTATTGGATTTTAGAAAACGTATCTTTTGTTTTAAGCTAAGATTGGCTGGTAATGCTTACTGTGCGCTGGGTGTAAAGAAAATTTTCAAAAATGCAATTAGTGCTCTCAAATGCCGGATTTTTTTTACTGTTATAAAATAAAAAAAATTAAAATATTTTATTTTTTTTAGGATCTGTTTATTTTTTTTTACTGCGTTGGAAGCAGGTTCATCGACAGTGGCGGAGCTCTGTGTGGCAAAGAGCGGCCATAACCCCAAAGTTTTGTAAAAATATTAGTAATTTTATTTTAAAAAAATAAAATTAGTTTATTTAATTAAATTGATATATTTTTAATTTATGTATCTGAATTTTATGTCCATTTTTATCGTTTTTCAAACTTTTTATCTTGTCAAATAGTATATCTTTAAATTAATAATAAGTGACATATCCTTAAATTAACGTTACAAATTAAATATGATTATAAAATTAACACTAATATTTAGCTTCTTATATAGTTTCATGCATTATTTTATTTTTAGAATAATAAAAATTATAATATAACTAGTAGTAATATTAGTTATTAATAAAAAGTTATTATTTTATTTTTAAATCAACTTTACAAATTTAATGCCATTATAGTATAATACTATTTATATTAATAATTTTAATAATTCTCTCAATCTTCATCACTTTATCTTTCGCTCTCTTCTTTCATTCTCTATTTTTTCTATTTTTTTGTTCTACAAAAAATAAAACTAACAAAATAAATTTTATTTTAATATAAATATTATTATATATATTTTTTAAAGATTTTTGACCCCTTAAACAAAATTTTTCAAGCTCTGCCACTGTTCATCGAGCCTTTAGGCAAACTTCATCATAGTTCGCCTTAATCTTGTACAAACTATATGAACTTGTCAATTGTCATGCTATTCGGCAAACTTTACCCCACCTCTTTAGATATCATCGACTGAGGGAAGAAGTTACTTAGTAAAAAAAATCACTTTTCTCTCATTCATGTTTTATTCTACCAATTTTTTTACCTAATTTTTACTCAATAAAATGTTTGAAATATTATTATTATTTATTTATTATAATAAAAAAATAGTATATAATCAAAATAAATTTATTATTTTTAGTTTTGCCTAACAAATTTTTACTATATGCCATTTGAAGTGAAATGTTTAATAACATTGAAAAATTTTGTAATGCACACCATTAATCAATAACACATAAAAAGAATAAAAAAAATTTGTTATAAATATTCGTTAAAAATAAATGGCACTTTATTTTACAAAAGATATAATGTTAGAGATCAATTTGAGAGAGAAAACCATCAAAGATTACGTTTTATATTGTCAATTTTTTTTAATAATTGAAATAATTCATTTGATTATTTCTCATTTAATAAGAAATTGATACAATTGTTGGATAAATATACATCTTTTAGAATTATTTATTTTTTCAATTGCCTGTATACAGAATCTCGAAAATCAAGAGAAATTTACTATCTACTTATTTTGTGACTGTTTGTCTGGATACAATACTTAAGAACTACTGATAGAAGTCTTCAATAGAACGTTTGTCATAGAACTGCTTCTATAAATTTATGCAGCTGCTCACAAGATCTCCGTCTATATTCAATCTCAACTAATATGCCACGTTCTACAAGGTGATATAGACATCTTCTTACAAGGCAGGAAAAATATACGAAATTTAAGACGTCATCTCTCAATCAAAATAAAGACAAGTGCCCAATCATAATCTCACTCTACCATATATATCACGTACTTAAATCTAGTATATTTGAGGCGTGACCTAATCTACTCATCTGATATAATAGTAAATTTTTTCTCGTTCAAGATCTGAGCACTCTAACACAAAATGAAATCATACTTATATAAATTTGAGGCAACAACTAATAAGACAAATTAATCACAAAAAAATCATAAAGTAAATGTTATATCAGTCGTCCAAATCTACTAGTAATATAGTTAATCCAATCTCGTCTATACATAGTGTTCTCGTAGCTTAACAAATTATACGTCATTAGATTACATTAAAATAAATAAATTATAATAAAATTAAATACACAATAAATAATTTAAAATTAACTAATTTTTTTATAAAACATATCAAAAAATTAATGAAAACTAATTTCATAAATTAAATATAATAACTCAATTCTAACTAACTAATTTAAATAATATTTTCAAAACAAACCAAAATTATTAAATAAATAACTATGATAATTCAATTTAACCTAACTAATTTAGATGGAACATCAATCTAAATAGTATTTTACATAAACTAATATCTAATAATCCTTTACCATATCTATATAATCCCTAGATAATATAACATATGCCCTAATTTATTTAAAATATATGTAAATATATTTAAATAATTACTATATATTAATAATCAAATCTTATTATTGATTTATATTATTAAAATACTTTTAGAAATATTATCTATAACTAATTATTAATACCCGTACTTTATAAGTTGCTACTAAATGCTGTATTTGGTTTTTTCTATTGATTAATTGGTTAAGAAATCATTTTCTTAAATGCTATTTCTAACCATTTATTCACTCCGTCCCAATTTTAATATTATTTGTGATTTTTGAATAAGTATTTTCCTATTTTCCATTTTTAGAAGACAATATCTTTTGTCGTATTTTTATTTTTATTTTTAGTAGTGCCCTAAATTGGGCTAATGGAATATTCATTTTTTTATATATATATTTCTTGTTAATAAATACCTTTGGCTAGCGTCTTTAGCGCCGACATACTTTGTGGGTGTGTGTCATTTAGTTCTGAGATTATTTTTGGGGCTGAAATTGGAACACGAGAAAAATAATGAAAACTAGCGGCACTTTAAAAAATTTTGTACCAGTTGTTTTGGAACTGATGAATCCTGCGACTATTTTTTAATCACCATTAATTTTTTTTTTTTT
>NC_029779.3:36707389-36713133 GCF_000817695.3 Arachis duranensis | reverse complement strand
TTGTCTCGTGCTATATATTAGGGGGGAATCTAGAAGATTCATTTCTTGTGGGGGAATCTTGGAATCTTGTATATTAGACTCTCTCGGTCAATTTTCGTGCCTTCTCGGCTTCTCCATAAACAAGTTACTTATATTTTTGTTTATTAACGGTTTTGGTTAGTTTAATTAAATGTATATTTACGTTTGAATTTATAAACTTTTGTGGAGTCTTAGCTAATAAAAATTTATAACTCTTACTATATCTCAATAACTTGTTCAAAGAATTTGATTATAAAATTAAAATATATTTAATATGAGAATTTTATAATTTTTTAAAATTATAAAAGTCCAATTAAACGTTGCCTTTATTAAGTCATAAAAAAAATGACTAGAATCCTGTAATACCAAAATATGTTTTCTTGATTAACGCTCAAGCTTCTTTTTTTTTTTATAAGAAATAAAGATTGAAATTAACATATAAGCTACTACTTATAATGAGGGCGAGGATTATAGTTAAATCATTTCAAAAATATTAGAAAATGACTAGAATATAGACTTTGAATCTTTAAGTGACTTATGATGGGGTCATGTAAATTCCACTTCAACGCAGCGTGCATTTTAGACTTTTAAACGGGTAGAATTTGATGATTAATTTAATGTGTTGATGAAACTAATAACGCTGAATTAATCACAGAACTTTTGTTATTAGCATCAGGTTGCAGAAAACAAGGGTTGAAACCATGCAGCTGTGACGAAACTAGAAAAATAGATGCATGAATCATATCATTCTGCTTCCCATGGAATTTAATTATGGCTGCTACAACAAAAATGCTAATTGTTTTTCGTAAACCAGCTTCGGAACAATATATAGTATAGAATAGAATTATTATGCTATAGGAATATTGCGGCTGCTTCTTTCATTTTAAAGAAATCATTTGTTTTTAGAAAATTTATATATCATATGTTAGACAAAAAGAATCATATTATATTTTTTATAAATTAAAAAGATTAAAAAAAATTTGAGAGATATTTTTATTTAAAAATGAATATTTTTTAATTAAATCTATAATTCTGTCCTGATTTTTTAATTTAAAAAAAAAGCACGGTAAGTTTATGTCCAAATAAAAAGCGTTTTTTTTATGACACTAGAGAAAATAATGCCAACTATCTACCAAGAACATGAAAACCAAGCAATAAGGACCACAAAAACTTTAAGACTATAAATCCAAAGTACAAAACTAAGAACGGTTGAGAATGAAAGGCAATAGGCATGCATTTCTTTTTTCTCTTTTTTTTGGTCTGTTTTTTGGTTTGGATTGGTATGGAATTCCAAACATAATTAGTTGAATAGAAATCTCTGTGGACTATTTTCTTTGAGCTATTATATGAAAAACTATATTCAGGTGAACCCTAAACTTTATAGTTTAAGAGGTACCAATCGTAACGGTAAAAAAGAAAAGTATCAGCAACAACATTAACTGATCTAAATCCAATCCAATAGGTACATTAAACATAACGTAGCTTATTTATCCGGAAAAAAAAATTATCAGTGACATAAGGTAGCGTGCATCATTATTTTAATAGTCAATAAATCAAAATCGAAGCTTTATGTAAAACGGTATCAGAATATGATGCTAAAAAAAAAATGAATTGCAGTCCTGAGTAACAGCCAATTAAGAGAAAGAAATTGAAAAAGAAAGGAGAGAGAGATTGATGAATATTCAATGATTGAACTGAATAAATATTCATAACAATATAAAAAATGTTGTACACTATATATAGTTATAAAAAGAAGAAAATAAAAATTAAATAATTGAATTTCTCTAACAGAATTTTACTATATTATTAATGCTAACCAATTTGTTTAGCTGTATAATTCTAATAGAATTCATTTGTATTCTATTTTAATTTACTAGCATTAGTATTTATTTCATTCTTCCGCAAGTTAGAAGTATTTGGTTTACGTAGATCAAGTAATTGCAGCTTAGAAAAAAGGTAAGCAAAAGGTCAGCAGATTTATCAGAAGAAGCAATGTGTTTTAAATTTATAACACCTTCTTTAAACTTGTTTTGAATAACATGACAGTCCACTTCCACATGCTTGGTTCTCTCATGAAAAATTGAGTTTGATGCAATGTACAAGGCAGATTTATTGTCACAGTAAATGTCCACAAAAATGGAGAATGAATATAAAATTCATGCAGCAATTTCAGTAACCAAAGAAGCTCACAAGTGCCATTAGCCAAGGCATGATATTCTGCTCCAGAGGATGATCGAGAGACTGTAACTTGTTTCTTGTTCTTTTAAAATATCAGTGTGGAATTAAGGGAGAAATAATAACCAGTTATAGATTTTCTTGTATCTTTACAAGCTCCTTAATTTGAATCAGTAAATCCTGAGAGGGTGAAAAAATTCTGAAAAGAGAAAAAGAGTCTAGCAGCCAGAGATTATTTGAGATACCAAATCACACGATAAGCACGGTAAGTTTATGTCCAAATAAAAAATTTATTTCTTCGATTATACTAGAGAACCAACTAAGAATAATGCCAACTATCTACTAAAAACATGAAAACGAAGCAATAAGGACCATAAGAACTTTAAGGCTATAAATCCAAAGTACAAAACAAGAACGGTTGAGAATGAAAGGCAATAGGCATGCATTTCTTTTTTCTCTTTTTTTTGGTCTGGATTGGCATGGATTTCCAAACATGATTAGTTGTATAGAAATCTCTGTGGGCCATTTTCTTTGGGCTATTATATGAAAAACTATATTCAGGTGAACCCTAAACTTTATAGTTTAAGAGGTACCAATCGTAACGGTAAAAAAAAGAACCGAAGTACCAAGCACCAGCCATAACTAATTTAAATCCAATCCAATAGGTACATTAAACATTACGTAGCTTATTTATCCGAAAAAAAAAATCAGTGACACAAGGTACATCATTATTTCAATAGATCAAAATGAAAGCTTTATGTAAAACGGTTAGGGTTTGACCAAGTGCTCTGCTAGGGCATTCTTAGTGTCATATTGACGGCAGTCGATCATACAAAATTTTCATTCAAAAACTCAAATCAATTACTGATCCGATTGAAATGGCAACATCAAATAAGAATCATGATCCATACCAGGTTAACAATGCAAAAGATGAGGAGGATGTGGTGAAATTGGATAAGGAAGACTTCTCTAACGGAATAAAAGTGTGTTCTAAAAGTTTGTTGGGCGGAGTTTTTGCAACAAAATCATTCTCCATGGGAACTATAGAAAATGCATTGAGAGTAATCTGGAATAGACCTGAGGGCTTTAGAGTTGCAGAAAAAGGAGGCAACCAATTCTAATTCTTCTTCTCTGAGGAGGTGGATGCACTGAGAATTGAGAGGGGGAGCCCCATGGTTATTCAAAGATTATATTTTACACGTTAGGAGGTGGATTGAAGCAGATACATCGTCAGAGTCGAAGATAACGCTGTTTCCAATGTGGGTTCAATTCTGGGGAGTGCCGAAATGCTATAAGACGCTGGACGTTGGAAGGAAGCTAGGAAAGAAATTGGTAGAAGTTCTGGATGTTGGAATGTTTGATGTTCGAGGAAAAGAATCCAGAATTCTTAAAGCAAAGATTATGATTGATGGAGAAAGGACCGTGCGGGATGGTTTGAAGCTGAAAACCCATGACTAGAAAACGATGGAATTTGGCTTACGATATGAAAGAATCGGAATATTTTGCACGTATTGTGCTCACCTTGGACATGGACCCAAAACATGTGGAGCTCTATTAGAAGATACAATTGCAAACAACGTTAGAGATGACATGGTGGGAGAGTGGCTCAAGGCGGATCAAGTGTGAAGGAGGATTATAGTGAAAGCGGAACAAATCCCAACAGAAAATACAGATCAAACTAAGGCTAACCCTCAACCTCATAAGAAACCACCACCCTCTTGGTTGCTCGATGGATTTGCTAATCTCAGTGTGGTGGAAACAGGAGCAACAAGGGGGGAACCAAATGCTGGACTGGATAGTGAGGAGATGGCGGCCAACAAGGAGAAAGTTGTGGAAGGGGGAGAGAGTCCAGCAACGCAGGACTTCCCATTGACCTTGGGCGATATTACTTCGACCCTCAATATCATTCAAGATATTAAGGTTACAGAGGATATTGGGAACGGGAGGAAGAAAATCTTAAAGGTGAAACATTTGGCGAGACAAAGAACTAATGAGGAGAGTTTACTAATTGGGGGGAAACGGAGGAGTGAAGAAAAAGAAAATTTGGAACAGAACAAGAGAGTATGCATGGAGACAAATATGGATTAGAATGAGATGGTGGAGGTGCCAGCCGTCAAGTGGCACCCCAGGAACCATGAGGCTGATTAGTTAGAATTGTCGGGGTTTGAGGAGACCCCTGACAGTCCACAATCTAAAAGGGATTACAAAATCCAACTCCCCTGAGCTCGGTTTTCTTTGCGAAACAAAAAATCAAGCTCGAAGTGTGGAACTGAAACTGAGGGCAGCAAGCTTTAGCAACTATTTCATTGTCAACCGAATGAAATAGCTGGGGGTTTGGCGCTTGGATGGAAGGAGGATGTCGCAGTTCAGGTATTACAACATTCATACTACTTCATTGCTGCAAAAGTAGTGGATTCAAGCATAAATAAGGAGTGGGGGTGATTGGAGTTTTCCTGAGCACAACCGATCAGACCCGACTTCATCAGTTTGAAGAACTTAGTCTGATTATTCAACAATTTCAGGGAGAAGTAACAATCATAGGAGATTTTAATGCTATCTCATCCCAGAATGAAAAATCAAGAGGCAATTTCAAACCCCAATCAGTGATTAATGCTTTTAATTCCTTTATAGATGTTCATTCTCTTGCTGATTTGGGTATGGTGGGTAGGCCTTTTACCTGGACTAACAGGCGTAGAGGAGAGGCTCTCATTCAGGAAAGATTAGACCGTGTGCTTGGGGGAGTTAGTTGGGTGGCTAACTATCCTCATGCTACTGTTTTAAGATTGTCAGAAACTGGTTCAGATCATGCTCCTATCCTACTTGATACTAATCCAGCCAGGGAGAAATCGAAAAAGAGATTTAAATTCTAAGAGAGATGGTGTTCTAGTCCATAAGTTCGACAAATAATCAATGAAGCTTGGAAGGAAAGAGTTGAAGGTTCAGCCATGTTTGTGTTGGCACAAAAATTAAAAAATGCCGCCATAAACTAGTTCAATGGCAGCAGATAAGCAACACAAACTTCAAAAGACGAATTGAACAAATCCAGGGTCAGATTGAAGCTCTTCAAACAGAGGGTACATTCGGGGGACAAGAATTAATTGAATTAGAAAGGCAGCTAGAAATAGCATTTCATGATGAGGAAATGTATTGGAAAGCCAAGTCCATGATCAAATGGTTACAAGCAGGGGATCAGAACACGCAATTTTTCCATCAAAAATTCAGAAATAGAACCAGGAGGAACAAGATCTGGAAACTAGAACGAGATAATGGTGAAGTTGCGACCACTAATGCAGGAATAGCCGAGGTGGCAGAGAGTTATTTCAAGGGCCTATTTACTTCTAAATGCCAAGCCAATCCTGAACCATATTTTACAGACTTCGAGTCGAAGGTTACAACTTCCATGAATCGTTGGCTTCGAAGACCGATCACTATAGAGGAGGTCAGGAGAGCTACATTCAGCATCCACCCTCAGAGTGCGCCTGGTGAAGACGGTATGATGGCTAAATTTTTTCAGAATTTCTGGGACATTGTTAATGGAGATGTCTTTAGAG
>NC_029779.3:36698109-36707347 GCF_000817695.3 Arachis duranensis | reverse complement strand
TCGAAGTTTTTTTGTAAGTGGAAGAATTCTAAAAAGCCTTAATCACACTCAAATCTATTTGATCCCAAAGGTTCCAGATGCCAATACTATGAATCAGGTGCGACCGATAAGTCTTTCTTCAGTTATCTATAAAATTATCTCTAAAGTCATGGTGCATAAACTTCAAGGAATGATGCCTAAACTAATAAGTCTTAACCAGAGTGCTTTTATTAAAGGTCAACTTATATCCGATAATATTCTCATTCCCCATGATAAGGTTGAGTGGCAGTTTCTATGGTTTATGCTAAACAAGCTGGGATTTGATGATACTTGGATTAACTGGGTTCGCGAACTAGTAACTACTGTTTCTTATTCTGTCGTTGTGGAAGGACAACCTTTTGGCTTTTTCAAGCCAAATAGAGGCATTCGCCAAGGCGACCCTCTATCCCCCTATCTTTTTTTATTTTGTGCAGAAGGACTCTCCTTCTTGCTACACAAGGCAGAACAAAACAGTACTATTCAAGGAATTCAAGTCACTAGGTGATGTCCTAGAGTAAACCATTTATTATTTGTTGACGACTCTATTTTGTAAAGCTTCTATGGATAGTTGTGATAATATTCTTAATTTACTAGCATCCTATCAGAACTTCAGTGGGCAGCAAGTTAATTTGGCCAAGTCGGCAATATTTTTTAGTAACAACACCCCGACCTCAGTTCAAACTCAATTGGCAGAGGCATTGAACATTAACCACATCGGGGCTCAGAACAAGTACCTTGGTTTACCCTCTATTGTGTCTAAATCTAAAAAGGCAACATTCAGTTTCGTTAAAGAAAGAGTTCGAAACAAGGTTCAAGGGCGGAAGCACAGCCTCCTCTCGGCAGGGGGAAGACAAGTCCTTCTAAATACAGTGGGTGAAGCCATTCTAATCTATACTCTATCCTGCTTCAGACTTCAAGATAACCTAATCTCAGATATTCACAGCATTCTCACACAGTTTTGGTGGGGACAAAAAAGGAGTCAAAGACGAATGGCTTGGATAAGTTGGAATACGATGACCAGACCGAAGAGGGAAGGAGGATTGGGTTTTAAAGACCTTAAAGCACAAAATCTAGCCTTACTTGGAAAGCAATTTTGGAGGATCCTAACACAACCTAATTCTCTTGTAGCCAAAATACTCAAAGGAAAGTACTATACATATACAGATGCACTAAAGGCAGAGATAGAAAGCTCACCTTCATGGGGCTGGAGAAGCCTTTTAGAGGGGCGCTCTGTAGTTGAAAAAGGGATAACTTGGGGAATTGGCTCAGCATCTCAGCTGCGTATCTATGAAGACCCTTGGCTTCCTCCTCTGTACCCCTTCACTATCACACGCAGCCCGCACCACCCAAACCTGGGACGTCCTCTTTTCTGGGTTAAAGACCTGTTCACAGAGAACCAACAGTGGAATCAGACATTGATCTATGAAAATTTTCTGGCAGATGTTGCTTATAAAATATTGACTCTGAACATTGAACCTGGAGCTAATGAACTTTAGTGGGTACTGAACAAGGGTGGAACGTATGACACTGCATCCGGCTATTCGGTGGCATACCAATTTAATCATGATCCAATTGAGTTTTGTCCCCAATTGATGAGACAAAGGGATGTATGGGTCACCCTGTGGAAGCTGGCTCTCTCCCACAAAATCAAGATTTTCCTTTGGAAGAGCATCCACCAAGGTCTCCCGGTTTACCACCTCCTTCACCATCGGTTCCCATCAACATCTGCAATCTGCCCATGTTGCTCAGAAGAAGATGAAACAGTGCTCCATTGCTTGGTGACATGCAAATATGCTAAAGAAGTTTGGAATCAAAGTCCACTTGCATACCTGCTAGCAACATCCCCTTCTGGTACCTTTACCAATGGTGGATATCATCAATAGAAGCCCTCAAATCTAGCCCCAATCGACAGACCCACTCCCATTTTCTTGCTATTCTTCTATGGTTTTTGTGGAAGGAACGAAACTCATGGATTTTTGAACACAAACGGAGATCCCCCGTTGAAGTCCTCTCTTCAGCCTGCAAGCACCATGATGAACTCCTGCGACTTCCAAGCTCCCTTCTTACCTATCTTTAATAATATCGGTCCCTATTTCTTTGTTTAAAAAACGCTAGTCTTTACCTTCAATTACTGAAGTCTTAGTTGGCTTATGACCCTATCTTCTTTCTTTTGGTCCTAGCAATAATGGACATCTGTACTTTCTTTTCTATTAATGAAAGTTTATATCTTTGGAAAAAAAATGTAAAACAGTACCAGAATATAATGCTAAAAAAATGAATTGCAGCTTTGTTCGGAATAACAGCAAATTAAGAGAAGAAAATTGAGAATCGAGAAGGAAAGGAGAGAGAAAGTGATGAATATTCAGTGATTGTACTGAATGAACATTCATAACAATATAAGAAATGTTGTACACTATATATAGTTACAAAAAGAAGAAAATAAAAATTAAATAATTAAATTTTTCTAACAGAATTTTACTACTCTTCTTCTAATAGAATTTCACTACATTACTAATACTAACCAATTTGTTTAGCTTATAATTCTAACAGAATTCGTCTGTATTTTATTTTAATAATTTATCAGAATCAGTATTTATTTCATTCCCCCGCAAGCTGGAAGTACTTGGTTTATGTAGATCAAGTAATTGCAGCTTGGACAAAAGGTAAACAAAAG
The DNA here is from genome assembly GCF_000817695.3 of Arachis duranensis. Classification (NCBI taxonomy): domain Eukaryota; kingdom Viridiplantae; phylum Streptophyta; class Magnoliopsida; order Fabales; family Fabaceae; genus Arachis; species Arachis duranensis. Next base: position 36,704,655 of record NC_029779.3, on the reverse strand, counting down.
GTCCTAAGGCTAGGGGGTTTAGTGAAAATGTCAGCAGGTTGATCAGAAGAAGCAATGTGTTTCAAATTTGTAACACCCTCTTTAAACTTGTTTTGAGCAACATGAAAGTCCACTTCCACATACTTGGTTCTCTCATGAAAAACTGGATTTGATACAATGTACAAGGCAGACTTATTGTCACCGTAAATGTCCACAGGCAATGGAGGATGAATATGGAATTCATGCAGCAATTTCAATAACCAAAGAAGCTCATAAGTGCCATTGGCCAAGGCACGATATTCTGCTTTAGAGGATGATCGAAAGACTGTAATTTGATTCTTGCTCTTCCAAGATATCAATGTGGAATTAAGGAAGAAACAATAACCAGTTATAGATTTTCTTGTATCATTACAAGCTCCCCAATCTAAATCAGTAAATCTTGAGAGGATGAAAGAATTCTGAGAAGAGAAAAAGAGTCCAGCAGCTAGAGATTGTTTAAGATACCAAATCACACGATAAACAGCCTTCAAGTGCACATCAGTAAGACAATTCATGAACTGAGACAAGCACCCAACTGAATAACTCAGATCAGGTCTGGTATTTGTCAAGTAAAGTAGCCTTCCAACCAATCTACGATATACTGAAGCATCAAATAGAGGTGTCCCTTAGTCCCTAGACAATGAGGTAGTATATTCCATGGGTGTTGTTGCCGGTTTCACACCCAACAAACCACATTCATTGATCAGATCCAGCATATACTTCCTTTGATAAGGAGCAATTCCATCTTTGCTCCTTGCTACCTCCATCCCAATAAAAAATTTCAAAATTCTAAGATCCTTGATTTTAAATTGCTATCCAAGAAGCCTTTAACAGAATTGATTTCATCCAAGTCATTCCCAGCTAGAACCAGATCATCAACATAGATAAAGATAACTGTAAATTTCATTAGAACAGATTTGGTGAATAAAGAATGATCATTCTCTGATTTATGAAATCCCAATTCTGCGAGAGTAGCAGATAGTTTAATATTCTATTTGCTTGCTTCAAGCCACACAATGACGTATTAAGCTTGCATACCAAACTTGGGTCCGAATACTTTAATCCCTTAGGCAGCTTCATATAAACCTCTTCATATAGATCTCCATGAAGAAAGGCTGTATTTACATCAAGTTGATGTAGATACCAACCTTTGGCAGCAACCACTACGAGAAGCACTATCATAGTGCTCATCTTCATTACTGGGCTAAATGTATCAATGTAATCCACACCTAAAATTTGTGTGAATCTTTGTGCAACTAGTCTGGCTTTGTATCTCTCAATAGTGCTATCAGGATTGAATTTAGTACAAAAAATCTATTTGCAGCCAACTGTATTCTTTTTAGGAGGTAAGGTTGTAATGGTCCAGGTCTTGTTTAATTCAAGAGCTTCCAGTTCTGCATTAATAGCCTTCCTCCAACAATCATGCATGACAGCCTCAGAATAATGTCTTGGGTCAGGGTAATTCATGAGTGCAAGAGTATAGGCCAGGTGTTTAGGAAAAAAGGATGAATATGACAAATGGTGGGATATAGGATACTTACATGTTGAGGATAGAGCAGCAGCATGCTTGGAATCTCTATGTGAATTTACTACAAAGCAGTGATAGTCTTGCAAATACGAGGGTTGGTTTCTTGCCCGTGTTGATCTTCTTAACTCATTAATATTGGCAGGATTTGGAACTTTAATGGCTGAACTAGGATGAGATGCATTAGGTAAAACCATAGGGTTAGAATAATGATGATTGTGCAAATGAGATGGTGATGCAGCTGTCTCTGGGATGTTTAAATCATGCAAAGGTGAATTGTTTTTAGATGAGGATGTAGGTGCGAAGGTTTGAAGTTGATCATTAGAAGTTGCAGTTGATGCAGTAGGTAAAACAGATTCAGAATAGTCCAAATCATGAAAGTGTTGGATTATCAATAATAGTTTCAGTGGACAAAAATTGTTTAAAAGGTAGAGCCAATTCATAAAATTCAGTGTTTTGGACGAGAAATATTTCCCTAGTTTTTAAATCCAGAAGTATACTCCCTTTGGATCTAGGATTATAACCCTAGAAAACACTTTCTAGACCTTGAATCTAATTGTTGTCTTCCATTAGTAAGTGTGCATGCGAAGGTTAAACAACCTAATACCTTTAAATGTATTAAATCTGGTTTTGAACCAAACAATACTTCATAAGGAGTTTGATTTTTTAAAGCAGCACTAGGTAATCTATTCATGATATGTACTGAATATTGTACTGCATATTGCCAGAAACATTGGGCACATTTGAGTGAAAAAAAAGTGCTCGTGCTATATTCAATATGTGTTGATGTTTCCTTTTCACAATACCATTTTGCTGTGGAGTCTCAACACAAGAGGTTTCATGAACGATTCCTTTTGAAAGTTAATAAGAATCAATTTTAAATTCAAGGCCATTGTCACTTCAAATTCGTTTAACATTTTTACCGAAATTGAGTTTGAACTAATTGAATAAAATCTTGAATCAATTTTCTGATTTCTTATTTTAATTTCCTGCAGTATGTCCATGTGAATATAGTTTTATCTTCTACAATGGTAAGAAAGTATTTGTGTCCAGATGTGAAAATGATTGAAAGTGGTCCCCATATATCCATATGTAGCAAATCAAATATATTTTCTGACTTTGTATTACTAACAACAAATGGAAGCTTTTTTGTCTTGCATAATGGCAAGAATCACAAACATGAGAAGAATTAATGCATTCTATGAATGGAAATGATTGTTTTAATGTAATCATCCTAGTATGAGGCAAATGGCCTAATCTGGCATGCCAACAAAATCTTGAATCCTGATTTTGCTATATACTGAGTGAGGTAGAAAAAGCTTTAACAGAGGAACAGAACAATTGTTGAGGTGTTGCTTTAATCACATATAGATCACCAATAACTTTAACTTGCCCAATCATCCTCAAAGATGGAAGATCCTGTATCTTACAAGAAGAAATAGTGAATCTGGCTTCACAATGCAATGATTTTGTAATTTTTGAAACAGAAATTAAAGTATATTTGAAGTGAGGTATGAAAAGAACATTGGTAAGGATCAAATTTGCTGTCAACTGTACAGTTCCACAAATGTTTGTAGTTGTTTTTGACCCATCAGGTAGGTTACTAAAACTAGTTTAATATGCATGAAAGTTTAAAAAAAATCTTGGATGAAGCAAGCATGGTCAGTGGCACCACTGTCAAGAATCTAAGAGTTTGCAGAAAAACATGATACACTAAGAATGTGTCTACCTTTTGGTTGAGTTAAGGTGGCAAAAGAAGTGATGTGGTTGACATTACTTGAAGTTGTGATGGATGATTGCTACAATAAAGCCATTAAGGTATCCCTTTGGTCTTGAGTTAGAGCAAGTTGAATTTCATTATTCCTTTCGTCATGACCAGAATCAGCCATATTAACACCTGAATCTTCAATTTCACCTTCAGTGTTAATATGATTAGCTATTTTCTGTTTCTAGTGTGTTGAAAATCCATTTTTCTTGTAGTAATTGTCAATTAAATGTCTAATTCAGTTACAATAGGTACATTGCTTAGATATATAACCTTTTCAAAAGGTTTTTTGCGAGTGACTACCTTTACCTGTGGTAGAATTAGACTTTTCTCTCCCTTTTTCTTTGGAGAAAGTAGACTAAGTTCCTCCTGAGGATTGCTGCACATCAAAAGCATTTGCTACAATTTTGTTATCCAACAGATCAGTAGATAGTTGTTGTTCCTACTGTGTTAGCATAACCAAAACAGTATCTGAATTTGGAAGAGGTCTCAGCAACATGATCTGAGACCTCACACCAGCATACTGCTCTTTTAATCCTCTTAGAAATTTCACAATAAATTCCTCTGAAGCATATTCTCTAACAACTTTCAATCCACAAGTACAATTATCTGAGTAAGATATACAGCTAGGAAAGGCTCTAAGACTTTCAAATTTTTCCCAAATTGACTCTAATTGTACAAAATAGGAAGTAATAGAGATATCACCTTGTTTAACAGCATAGACTCTTCTTTCAAAGCAGCAACTCTGAAAACATCACCATGAGAGTATGGATTCTTCAAGTCCTTCCATAGATCCACATCTGAAGTGATCCACGTGATACTCTTTGCAACTTCTGGACTAAGAGATAGATTGATCTAAGAAACGAGAAAATTGTTGCATCGATCCCACGCTTCATACTTCGGTTCATGCTCCGCTGGTTTGATTATTGATCCATCAAGGAACTTTACTTTGTTCTTAGATCTGAAAGCCCTCTCTATATATCATGAGATCACTGATAATAATTCTGAGGCGTGAGTTAGAGAAGAATGAGTTCTGTTCCTGGACTTTCTGCTGGATTCAAGAAATAAGGGCTCAAAGGATCTGATATGAGCATCGATGAAGGTGACTTGTTGAATTGTGTTTGAAACTGAGAGAATTGCTTCATGAACGTCGTAAACCTTTTAAAATTTGTAGCGACTTCAGATCCGTCATTTGGATTTAAGCTTTTGTCGTCATTGTTTCTCATGGATTCAGCAAACTCTGATACCATGTAAAACGGTACTAGAATATGATGTTAAATAAAAAAATAAATTACAGCTCTGCTCTGAGTAATAGTAAATTAAGAGAAGGAAATTGAGAATTGAGAAGGGAAGGAGAGAGAGAGTGATGAATATTCAGTGATTGAACTAAATGAACATTCATAACAATACAAGGAATGTTGTATACTATATATAGTTACAAAAAGAAGAAAATAAAAATTAAATAATTGAATTCTTCTAATAGAATTCCACTACTTTTTCTCTAATAGAATTTCACTACACTATCAATGCTAACCAACTTGTTTAGTTGTACAATTCTAGCAGAATTCATCTGTATTTTATTTTAGTTTATCAGTATCAGTATTTATTTCACTTTATTTAATGTAATAAATCATGGTAATATGCTGTACTCTAATTCAAAACTTAACGAAGGCCAAGTAGTTGATAGAAATTCTTATGTGTTGTGTGTGTGAATATGTAATCTGAGTGAGTTTGTGAAGTTATAATACTTAAAATTAATAATGGTTCAATTCATCAAATAAGAAAAAAATATACATATAAACGATAAATCACTAATAAATTCCCTAACCAAGTGAAAGAGTTTAAATTCCACTTTGAATATAAAAAGCATCTTGTTAATAACTATTACTCTTATTTTAAAAAATGGAAGATTTTATAACGTAGACTGTAAAAAATATCAATATTTATAGATCTTAAATGTTAAATTTTTGTGTCCTACGCGTGATAGAGACAACTTTATGATAGTTGTGATAGAAACAACTTTATGATAGTTTTAATTGATGCAACTAAAAAGCTGACACTAACCGAGTAGCCAAAATTTTCTCAAAACTTTGTCTCATAATAACATAATTAGAAAGGTAATCAAATATGCTTAATAACAAGTTTCACCTAATAATTTTTTCTAATGGGCTAACTTCTATTTTGGAGCCAATAAGTTTTCATTGGGCCATGCTGCCGACTGTTTTCTAAACAAACCTTTCTTAAATTTTTGTCACTATTAATGATTTTCTATTAATAAGATTATTGGAATTAATTTTCAAAAAATGTCTATTTCGGTATTTTTTTTGAATTCTTTTGCTAAAAAAAATTCTTCACAAAACTAAAACAACAACAACTACTACTACTACTACTACTACTACTACTAATAATAATAATAATAATAATAATAATAATAATAATAATAATAATAAGCTTAATTAGTTTATAGTAAATAGACATATACTAAAATGAATTACTTAAATAACAATGTAAAGCATGATGCGGTTTTAAAACCGCCGAAAATAATCCTAAATTAGAAAAAATCATCCTAAATTACGGCAATTTGTAACTCGCTGGTAAACATGCCGAGAATTCTGACACTTGCATATTGCGACAGTTTTCAAACCGCCGAAAATAGTCATGAATTTGAAAAAATGGTCCAAGATTGTGGTGGTTTGTAACTGCCGATAAACTTGTGCGAAACCCTGACACTTGCATCTTGCGGCGTTGAACTGCTGCTTAATTTGATGCCGCAAAATGCTGATTTAGTAACAGTTGTACCGGCGGTTACTGAAAATCGCTGTGAAATCAACTCTCCACACGTCAATAACGAGGACGGTCTGTTCAACCGTCAGTATTTAATTTTGCGGTAGTACTAACTGCCGCTAATTAGCAAAAAAACTGCCGCAATATTTCATACTCTCTTATAGTATTAATGTACAAATAATATTTTTAAAAATAATTATATATATATATATATATATCCCATTATTTGTTGAAACAGTAGAATTCGATTAAATTTAGTATGTAAAATACGATTGCATAGTCCTCTAAAAGAGCCTACATATTGTCTTTGGTGTGATGGGAATCACATAACTAGTTGAATAATATTAAAAAATTGATATTAATTCTTATTCAAATATTTGTAAAAGTTGACACTAGGCATCAGTAATCAAAAAATAAAATGTCACCATTTACAAAACCACCAATATATTAACTT
>NC_029779.3:36694488-36697876 GCF_000817695.3 Arachis duranensis | reverse complement strand
CCTGTTTGTGATAGTTAGATGTAATCAGTGGCTAGTGTGACTATAAGAGTTTGACCTGTAATAATGTAACACGTAACAGGTTGACTACTAAGTTAAATCACATGATTCCAAATTTGAAGGACAATAACTTTTTTTCATTGATAAACCGACCGTAACTCTTCTAATCAAGATGGTAATTATGAGTGTGTGCACTTAATTTTTTTGTTGTTTTTTATTTTTGTTTTGGACTATGCATTTGAACCCTACCCAAAACCCACTAAAACCTGCCCGCCCCGAACCCATTCCTACCAGATACTACGCTGCTACTAGGTCCCCCTGACCAGCGAAGAACTGCTAACAAACTCCATGGCTGTCACACCTTACGAGAATTGCTAGTGATATTCCCCCAATGGCGCTAATCAGAACAACGAGACCACTTCTGCTCTAATAAATATGTTCGAGGATGGATCAAGTCACAAGGATTTCAATCGGATTCCTCTGTCAAACTCTCTTTCGCCGCCTGTCGTACCACGCTTTTCTCTTTTTCTTATGGTGTATTTCTACGTTTCATTTGGTACAGAATTTGACTAATGAATTTAAACAAGAAGACGTGGATATAAATATATAATTTTTACTTTCAAAAACCAAGCTTACTACTAACAAAAATAATAAAGAATAAAGTAATGATTTTTCACTCTCCATTCTAACACTTTCCGTTCACTATTCCACTAGAGCTCCGCCTCTACCTTTAACCTTCTTCATCCGTGTTTAACCTTCTTCACTTAGTCTAAACATTCAATTAAACTTGTGCAAAAATAAAAGAATCTTAGTCCAACCATAGAAACCACAAAAATTTAACAATCAACATAAAGAACTGCCCAAAGGCATTTTGAAAACAAAAAAACCCAAAAAAATAAACCAAGTGGCACCAACACATACTCATGTTCAACCTCTCCGTGCCATTGCCACAACCTGAAACCTCGCACCAACGCTGCGACTTCCTACTGCTTGGGATATTAACACACATAACAAAAACTCCATGGATGCAGACCAAAAACTAATGCCCGTTGTACACGGATTTAATCTGGCCTTCTTCAGTTTCTTCCTCCATAACCATAACTAAAGGATGAACATCACATCACGGTTCCACAAAGACATCCACACCATTCCAAAACATTTCCAATGTTCTGCTTTCTTCACTTTGAACCTACTGCATCGATGGAGGTTAAGTCCGGACGTCGCCCATCGCCGACCGGCACAAAACCCACCCAATCTCCCCCCCAAACTGATTGCACCAATTGACATTCATATCCCTAACATATCATGTATTTCCAACACAACTGCTGCAGTAAACGAAAAATAATTTACCACGTTTAATGTGTTAGTCACACTTTAATGCTATAAATGTACAATCCACATGTCATAATACCATTGTAGGATCAGCGCATAGCCATTTGTAGCCACCAGAGATGTATTTCTTAACTGAGAAAACATTTCTTTTGAATAATTTAAATAACTGAGTATAAGAAATATAAACTATAAATTAATGGGATGAATGACATGTGAGAGTCGAAGATGGTACCATGATAAAAATATATCTTTTTATTTTTTAATTATTTTATAAAATATAATCTTTTATCATTTAATATTTTTTCTCATATATTTTCTCTTAGAATCATTTAAAAAGTGTATAATAAAAAATTACACTTTACAAAATAATTAAAAAAAATGAAGAGAATCATTTCTTACCAGAACAATATTTATTTTTATTAGCTTTAATTGTTGAAAAAAATTCAAAAAATATTAAACTAAAACTTTTTTTTCGTGGAAATAGATATTTTTTTAAATAAATTCTAATTGTCTTATTGATAAAACATTGTTTACAATGACATGAAAACCCAAAATGGAAGGGCAGCATGGCCTAATAGCATGGTCTCCAAAACAGCAGTTGACTACCCATGTTAATCATGGTAGCATGAGACAAAGTTCTGCTTGTATCAGTCTTCGAATAGCATCAACTGAAGCTGCTATAAAGTTTCTCCCACCACGCGTTACATAAGGAAACGTAACACCTAAGATCTATAGGCGTGTATGTTTTTTATAATTCACAATTTCACACCATAGACGTTCCTAAGAAAGAAAGCTTTGTTAGACATATCAGTAGAAGAACATACATTAGTTCGTCACTATTTTTGACTAATTTCACTTGAGCTCCAAAACGATACAAGAAAACTAGAAATAGGAAATTCAATATTGGTAAACAATTGGTAAAATAAAATGAAACAACAACCATACTTGATAGCTACACCAAAAGTAAGAGAGAGATATATATTTTAAATTTTATGCAGGGTTCTAAGTCTAACACACATTTCTCTTACTTTTATAAAATTAATCAGTGAAGTGGCATCTTTGCAAATGAAAAGATAATGGCTAATTGCATTATTGGATATTGAGCATACAGAAGTCTTTTTCTCGTATATGGAAGTTGAGATGGCAAAATTTTTAGAAGTGCGAAAATTTTTGTGGAGATCGTTTTAAACGATAATTTGAAGATGGAAATTTTTTTCTGTGAACATAAAAATGAAAGACAAAATTTTCTAAAATAAGTGTGAAAACTCAAATGGAAATCTCGACGATTTTCGCTAATCCTCGAATTATTAAATTTATTTAAATATTTTTAATAATTTATTTTAAATATAAATTTTTTTAGTCATTTCAAATAATATATATATATATTAAAAAATCTAACTTTAATTTAAAATGTCTTTTTTTTTCTCCACAACACTAAAGTAGCGTTTGTTTTGAGGTACTGAGATAGAGATTGAGAGACTGAGACTCAGTATCGTATTTGTTAGTTCAGAGACTGGTACTAAAATTTTTGTTTCTGTCTCTAAAATTTCAGTATTTTAGTACCTCCAAAAAGTAGGGACACAAGAGACTGAAATTTTTAAAGATGGAAACTGAAACTTTAATAACATTTTATACCTAAAATACTTTCATTTCAATTAATTAATTCCAATTTTACTCTTTGTACAAATTAAATTAGAGTTTCATTCTTGTTTCAATTACTGTCTCCCATTTTACACCAAACAGAATACTGGAAATTATTTCAATCCCTGTCTCTTAGTCTCTGTTTCTCAGTATCAGTCTTTCCGTCTCTGTCTCTCTACCAAACGCTACCTACCAGTACTGTTCTACTTTTTAGTCCCTTCCTTCCATAATTATGGTGTGTTATCTTATAGTCAATCTTTTTTTAGTTATAGCTAATTGCATTATTGGATATTGAACATACAGAAGTCTTTTCCTCCTATGTGAGGGTGGAGATGACAAAATTTTTGGAAACACAAAAATTTCGTAAAAACCGTTATAAATATAGAATTTTTAATTTATATGTTATTAAATTATTAAA
>NC_029779.3:36688145-36694162 GCF_000817695.3 Arachis duranensis | reverse complement strand
ATATAATTTCAAAAATATTTATATATTAAAAAATATAATCACACATTAAATATAACAACTATATGAAATAAATACACAAATCTAAGATGTATTCCGTTGGCAAAAGGTGAATATCTCAAACCAGGATACGTGTTTACTCGTCTTGGAAGCAAAGTGTGCAAGATGTGAAAAAGTTACTTCAAATTTTGTACATCCGATGTCCGAAATTGATATAATGTGTTATGATTTTTTTTTTTGGTGACTATAATGTGTTATGATTTGAATCGTATTAGTTTGATTTTATTTTTTTATTTAATTTAATTTTATTCAAATTATTTAAAATTCTAAGATTACAAAATATGTAATTTAACAATAATATTGCAAAATCTTTCGACAAATCAATTAGGAGTTATAAGAATAGACTGAATTTAATTTGTTAGTTGTTAATAACATTGTTAGATATGATTATAAAAAAATGTCTATTTATTTAATTAATATTTGATTTTTTTATTTGTTTTGTTTAGTTCTTCTACTCTGTTTTGTTGAGCTCTTTCTTTAAAAAAAAAAAAAACCATTGAGATAGATATAATTTATGAAAAAGTCTAGGGGACCAGCAGTTTTATTGAATTTTGGCCAACATGTAATCAGCAGAGAAATGTGAGCCATTGGATGAAATCTCACACCAATCTCACACCATCAAATCATTATTGATGGCTAATTGATGGCTAACAATCACAAAAATTGCTGATAAATTGCTGATCCCCTAGCATTCCTCATCATTTATATCAAAAATTTAGTTTAATTGGATAAAAATAAGCGTCCTCATATAATAATGTACTCACACTATTCCCTAGGCTCCCATCTTCTCCTCACTTTGTCATTGAATCCCATCCTCTCTACACTTTGTTTTTCGTCATTGTTCGCTGCTCCTCAGTCCTCCGTCAACGCTGCTTTTTTCGGGCCAACAGTTCTCACTCTAGCTGCTTCTTCATCATCGATGATCTACTGCTGCTTCTGCTTCTACTTTTTGTTCTTTGCATCGCCGCAACTTACTTTTACTTTTGTTCATGTTGCCATTGAGATCTGTTCACTCGATCAATAATAATGTTGTTATTGTCTTAAGTGTCACTGCAGCTGTTCGGCTCACTAAATTCTCACTTTGTTGTTGTTGTATATTTGTTTTCAATTTTTTGTTAGCTGATTAGTAATTTATGCTACTAATATTAAATTAGGATTTTTTAATAGAAATTAGGGTTTAAACAAGGTTTTTATTTTTTTGTTTTAGGTCATTTTCAATTTATATCATTTTATGGGAATAAAATCAAATTGGAAAAGGGAGAAAAATAAATCCAAAGCTTTGATTCAATCCAATTTGGTTCGGATCGACTTCCAAGATTAAAAATGGCAATATTTTGCTACATAAATATTTTAATTTGTTATGTTAGTATTTAGTTTGTCTTATCAGTATTTTATAAAATCAACCAATGATAATTACCAAAATATATATAAACTTTTTAAATTCTATTGAACCAATTTTCTATTTTTCATTAAAAATATTTGCTTTAATATTTCCCTGTATAAATAAGTATATCTAGAACGCTTATATTTCAGTATTTAATATACACATATACTATTATACTAATATTTCTCATATTATTTCTTTGTACAGTTTTGTTAGCAATTCCCTTCTAAGCCGACATGACACACAATTAAGTGAACATGCTTCCCAATTATTTTATTTGTCACGTGAAATCTGCATAGTTATTATCTCCTCCAAATGCATCAAACAAAATGCAACTTGGATTAGTAAATTAGTTAGATGGTTAATTTATTTGTTTATTTAAATAAATATTAAAAATTTAAATATGTAGCAAAATAATAGAATTATAAATAAAATTTAGATTCATAATAAATTAATGGTATATTAATAGATATTATATAAAAAATACGCAATGAAAAAATCATATGCCGATTGATTTAAAAAGAAAATATTAACTCTATCAACACTACAGCTCCAATTAATTTAAATAGAAAATTTGCAAAGCTGCTGGATAACTGTGTGATATAGGGATGTCAAATTTTTTTAGGAGGTGGAGATTCATGTGTGAACTATTTCGATTGAGGTTCTGATGACAAAAAAATTTTTTTATGAAAACAAAAATGAGGAACAAATTTCTCCTGTGATAGGTGTGAGGACTTGAGTGGAGATTCGTGTCTTTTTTCTCACATTCTCCGAATATATTAAATTATTTTAATTTTTTAGTCATTTTACCAACTAAATATATATATAGAAAAAGTGAGAACCCTAATCACTTTTCTCTTTTACCGTTCACCCAGTAACTCTCACTCCTGACCTAGCGACACCCCCTTTCTGTGTTCTCTCCATCCTTTCTACGTCCATCCGGCCATCTCTGAACATTTCTCATGTCACTGTCTGTCTCACCTCGCTATCCCACTCATTGCGTCATCACCGGGCACCCTAGCATTCTCTTTTTTGACGCTTTTCTCTATTCTGTATGGTGCCATCATCGCACCGCGCCGTTCCCCCTTCACACCGCGCCGTTGCGATCCCTGCTTCGTCGTGGCATCCCCGCAACTTGTGAAAAGAAGCCTCCAAAGTGTCCCTCCAATTCGTGGAAAGAACTCATCGTCGTGTCCCCCAACTTCTCCAACGAAGTCGTCGTCGCATTCCTCCACCGCAGCTGTCAGTTGTCCGTCCTCCTCCTCCTCCTCCACTTTCACCTGATTTTAGGTTTGATGTTCCTTTTTCCTATGTTTTTTTCCTTCTTTTTTTGACACATAGAGTTTATAATGAATTAATTATGAAACAGTTCGGGTTTGATACTTTTCTTTTGTATAATTTTTGTTATGTGTTCTCTGAATAATTTGCTCTATTATGTATTTTTTTTGTTGGTTTATTGCAATTTATAATTTTTTCATTTCTGTATTTTGTTGTTGTTTTCGCTGATTTATTGCAGTTTATATTTCATCCATCTTTGTTTTTTTGCCATTTTTTCTGATTTATTATGTATTTTTTTGTATTTGATTTCATTTTTTGTTTTTTTATTTTTTTATCTGAAATTGAGCTAGAATCTAATTTAGTATTTTTTGTATTAAATCTTTAATTTAGTGTATCTGTATTAAATCTTGCTATTTATGTACATGACAGAAGGTTTTAACTCGACTCCTAACAAAAATAATAATGAGGCAGAACTAACATAAAGTGATGATGGTCAAGCAATTGAAACAAATCTCCAAGTAACACAAGGGGAGTGACAAGAAAAAATACAAGAGGAAAGACAAAAAGTTAGCCAAAGCATACAGTCCTAACAAAAAAAGATTAACTTCCAAGGTTTGGAAGCATTTTAGGAGGGAGCAAATTTAAGACTTTTCAAGTGAAAGTACTTATAATTCAAGTTTTATTTGGTATTAAAGTTTAATTTCATGTCAAATTTAACTCTCGTGAATTATTAGTTGATATAATATAGGTAATCAGGATCAAAAATTCCAATTCTTTGGACTATAAGATGGATATGGGGATTTAAGATTTTAAGTAATTATTTTTTTACTATGTCAAATTTTTATTTAATACATGATATTCTTGTTTATGATGTATGTTAACATATTTATATTTGTGTTGTTTTAAAGAGAACTTAAAATTATTTGTTGAAAATTATATTCTGATAATAAAAAAAAGATTTGATGTTGAAGACTTTATTTTATGATTTTTTTTTAGAATAGAAGTTGTATTTAAAATTTTGTTTTATAGACTATAATTTATTATTTTGTATTTCTGGATTTGTAAGTTGTAATCTTGGATAAAAATCTGTTTGTGTGTTATAATAATGTTTTGTGATTTTTTTTATTTTTTGCTATAATTTCTATATAAATGTTCAATATAAAGAGATGAGGAATTGAGTTCAAAAAACACGAAAAAATGGATGCAATTATTTTTTCATGACAAGAATTGGAACGGAGGCAAAAATAAAATCTATCTATCTACTTAATATACTAAAATTGGATTTTTTTAATTAATGAAAGCGAAGTATTGATTCCTCATGAATTCATTATTTTTTCGTCAAAATAAATGCACTATTTTCTCTTCTAAGTTTATTTTATAAAAATATCTTTGTTATAATTATACTATAATTAGCATTTAAGTAATAATGCATAATTATACTAATTTTAAAAAAATCTTTATTATAGTTATATAAAATCAATATTTAATGCATTATTAAACTATTTATCAATTATCAATCGATTTATTATAATTATATAAAATTAATATTTAATACATTATTAATTTAATTATCAATTAAAAATATTTTTAATTATTTTAATTATATTGATACAATTGTAATTCTTATTCATTATCCAATGATTTTATTAATGGCAAGTTGTTACCTTAATAATGATATGAAGTTATCCCCCCTATTATTCTATTTATGATAAAAAAATAATAATTCTAATCATGATATGATATGATAAAATTATATAATTTTAACAAAACAAATATATGATGTATAACTAACATAAATAATAAAAAATTTTCTTAATAATAACTAATTTATATATTTATTTTTTTGTTAATAAAGTCTATATATAGAGTTTTTTGTGGTACATGAACCTAAATTTGAAAGTCAACTCATTTTCTTTAAATTTATTATTCTTCTTTTACTACTTCATAGACTGTAACCTTCATTTTTCATCAAAGTTGATTCTTTTAAGGTACAATTTATAATTTTGTACAATATTTTTCATATACTCATTTTATTATATTATTCTTTTGATAATTTAATGATTGTTCTTACTTCAACTTATTATTTTCGTCTAATGCTCTAGTGTAATTGTCTTTTGCTGCAATCATTTACAATGCATCACATCCATGAAATATCTCATTGAGTTGTATTCACTGATTCGGGTTCTAACTACATGGATGTAAGCGTCAAAAAAAAAGGCAGTAAACTTTATTTTAATGAATGATGATTGGATCTACTCACATATTATGACCAACCTAATGGAATGTGGGTAAAATTAGTTTTCATAGGAGGAGCTCGATATTTTATTGAGGAATTGTTTCCACGGAGTTTTGTAGGCCAAGTTCAAGTTCCATTCCCTCTATGCTTTCTACGTCTACCCGAGATCTTCGAAGTGGAACCATAATGAAATTGAATTCCCTCAATTTAAGTTCAGTTTTGCTGAATTCGTGTCAAACTCGAATATGTAATTTCAACGATTGGTAATATATTTAATTTTTTTTATTTTAAATTTTTCGTTATTAAAATAGTTTTATAACATATTGTGATTTTTTTCAGAAATTACCGGCCTTCTTTTACATTAATACAATGCCATTGAGGGAAATAAGGGTCAGTTTAGTTTCTCGGTGTGGCAATTCTATACCTTGCCGTATTGCACGGATAGTGGATGATGAAGCTTATTTAATAAGAGGATGGTCTGAATTTGTACGAATTCTAAATGTCCAAACTTATGATGTTTCAGTTGGTTGTCATTACGAGAATGACTCTAATCTATATGTGTCTAAAGACTAGAATAAATTAAATATTATTTAAGTAATTTAGTTCTAATATTGGTATTTGATTAAATTCGTTTTACATTAATTTAAATTTAAATTGTTATCTCAATTTATATATTACGACTATTTTTATTGGATATATTATTTTTAAATGTTTTAATATAAAATTTCTTTTTTTCTCATATTTAAGTTTTTTTTTCTCTTGGATATATGTATTACTTTTTTTTTTCTCTTTTTGTATTTTAGATTAGTAATACAATTCTTAATAAAAGTGTACTTAAAAAAAAATTCAAATATCACTATTTAAACAAAAAAATATATCTAAAAAAATAAAATGAAAAATTAAAATTGCTCTATTAAAAAAATTATATATAATTTACGGATGAATGGAGTTTGGATTGGAGGCTATATATGGATATTAAACATAAAAGCTTATTGCACGCATTGTGAAATAATAAATATATTTAAAAGATAATTATAACAAGAAAATATTTAATATATGTGA
>NC_029779.3:36608215-36688092 GCF_000817695.3 Arachis duranensis | reverse complement strand
ATGAATAATATATAATTATATCATTTAAAAAAAATATCTTTATTATAATTATATTAAATCAATATTCAATGTATTATTAAAATAATTATCAATCATCAATATTTTTATTCATTCTAATTATATTAATTGATATAGTTCTAATTCTCATTCATGTACAATAATTTTATTAGTAGATAATTATATTTACAATAATTAATTCTATCCACAAATTTATTATTAGATAGTTGTATCTACTGTACAATGTGTGTATGTATATATATATAAGGAGTAATAGTGAATTGTAACAATTATTTATCATATAGAAAATTCGTACCTTATATATAGTTCTTTTTCTGTTTATTATTTTTATACCTAATGACCTACGATTCTATTAACAGTATTATTTATGGTAGATTATGTAATGAAAAAATTTGAAAAATAAAGACAAGAGTAATGAGTAAAGATGGTTTGTAAGTGCTATTGTAAGATCACAGACACTTGAAAGATAACTACACAGTGAATAACGTGGTATATAAAGAAGTTTTTGAAAGCTTATAATGAAAAGGTAATAACGAAATCTCTTAATTAAATTTATTAATTTATTAAAATTTATTACTATCAATTTAAAAAATTGACAAATTTTAGGTGCTAATGGATAATACATTTTTATTGTACATTTATAACTTGAGAATATTAGAATTATCATAAAAATTCGTATTATGTTATTTTCCTAATAAGTAATTTTATGATTACATTAATCATATAATTTTGTATACTAACATTGATATAGTATTGTTTCATCTATCAACTGATTTTGATATTTTCTTACACATATAACAATTTATTAATAAATTTAAATATTATTAATTATTTATAATTACATTTAGTATATATATCTAATTTATTAAAAAAAATAAATTACTAAAAATAATTAATAATTATTTTAAAATTAATATAATTAATATTAAACTAAAAAAAAACAAACAATACATAATTCATTATTTTTTATTAATTAAATTATTATAATTTAAATTAATTTTAATAAAATAACTTAAAATTATAATTTCAATTTATGTCATCGTTACATTTGTTTGGAGACGAAAACGAAGAATAAGGAGGCATTTTTCAAAAATGAATTCATCCCCGATTCCCCCCTAGTGTGATGACGACTAATAAATACGACACAGTAAATACACTTAATTAATTATTTTATTTTATGATATTTTATTTTCTTATTAAAAATATGACATAATTGGTGAAATATATTGAGTACGATACCCTAGAATTGCTTCTTGGCCACAACATCTTGAATAAGCATGCAATTATTTCGCAAGGACACGTTAAGCTACCTGTTTGTATTTGCACCATTCATTGCCAGACAAAATTGTTGTTTCTAAAATATTTAAAAATATAATTATTATTTATGTTATTTTTTTATTATAAAAAAATGATTATTATTTGAGGAGGAATATAAAAATATAATTAGTTTAAAATTTTTAAAAAATAATATTATGATAAAATAAGTTTTTTTTCAAATTATTCAACAATTATTTGGATTTTTAGTGATAAGTATTGACGTGACCATGCATGATGCAATATTTGACAAATTAAATTACTTTACCAGCACACAATGCAATGTCTGGAGATAATTAATGTATATGTGGCTCTTCCCCTAAACACACACTGATACTTACGTGTTTGATTTTCTACTTAACCCACGCTTTAATTTATGCTATCATATCACTTGAAAAGGATCAGTTGCTTGTTACATTCCAGGTTCTATATATACATTTATTTGCATGTTCAAGATTTTTAATAACCTAATGTTGTACATACATGTTTGCAACAGTTGTTATGTATATCTCATACACTTTCTTTTATGATATAAAAGATAAATTAATTTGTTCACATTTTTTTATCAATTTTTTTAATACAAAAAATAAAAAATTAATAAAAAAGATGTATATAAAAATATATATATATTTATCTCGTAAAATAAGGCTTGTATAGTTGTATTGATGCTGAAGCTGGAAAGCCTATATCAATTATCATAGCGATGGTATCTTCGTCATTCAGGGGCGGAACTACATACTGCAAAAAGGGCAGCAGTCTCCCTTCTAATTTTAATGTTTTATATGTAAATTATATATAAATTTTAATTTAATTTTTTTAAAATTTATTTTAATATTATTTTATTATATAAATATTTTTAATTTATCTAATATTTCTTTTAGTTCCGCTCTGTAGTCAATGGCTACGTAGCATACGTATGAAGGTTCTGGAATCGTAGTCAACAGCTGTCCTACTTTTATTTTGTCCGTGTATTTGAATATTGAAACAAAGATTATGTGATGTAATGATGCTTTTTCATGGATATGCTAATTAATTCTTGGCTAAAGTATGTATTTGTTTTTCAAAGTTTTAAAAAAATTTTAAATTAAAATTAATATTTAATTTAATTCTCAATTTAAAATAAATTTTAATTTTATCTCGTTTTTTTTTTAATTCTTAGTCAATTTTTTTACCGTTAAATGTACATAACCATTATCCTTAATTCTAATCTTAATATTTTCTCCAATCTGAACCTGGACTTCTTTTTTGAACAAAGGACAAAGAAAATTCAACATATTAGTATATTACAGTAGAGTGACTAAAAAAAAATAACACATACAACAAAAACAATAAAAATACAAATATCATTAATCTATTATTATATTTGATATTATCATTAACAATTAAATAGTTCAATATCATACTACTTTTTATAGTTTAACAACTATCTTATTTTAATGTCTTCAATGCTATCTTTTTTGTTCTTAGATATTTTCGTATTTTGTGTCAATCAGATATTTTAAATTATTATACAAAGAATCTAATGAACTTTTTTTTCTGCTCATATTTTCTGTTAGACACTTTTGTTCGACTCTCAAACAGTTCTTTGATCATACCTGAAATAGCCCAAACTCTATTAAAGTATGTCAACCATACACACTACGCCTGCTAAATAAACTCATAGCAAAAAGACAAATTAAATGATGAACAAATTCTACATTTTTTTTACACATAACACATGTATTATCATTTTAATGAATGACTCCTAATCTACTCAATCGTTTTTTAGTATTCACCATTTCCACTAAAATAAACCATACAAAAAGCTCAATTCTTGGCGAGACCAAACCTCTCCAAATTGAACTAGTGAAGTTATAACTTGTGACTTCCTCCGAAATAGTCTCTATCTGCAATACCTGCACAAAAGAGTTAGCAAAAAAAATACTTTTGTTATCAAATTTTCATATCACTCTGCCCTCTCTATCAGTTGATAATTTAACTGGCTTTAACCTTTTATGGAGTTGGTTGACAAATGCCAACTCCCGTTAGAATAACTCTTTTCTTCAATAAAAATTTCATATCTATTCTAACCCATTTTAAAACCCACAGTTTCCTATAATAGATCCTTATTGGTTTGAAATAGAGAAAAGCCTAAAAGAAAACTCCCTTTCAAGGACTCACCTTGTAACCAATTATCTTTCCAAAATCAAGTTCTTCTCCCATCCTCTATTTTCATAGACAACCTACTAATCATCTTGTCTTTTTCCTATTGCTCCTTGAAATTTAACTTACATATATCTTTTCACATATCACCTCTTGAAGGTAGTAACTAATTTGATAATATTATATTGGGATATAAATTATTACAAGAACATACAATCTTATTCCATAATGGACATACAATCCTACTTTAAAAAATGCCAACACTACTTAAACAGAAGTGTTGTATTCTTAATCACCGCATCTCCCACTCCAATCCACCTAACTTTTTCGGTGTCTGCACTACTTTTCATTTTACAAGAGACATACCATTGTTTTCATTCTCTTTAATCCATAAATTTTTTTTTTGCAATGCAATCAACTTCTCTACAACCCTTTTTGGCATTTTATATAAGCTAAGATAGTAAACTGATAAGCTATTAAACACAGACTTGATAAGAACTAACTTCTCAGTTTTGTTGAGTACTTTCATTTTTTTTAGAGACTGAACTTCTCTTCCACCTTATCTATAATCGATTTTCAGGTCTTCACCATCCGAGAATTTGCTCCTAAGAAAACTTCAAGGTATCTCACAGGTAGAACAGCTTTCGTACATTCTAGTAACCCACACATATTTGACACCCACTCTAACTCACAATTAACCAAATCAAATTTGACTTGTCAAAGTTATTACTCAAGGCAGACATGAATTCAAAACATTACAGGAGCCTCTTATAGTTCAAAATTGTCTCTGCCTTTGGTGGGTAAAACAAAATAGTGTCATCCGTAAACTGAAAATATGACAGTTCTATATTATCTCTCCCAACCAATAGTGGGATATGCGCTCATTTCTGGCTACCTCTCCCACCATCCTATGCAATACATCAACAACAAGAACAAACAGGAATAGAGATAGTGAATCTCCTTATCTTAGACCTCTTTCCATCTTGAACGGTTTGGACTGTGACCCATTAATAAGAACTGACATAGAGGCTGTACTTACATATTCCATTACCTGTGCCCTGCATCTATGACCAAAGCCCATATTTTGTAACACAATATCCACAAACTTTTTGAAAATCTAACTTTATAATTGCACCTTCTTCTTGTGCATTCTCAACCACTGAACCATTTCACATGCAATGAGAATGCCGTCATGTATTTTTCGTCTCTTCACAAATGTACTCTATGTCTCTCCTACTAATCTTGGCATCATTGAACTTATCCTTCTCACCAATACCTTTGCATCACCATGTACACATATCCAACTATACTAATTGGCCGAAGATCTTTGATCTCCTTGGCACCCACAAATTTTACAGCTAACGCCACCCAAGTTACATTCACGCCCGTTGATAATTTGGCGCTTTGGAAAAAATCCTAATACAGCTGTAGTGAATTCATGACCAATCTCATTCCAACCCTTTTTGATAAAGTTCATGTTATATCCGTCATTACCTGAAACTTTAGTCGACTCACAATCCCAAACAACCTCTTTAATTTCCACAACAGAGGACATTACTTCCAATGCTGTAGCCTCTTCTCCATCAATCTTCTTCACTATTTCTTCCCGAAAATTAATCATTAGAGCATATTCCTGCCAATACATATCTTTATAGAACCCTCTAATCGCAACATTTATTCTAACCTGATTCCGTACTAACTTTCCATGAAGTAACAATGCATCAATTCTGTTGTTTCACCTTCTAGCGAGGCTACTTAATGAAAGCACCTAGTATTCTTATTCATATTTCTTGCATGTCGAGATCGAGACATCTGCTTTCAATGAATTTCCTTTCGAATATATCATTTCTCACAACATCTCACTAGGGCCTTGTGTCTAGCCTCCACCATACCGTCATATGCGCCCTTACTTACCATATCATCAATTTCCTTTAATGCATTTAAGTCAGTTACCTTTTTTTCTTGAACAATTTTAATTGCTCCTGATTCCAATTATTCAAAATTAATTCGTGAATTACTATTCTATCCTTCTCTTCACTGTGATCCATTGACTTTGCCACCACCAATTCAGCTGTCAGATCAAATAATACTGCCAACCTTTTCATTCATCTGTCACTTAAATCATGGTTTTCCTTCGTCCTTCATGAATTTTCACCTACTAGAATACTCTTCGCTCCATATATCTCATGTCCCACTTCCTTTACAAGAACATCAAACCCATTAGTATCGACCGTTATGTGAATTCATTCACTAATAACATCAAACATACATGTATCGATTTGGACTCTTTTAGAGCTAAATGATAAGCCTGATTTCGTCACTTCATCACACCATACTACTTCCCCCAATAACCACCTGTCATTTTGAATATTTCTGTGGACCATACATGCAACGACACTCCAACATATTCTAGCCAAACTCTTCTAGCCTCACTTTGTTCTGATTCTTCCCATCTCCAAACACTATGACAAAATTGCAAAAGTCTATTTATTTTGAAGGTAAAAGACTTCTCTGCATGCTTCACGGAGTCAAAAGTTAATAGTGCCTTATATGCTCCTAATTTTCGGACTTGAACAACCTGAGGCAAATTCTTACTAACTGCCTTCTTTAATGCATTGAAATCTATGGCCGTAGTCGTCCCCTCAACTAAACTCCTTGCTAACCAACCCATATTCTTTTGTGCAACTGTCACTTCAACCTTCTTCGTCCATCTATTTCCATTTGGGTTATTAACCGTCGTCTTCTTCATCGTCACTTTCCCACCTGCATGAGTAACCATATTGTCCCCACGTTGAGTCTGCCTATTTCCAGCAACATTTTTTACTCTTTATTTGGCATGCACTCTTTTTTTCTTCTCCCCATTGTCCTTTTATACTTAGCATCTTTTACTGAGATTGTCTTACCTCATAATCTCATGCGTCCATATCCGTTATAGCCTTCAAGGTCCCTTTCATCGTGTACTGTTGATGCAAGCTAGATACCGATTTAAAATTTTTCACAAGTTATGAAACTTAATTTCATCAATACTATAGTCTAAACCGATAAATAATCTTAATCAGAGTTTAGAAAGAAGATTGTCACAAATCAAAATAAATAATCAAGAATGTTAATTTTGGATCATTTTCTTAGACTTGCAATTGTATGTATTAAGGTTGGTTGTGAAATTGAGAGTTTTCAAACATAATTGCGAAAATTTAAGAGATTAAAAAATTAATGGAGCAAATAACAAATAAATTGCAAGAGAATAAAAATCAATAACCAAATGAACAATTAGCTAAGCAATCATGAAACTAAGAACAATTATAAGACAACTATACATTAGAAAATAATTAAATTGAACTAGGAGTAATCAAAGGAATGAGCTAAAGAAAGAGATAACAGTCAAATGATTAAAGGATCTTGGCTAGGATTGAGATTCTAGACTTTCCATCATTGTTATCAACCACAAACATAATAATGGTGAAAAGTTAATTTCACTTTGTTGACCTCTAACTAATGAGAAAAATCAAGTAGGTATAATTAATCTCAATCTACAAATCCTAATCAACTTATCAATTAAATTTGATGAAAGATTAGCATTAGTGAAAACCAAATTAACTAACAATCTTAAATTACCAATCAATATTGGACACTGATAACTCAAGGATACCTAATTACTCAATCCCAAGCCAAGAATTAAAAGTTCTACTCCATACTCAAATAAAATATTTCATCAAACACTTAGTGTGCAATAAAATAAAACGTTATGAAATTGCTAAAATTAACCAAAACTATATCTAATCACTAATACCAATCAATTAAACATATATAAAACATAAAAACATCAATTCATTAATAGGAATTCAAGATTCACAAGGTTTATGAACTAAGAAAATAGCAAAGTAACTCAATGAAAATTCTAAAAAAATTAAAATAAGAGAACAATAAAATTAAAGCAAAACTATAACTAAACAAGATTAAAGTTTAGAATTGAATGCAAAATTAAAAAGAACCCTAAGAAAATCTAGAGAATTTCTGTTATTAGAAAACTATGAGCAAAACTATAAAAACTATGTAGAATGATTATTTTCTCGGTGTGTGTATCTTCCCTTGAATCTAGGCCTCCAATGCTTCTGAAGGAAGCTGGGTTGGGCTCAAAATTAATATCAAAATTGCGGTCTCGTGCCTTTTTAAGTTAGGCGTGTGCTGCTCATCTTGCGTACGCATGCATCGTGTGTACATACAAATTGGCGATGATATGTATACATGATATTCAGATCTTTAAATCTTCATTTCTTTAAGATTTTTCCATTTTTTGCATGCTTTCACTCTATCTTTTTAAGCCACTTATTTTATCAGTTAAGTCTGAGATCACTCAACAAACACATCAAGACATCCAATGAAATAAAGATGAATTAAATATTTGATAATTCAATAGTTCCAAAAAACAATTTTAACATTAAAACACAATTAGGAGAATTTCTTGAAAGCATGCATATATTTGATAGATAAGTGTAAGATAAGCTGATAAAATCTACTATTTTCAACCCTAAATTTATTACAAAATATGAGTTTATCAACTGTATAAAAGCAAAAAGATATAATATATTATTTTTCTGTTTTTGAAAAAGATATGTCATTAATTTTTCTTGTCCAGTTAAATAACTGAAATAATTCTCTATTCAAAATATCTTTAAATAAATTGTCGAAGAAAATAGAAAAATTATTTTCCAAGCGATGATACCCTTCTTTGTTCCAAACCTTAAGAATTAAGATCCTTATTGCTGATGAAATTTTCTAGTCCTATCCCACTACGTGTTTTTTCCCTCTCTCTCATCTCTCTATCTAAACCTGAACTTTATCCCACCCAACACCTATCCCCCGCCACTGTCTATTGCGCCTCCCTTCCATGGTTCATATCTCTATCTCGCTGTCCTCTCTTACCACCGTGCCCCTACCTCCACCATTTACTCTCACCATACCCATGCCTTCCTCTTTTTCACTTTGTCTTTTGGCTTAAAAAATTAACTAAGAGTTTAATAATGTATAAGAATAAAATTAAAATTATTTTAAATATTAAAGATAAAATTAAATTAAACATAACGTTAAGAATAATTTTAAAAAATTTAAAAATATTAAAGATAAAAAAATCAAACAAAAGAGTTAATTAGTGATGTTCACATATTAGATTGGATATTCAATCGGATATGCGAATTTAAGGCGTTTCAATTTAAAAATAAATCTTGTTTTTAACTTTTTTTTAATAAATACACTACTTTTTCGTATAAAAAAAAATAACACAACTAATAAATAATATAATTTTTATTTTTAAATTGGACAGAATTTGCAGATCACATCGAATAATATTCTTAGCCTAGTCGATTAGATATTATCTGTGAAAATCGGATCGGATTAGTTCTTATTTTGTTCACTCTAGAATCAATTTTTTTTAGCCAATATCAACTAAATTTTTTAAATTATACTTTTATTCATCTTTATTCACATTTCTTCTTCCTCTTCTAAACATTATTTATCCTTCATTATCAGTCGTTACTGCCAACCACCGTAAATCCTAAATCTAAATTATTCATCTTAAATCTTAAATTTTAAATCGTCCAAAAAATAAAAATTAAAAAAAAGTAACTTTAATTTACATTAAAAAAAGAAATTGGTTAATATTAACTAATAAAAAATTAATTTTTCACTATAACAAAATAGAATTTTTGCAACGATGTTTTTTAACTACTTAACAATAATTATAAAATTGCCGTCCATTTGCGCATTGTCATCGCTAGTACATTGCGAAGATTTAGACAGCAGTTGATAAAGCTGTTGCTAGTTTACAACATTTAATGTGGTCTTTTTTCTGCTACAAAGAGCAATAATTTTAAATCAATAAAAATTATAAAAGTAATAAATTTTATGGAAAAATAATGTTTCTCCATAATTAAAGTAATTAAAATTTTTCTATAATTAAAGTAGTAAAATTGTAAACCAACGTAATTTTCTTTAATTTATATATATATAAAAATTTAATTTTAATACACTAATAATATAAAATATTATATATATTTATGTAATCACAATCNCATTTATAAATGTATATATATGATATATCTCCCTTATCATATCATGAATGCTAAGTTTGTTAGGAAAACTATATGATGTATGTGAAAGCGCATCAATGATATTCAAGCTTTGAGATTATTAGTTGACTACGTAGTACTCATTAATAAATTGCAACTCTTACTTTGTCGTTTTCAATTATTCCAAGTAATAATGCCTTCATGATTGGTCCACGTAAAATTTATGTTTTATGAGTTTCATGATGTTTTCCAATTGTAACTTTTATTTTAATATATCTAATGCATGCAACTAAGACATTTTTCACGTATATATTTTCAACCCTTTCCTCGAACTTTAGTTCCTAATTGGGTTATCAAAAGCTGTGAAATTTGAAATTAAGGTCTCAAATTAAATAGTTTATCGCAGCATTTTCAGTTTCATTTTCAACCATTGCAGGCAAGTCTAGTGTGCTATTAATTCAACGAAATGGACTATATATGGAGATGGCTTCTTCAGTCAAAGAGATATTGTGACGCTAATTCGGGTTAAGTACTTCAATCCTGCTAGGGGTGATTATTAAAACATAAATAATCTGCCAAATTATATGATTAAAAGGTTGCGACTTCTACAAAATTAAATATTATTCTTCAAATATGTAATTATCTAAGTTTAAAGGCTAATCCTTAAACATTCTTTGTAAAATAAAGAGTGTTGTATTCTTTGTTAATTAAATAATTTTTAATCTTTAATTTATTATATTTTATATCAATAATTCAAATTTAAAATTTAGACTTTAGAATTTAAAGAGCAATGCACTTTTTTAATTTTTCAGAGTATATTAATATTCGCCAAATTTAAAGTCATCATTAGTTTATTTGAAAAGATTATTAAATAACAACTATTTTTCAACTCAAGACTTTGATAGCAATAATTTCTGAAATAAGAAAAAAAAGGTAACATATGTATATGTTTTAAAAAGAAAAAAGGAGAGGACTTTAAAGTCATTGATCATCATTAGATCATTTCCGTTGATACTAAAAGAAATCATGCTTAAAATTGAACATTGTTTAATAAAAATCAAAACCCTTTTTCAACAACTTTCATGTGTTCTTCATGGATTGAAGTGAAAGTTAATTTTCAATTGTGGTCGTCTCTTAATTAACCCACAGTACCATCACATACACCACTCATTTTCTTGTTCTCTGAAATTCAATGAGGCATACAGCAGAACAAATTTTCCACACGAAAGAACATGTATGGCAAAACAGGTAAATTTACTATAAATAATTAGGGTTTAGGATATACTAGTATAACTATGAAGAAGAAGGTCAAATAACAGCGATGGAGAAGAATCAAATTTTGTCTTTCTTGTAATTTTCACCTATCACTTAGACCCTTGTTATATGGTTTGTCATAACCAAAATTCAAAATTATGTGTAAAAAAATTGATATGAAAGCTACTTATACACATCATTTCCAATATTTTCCATATTAATCATCATTAGTCTACATTTGATGGAAATATATTCATATTATAAATTAGTTATTATTAGTAGCTTTTGAATTCTATGTATAAATAATTATTATAGACCTTTATCTAACACCAATAATATTTTTAAATAAGAATCATAATGTACTTGTTAAAACAAAAACATATTATTGAATCCTTGCGTGAAACTAACGGAACATGTAATAGTAATATTAAAGTCTATACAGATATATGATAAGATAATTTTACCGTATAATGTTGAAGTGAGACCAATGGTCTATTTGGTCACATGTGAGAATAAAAAATATTGAAGTCAAAACATTTGTAATTGGAAGCAATTTTCACTGTTTTAGTTCGTTTAAAAATAGTATCTCTCAACATTTGTTTTGCCGTGTAACACTGTTGGCTATTGATGAACATAGTAAGAACCTTCCATAACAGCTAAGGCCAGTTATTTTACATACTATATATGGTACATACTTTGTAAACAAATTAAATGAAAAAATGAAGATATATATATGTTGACTTTTGACCAGAACAGATCAGAGGCGTTCACTGTAGCGCCGTCTGTATCTGCGTCAGTTGTGGAATAACGTCGCAATATGTCTTGCATGTCTATGGTGCCACATGTCATGTGTTTATTTATCAAACTTTATTTTCATTATTGGTAGAATTATTGGATATGTATGTGTTTCTTTTAATTTTAATCCATTATTCATGTAGAAAAATTTTATACTAATTGATACATAACCTATATCTCGATTACTCGAAAAACTTGGAACGAAACAATAAATTTGGATCCGAGTATTTAAAAAGAGAGACATAATCAACAAAATCTGATCATTTAAATCAGAACACGATAACTGACTCAGAATTACAGATCTATCTGCAACTGACGAACAAAATATCATTTATAAAGTCAAATACACAACCTCGACTAAAGATCATATTCTATTTTCAATTTTATATTCACTTAATATATTCACTAAAACTCCTTATTGACTTAATGAGTATTGGAATATCTTTTGTAAGTATTTCTGTCGTGGTGTTCAGTCCTGACCAACATATAGCTCTTCCTCCTTTTTTGACGACACCCTGATCGAAATTACTATAGCATATATATTTATTGTATGAAAAAAATTTACATAAGTTATCTTCATATAAAATTAATACTTAAAAACTATGAATATTATCTAATGATTTTTAATTTCCAGTTTCACATGAAGACAATGTACACAAGTCTTCAGCATATTGTATACGTTGAGCTCTTTTCAAAGTTTTTTGCGTACTAAACTGTTGATGTGGATAACTGTAGTGTTTGTGATATGGAAGCACATGCATGCTTTCAAGAGTTGAGACAAAAGCCAGCAAATAATTTTTAAATCATTGGTCCAAATTAGTCATTTTGATGTTAATCACTTAAGAAAATCAAATTACTTATCGGAATTACAGGTTTGCCCTTTGAACATTTTATTTTTATTATTATTACTATTACTTACTAATAACTATCATAGTCTCTTTCCATGCATTATGCTTACGTGAGTCATGACAGAAGAAAGGAAAGAAATAATTAAATAATTGAATAATAGAGAATCATGAAAATTATTAAATATATAATATTGAGGGGGTTAAAAACGAGTTAACATAATTGACATTCAAAAAGTTTTATTGAAAAACATGGAATAATGTACACATATATAGTTTTATTATTTTTTATATATATAATAAATATGACGATAATATTATATATATATATTAAGTAAATATAAGGCTATAAGATGCTTTAATTTAATTTCTCATAAAATGTATTTTTTATTCTTTTCAGTAAGACACGTCTCCTAAGTAATGAACAAAGGACGGTACCGAATCCCATTGACTTAGATTATGTTCCTTACATTGCTTTCTCATCCTTCTTCTTCTCCCTTTAACTATTTATATATATATTCTATGCTTTCTTATTTATTTCCTACTCCTTATTATTGCTTGCAAGTAGTAGAGCCTTTATCTCCTTACAACAAGTGTTCATAATATTTGTTTTTTAACTTAATATAAGTAATTAATCATCATGGCCAAGTCTTGTTCTAGTGAAAAGAACAATAATAATGGATTGAAGAAGGGTCCATGGACTCCGGAGGAAGATCAAAAACTCATTGATTACATTCAGAAACATGGACATGGCAAGTGGCGAACCCTTCCTAAGAATGCAGGTACTTTAATTTAATTAATAATCATCTTAGTTATATAAGTGTAGGTGTGTTAGATAATAAGGTATTATACATTTATGTATATACTTAATTAACATGAATATATTTGTAATGATTTAATAATGTTGAACATGTTTAATATATAGGATTAAAGAGATGTGGAAAGAGTTGCCGGCTAAGGTGGGCTAATTACTTGAGGCCTGATATAAAGAGAGGAAGATTCTCATTTGAAGAAGAAGAAATTATCATCCAGTTACACACTGTTTTGGGAAACAAGTAAGATTATTAAATCAAACCTAGCATCACCTAAAGAATGTTATCCTTCATTTTTAATAAGTCTATGTATAAATTATATTAAAGAAGAACCTTTTTGAATTTGCACATGTAATGTACAGAATTATTGCCAACTAATTCATAGACTTTTCGATTGTGTAAAGAATTAAAATTCATTTCATATACAGTACTCTTCAAAGTCAATTATACATGCTTAACTTAATTTGAACAGCATTATTTATAATTAAACTAAACTTTTTTGTGTAATGCTTATTAGGTGGTCTACAATTGCTGCTAATTTACCCGGAAGAACAGATAATGAGATTAAGAATTATTGGAACACTCACATCAAGAAGAAATTGTTGAAGATGGGGATTGATCCGATGACTCATACACCACGCCTTGATGTTTTTCAACTCTCTTCAATTCTAAGCTCAACCTTATACAATAACAATAATTCACCCCAAATTAATAATAATTATTACCCTACCCTCTTTGGTATTGGATCATCAAGTGTTGCAAATAATCCAAGCCAAGTCCTAAGTTTGCTCGCATCTCTTCTATCATATCAAAGCAGAAACAATGACAACATTTTAAATCAACAAAACCAACTTGGTACTATTAGCCCTCTATTATTGCAAAATCAAATGCACCTTAACCCTAGCCAAGCCTTCCAACCAAACCAACCTTGTGCTAATAATTTTCATGTGGAAACCCAAAACATGAAATCAAAATTAGAGCCTCAAATCCCTTCAACTTCTACCCCTTTTAGCCATCAAAATACATTACCAAATTTGTGGCACTATAATGGTGGCGGTTACATGGCTAATCAACAAGGTTTTCCTTCCTTGCTGGAAAATAATAATCAGATTTTGTGTAGTGAAGGGATTATGGCTAATTTCAATTTGATGAACTCAATGTTATCCTCTTCTACAGCTTCATCTTCTAGCCCCAGTAATTTGAATTCATCATCTTCAACAACATTTGTCAATGGGACAACAACCACCGAAGATGAAAGGGACAGTTATGGAAGCAACATGTTGATGTATAAATATAATATATCAAACGGATTGAATAACTCTGGACTTTTGTGATTGCATTGAACTCAGTTTTATCATTTCAAGTTGTGCTGTAATATGCTGATTATTATTATTATTATTAGTTTTGTCAATACTTTACATTTGTTTAGTTCAGTTTTAAGACTTTTTGAAGGTTCTTTTTTATAACACTCATGAATTTATTATTTACTAGATGATTTATTATTATTATCTTGCAAGATTCGTAACTAAATATATAAAATATAATATCACATTTACTTAATTTTAATAACCCAAAAAATTAAACCCAAAATGGCACGCGCTGTATGTGTCACAGAACTCATGTATATTAGATTATTACTCCTTTGGTATCTAATTAAAGAAATATATATGATAATTACATCTACCAAGTGTTTTGTTACATGAAACAAGCTGCGTTTATTTCTAAGAACAGGATAGGATAAGACACTGAGAATAGGATAGAATAAGATACTGATGGACAGAAATACAAAATTTTGTGTTCTTGTATTCTTTTTGATGATAAACTAGAACAAATTATAAAAATTCAATTTATTCTCATTTTTTTTCATTCAAAAAAATTGAGAAAAAAATATAACAATAAAAAATATATTTATGAAAAAATAAAAAATAAGTTGTGTCCCTTGTTAGTGTCTCCGTGTCCTTCCTGTCATGATGGACACAAAATACACTAATTTAATGTCTCGTACACATTATCTTTGTCTATGTCTCCTCTGCCAAACACGACTTTGTATCTCGTGTCTCTGTCTCAGTGTCCTATCTTTATAAACAAATGGAGACTATATTATCTTTTGTGTCCACCAATCACAATGTTTTCTAGTCTGATACATAATATAGATAAACATGTTGCATAGGTAAAAAGTTATACTTTATTAAAATAAAAAATGTAAGGCAACTATAGAAATAAATAAACATAGATTTCAATTGGCAACTGGCAGAACATAATTGATGGGACAGAAGATTTTTCATCCTTTGAGGATTTGAGATTTCGTCCACACAACAAAGCATATATATATATATGGATAGCTTGATTAATTAGTTTATAATTCAAATTGTCCAAAAGTTAGGCAAGTCCTAGTGAGCATGTACCATGCATTAATTAACTAATCAAACAATGTGTGAACATTGCTCCATCCCTTAGAGATAGCTAATCAAGAGAATCATAACTTTATTTAGATCATTTTTAAAAAAAAAATATTAGGTGAATAAATTATTTTTGTATCTGCATTTAATCAAGTATATTTTTTTTGTTTTTCTTATGTTTCTTCTATTTTGTTCTTCTTCAATTAAAATTTTTTATTATCAATCCTTAAATTATTTAACCAACTTAATTAAACTTAGTTACTAAAATGATTTGGTCATATAGTATTACCGATTTTTAAAAGTATATGACATTATTGGGCTATTGTGGATAATAAGTCATCGATGAACACGGTTAATTAATTAAGCTTACCATAGCATGGTCACGTACAACTCTAGGTTTCTTGCATGTTCCAAATATGTAATGAACAATAATCTCGTAAACAGTTCGGATTTATGAATTCAAGTATAGATTTTTGCGAGTCTTGTATGGAAAGAAATTGGGGTGTAAATAATTGCTGAAGAAGTAACTCTAAAGACTAGTTATTCTGGATGCATTTCCATATTTGGGAGGGACCACATAATTGGAATTTGAAAGTGAAGAGAAAAAGCGAATTGTGGAACTTGAACGCTACACTGAATAGAAACACATACACTCATAAATCATTATCACAACAGTCTACAACCTCTTCCGTCTACGCATCTACTAAACTGTTTCAAAGCTTTGACTCCCCCTCATTTTTTCTCTGTTAAAGTTCCCAATAAAATCCACTTCATGTTTCACGTGTCTTAAATTAAAACATAACATGAATAAGAAAAGAAGTTAAGTATATCATTTACCTCTCAAATGTTTTATTTTAATTTTATTCTAATGTTTCAATTATACTTTGAAAGTTAACACTCTTGACAGAGATAATGACGTTGCAATTATATGCTACCATATCACTAACATATAACAACTCTCAGCTGACACATCAACGTAAATTGCCACATCACTCGTATTCACCTGAAAGCCGAGTCCTAAGATATGTTCCTCGTAACACTGTATTTAACGTTCTCTGAAATTTAAAAATATTTTGTCGTCCCATCTTTAAATATATTAGATGCAGTGTGGTCTATCTTTATCCTAAAAGCATTCTCTTAAACTTCCATTCAACTTCTACACTAAGAAGTACTTGCCGGGATATAAGGTGAAACACAATCTAGCCGTTAAAGAGAAACATTCTCATGCATAAACTCATCAAATAACGCTTTGCTATTCAATTTCCAAACAGTTCATTTCTATGAATATCTGAGATAGGTATGAACGTTCGGTCTAGTTCTCACAGAATGGAAGCACAACTGGCAGACCCAAAAAATAATGGTACAGCCAAAGATGAGTGTTTACCATGCCACCAAGAAAGGTATGTAGTGTAGTAGCTGGTTTGTGCCATTCTATCCTCTTTACAGATGAAATGTTCATCATCACAATGTTCAAACATGTGATAAAAAAAACAGTATCTAATTCAACCATCAATCCTCTCGAAAAAATATAGATAGCCCATGTCCTTAGGAGGATTGACCGAAACCGCAACCTTGGCGTCATTGAAAATAACCCATCTACCTTCTTTCAAAATGTGAGCTACATAGTGACCACAATGTGTCGAGGTTCCCATGTGGCTAACAATTCCTATAAGTCGATATTCTGTGAAAAGCCAAAGGTACCCAAAAATTGATTAAAACCAACATGAACACTAGAATGAAAAATAATGGAATTTGAGCAGAGAAGTAGGATGAAGTATCACACCATAGGGCAATGACAATTACAGCATATACCAAAACAAAGTAATTGAAAAAGGTAATAACTTACTTCCTCCTCCATCTGACAAGCCAATATCATTTGAAGCAGAGGTTGTGTTTGATGCACTAGCATCCATACTAGAAACTGATGCATCGGGATTGCTGAATATCCACTCTGTTGCCTTCTCAATGTCTTCACCCTACAAGGCAGGTTTTACCAGTTCAGACTGTCTGGACGAACTCACCCAACAAAATCCAACAACGGGGAGAGGTAAACATCATAGAATAATTACCGATGCCTTCAATGCCTTTCGAGCAACATGATCTTCAAATCCAAAAGAAATGAGTATGTCCACTTTTGATTGATCAACATTGTCAGAGCTGTTCCCTTTTGAAATAGGGCTGTCAATATCTAATTAATAGAAAAAAATTACCATTATCCCCTGAATATTAGGTTTACAACGAAAAGCAACCACAAGATCAGCTAAAAGTAATTGATTCGCATGACAAAGGAAAGCAAAATAGAAACCTGGATCATCCATGTGAGATAGTAACCAATTCATTGCCTCCTCTACTCCAGCATTTAAGGTGTTAATAGCTGCCTTCTGACAATGAAGCTGGTTAAAACCCATAGAAACCAGCTGTGCCACAATGTCTTCATTGGCGGAAGGTTGGTTTGAATCCTCGTCAATGGGTTCTGTGCAACATGATGCAGATGTGGTTAGTTAACTTAAATACCATCTTCGAAAACCAAGTAACCAACACAGAATTCTAATAGAGAACATATTACACAATACAAGCAACTCATTCAAAAATGAAAACTTGACATGGTAAACAACCCATTGATGCGACAGAATGGATAAATAAGCATATATAGAATACATATCCAGACTGATTAATCCCAACATAGTTTAGTTGACACAAGCATGTTTCTCTGAAATCAAATATCTATTATCTACTTAAAATGTCACATACCCGCATCTGGTAACAGTTCTTCCCCTGGGTGATGACCTTTGCTACGCATATGATTAATATCTATGATATCAGGAACATCTATGTACACATCTGAAAGAAAACAAGTTATTAGTAATATGAAATTCTTTGAAAAATAATACTAAGCAAAGTGCATTAATGACATCTTGATAGAAGAATTACCAAGCTTTTTGGGCACCCATCCCTCCTCCATGACGAATTTCCTCATATGTAACACAAGGTAATCAGGGAATGATGTGAAACCAGCTGTCCTGCAGATCAAGAGTTTCAGAAGCAAAATTACTTCCAATGTACTATTAATAATAACACCACCACTACTTAGGACAGCAACAAAATATACCAGCCAATGCATATTTTTATCTACCCAGCACAAATGAGGATAACAGATTAAATTTCTCATGAAGCCAAGGAGCCATAAAATACCATATGGAACTTCTATCCTGTATGAACCAACATGCATGTCATTGTAATATAAGCTAAATTTTATTGAATGCTCACTTCAATGCTGTTGTCTTTGCTTTTAAGGCAGTGCTGTAAAAATCATGTATCTCCTCTGGAGCTGAGAAGTTTCTAAGGCAAGCTTCTAAAGGAACTCTTGGACGTACAATCTCTTCGGCCGACCTATTGGAAAAAATATCATTAGAAAAACCTATATAAGCAAATCTAGGAAATAGCAAGATCCCTGAGAATCTGGACTTACACATCCTTCCCTTCAGAAAGCTTCTCTGCTTTCAATTTGCGAAATAATTCCATTTCTTCTGCAATTCTCAAAGAAACAAAAGCACTAGATATTAGATCTAAATAATTCCCATTTAAGTCCAGGCTTATGATTTGAAAAACCACCTTTATTAGTTGCTTCGTGCAATGGGATATTAAGAGATAGAATGTAGTCTTGTCTTTTATTATATGCAACTTTTCCAGATGAACACAAGATTCGATCTTCAATACCAAACTTGAAACACTTTGCAGGATCTAGTTCAGCTTTCCCAGCATTAGATCTTTCAACTTGATCGAGAAAATGAAGGAAAAATTCTAAAGCATCCTAACAATATGTTGGAAACAAACTGTAAGAAGATAGCATAATAAATGTCCCTGAATGGAAAAAATTTAGTATATCGAAAATAGAAGGAACAAATTATTTTCAAACAGAAGTCCTTAAGTTGTCAGTTTTAGCGCTAGTAATAGGCCAAAATTAATTATAAGACGTAAAATTCATCATAACAATTGCAAGTAAAACATATCTACTTCCCATCTTCTAGTGCCTTGTGATGAGAGGAAGATACATTCTAAGGTTCATATATATATAGAATAAAATACTAAAATTAGATTCCAATGCAAGTTCATAAATAACTATGGACATCTCCAGCAACATAATAACACACTTTTTATACTATTGATTCATGTTAAGGGAATAAAAATACCTGTTGCCGCATAGATGAAAATTCAGGATGACTGGCAGCAATCACAGACTTGAACATTCGTGGAGGTATCCCTTCCTGTTTCTAATGTTTTAGTATATTGCAGAGGGGAAACCAGAGACAACAGGAAAGAAAAAACTAATCAAAATTAAAAACAATAAGATGAAACAAATAAAAAATTCTGATGAATGCGCATTAAAAAAGAAAGGCCGGAAGGGGGGGTCCCATTGACAAAAACTAGTAGTGAATATAATCCTAGAAAAATACACTGCCCGCAGAGGAAACTGATCAATTAAAAAATTTAAGTATTCATGATGACAAAAGCTGACTAGAAATCGTAGTCATCAAAGAGATAGAGAAATTACTGGAGTCTTAGTTGTGGCATCAATGCTTGAATTGTCATCATTCTGGAGGAAAGAAGGTGATATTAAGAACAAGAACATATCTGAACATATATTCAACAGAAATGTATTGATGGTTACGCACCTCATAGACTGGCATAGAATATTTGCCAGATAGTAGACCATGGGCCAGTTTTGTCCTGGAGTAAGACAAGAACCATTATTATACTTTTCTTTTGAAGATTTTTGTATGGGAAGATAAATCTGTTTTGAAGAAGCTATTCATCATTTATAACCTTTTGCTTTATTAAGAAGAGAGAATGACATGTGTAATTAATACCCAAATCCATGTTTACCATCCGAGAAGTATAATAGTATATTATAAACAAAAGATCCACAGATGCAGTGCCGAAGTTGTTCCAAGAATTAAGACACAGCACATACTGATTTAGAAAAGAGATTGCAACAGATTTCTAATAAATTACAACAATCTAGTTACTTACAGTTGCATATTCAAGTCGACGGTTGGATCAGCAGGAGCCGTCTCAAATGCCTTTTTCAGACTTTGGTTTATATAGTACCTGCCACACAATCATACCAGATATAAGATATTGAAGCAACTGCGAAATTGCAAATATGGTTCAAACAATTTGAAGGCGGCAAAAATATACAAGACACGAACAGACCTTGAACAGAATGATCTTGTTGTGAACACAACTTGCATAGTTGCTGCCAAGTAACAACTGAAAGAAATAAAAATGAGTAAAGTAGAAAGCAGATAAAGTAGTACACTGTAGCAACCAAGAGTCAAACAGGCCTACTCTACCTGTTGCCAAGATTGACCAATCCCGTGTATCCAGGTCCAAAAATTGGTTCCTTTTCCTCTCCGCTTTCTTGGATCCGATTCCAATCGAAATTGGTATTGTGATCAAGTTCTCTTTCGGCGGTCGTCATTTCAGTCTGAATATAATAAATTGGCAATTAGATAACATGTAACATTCAAACTCTTATGTGACATCATGTCCAATGCATAAACATCCAACAATACTCACATTAACCTAATGCTTAGAAGGGGAAGAAGCTTGACAAGCAATCGGCATATATTTGCACAATGAAACATTTTCTTTTTAAAGATGGTCAAAGGGCACAGTCATAAGTTCGGGTGAAAAAATGCCACGGAATTCAAGTACCATCAGGAATATATCAAGTTATCAACACAAGAGAAAGAATTAACCTTTTGTAGTGATGAGAAGTCAATGCCAAAAAAGGCCAGATGCTGTGCTAGATGTGGGTCTAAGACGCTGTTGTCCTCTGGATACGAGTAAACGTCTGAGCTGCCAAAATACATTATCCATAATTAGCACCGAATGTGAAAACAAAAAAAGATTAAAAGAAAAAAAAACCTACTAGCCTCTCCTTCACATTACTTATTTAAAACCAACATTACAGCAAAACAATGAAGTTTGTCAACATAATGATCATGTGGGCAATGGTAACCCTTCATGATTGCAAAGTGAATCAGGCAATACAAGTAATCATTGAAACTACTAGGACTATAAGAATGTCAAAGCACAATATGCTGTAGGGCATCACCTGCTGCTTCCAAATCAGCAGTGATAGTCCCGAGCTTTACAGCAAGAGGGTAGCCTGTCTCATTGTAATGCTCAACAGCATGGTTGTTTCCACCACTTCCATCCCAATTTCGCCTCCCACAAAGAATCATCCCATCAGTCAGATTTAGCCAAAGATTATCCGTCTTGTCACACTTGGCACATTTCCAACCAGACGGAGGGATGACAACACCATTGTCAAGTTGCTGTAAATTCATTGCATAGGTACTAACTGTTTTCTTATCAGCAGTCCAGGCTGCAACCTGCTCCTTCCGTTCAGCACCCTCAGCTAGTACTATAGCATCTGCAGCCAACCTTACCTGGAGTATTTTTAACGAAATAAGAAAAATACAAAAGAAATACACCACCATAACAAAAGACAGAAAGAACCATAAACAAGTACCTTCTCTGGCAATTCAACAGATGGGAATGGAAGAGATATATAGTTTGGTAAAATGACTATACTATGAGTTTCTTCATATTCGGGTTCATTGTTGTCGAATCCCCCTTCAACCCCTACAAATTAACAAGATATATAAAAGATAATACATCCATAAAAAGAACAGCAAATTTGTCAAACTGGTAGATAACAGCAGAAGCAACGGCAGAACACTGAATATTAGAGCAAGCTTAATTTTCATTTCACGAACCTATCGCCAAGCGGGTTGGTTTCTTGGTAGGCCTGTCTTCTGGAACCAGTTTCTTAGTCTTCTTTACATGCAAATAAACAGGGTTACCAGTCTTCTCGAAATTCCAACCCACACAGTCCTTCCCAAAGGCAAGGAAAGTGAACATGTCGATGTACAACCCACCCTCTGACTTCTGAAAAATAGAATTCAAAAAGAAAATAATGATTCAGCACCAATCAACATGCATCAAATTCAAATCACAGTGCAGCCCAACATTCAACAACAACAACAATATCTATATATAACCTATCATTTGAATAAACAAAATCCATCAAAGAACTAATTTTGATTCCATTTCCAGCTAAAATGAGCCAAGACAGTAGGAATCCAAAGAAGAAGAAAAATTGCTCAGTGAAGCTCTGGTATTCAGGGGGGAAAAGAAAAGAAAAACCCTAATAGTAATTTGATTTGGAATTTAGCTTACGGGGGTATCGAAGGAGAGGCAGCATTCATGCTTGAAGATGCGATTGGTGGGTTCGGGGATGCGAACGCGGGAAAGATTTGATCGAAGCAAATCCATAGGCTCCACTTCCATCATCGATTATTCTTTACCAAACACACCACTCGCCACACTGTACCCTAGAAAGAAATCCTTTTTGGTCTCGGAGAGAGAGATAGAGAGAGCTAAAAGAGTTTTTTGAGTAGCAGAAGAAATGAAGAAGAGGGGTTTGGTCTGGGGTTAAGAAAAAGGAAGAGAATCGGTATTTGCCCTAAAACACTATGCCAAGTTAAGTATATCCTTTGTGCCTACCTGCTTCTGCAAAACCCAATTGGGCTTCTCTGTCTTTTTCTTTTTCTTTTTTTGAAGTCTGTTGTGCCAAAAATTTGGCACAAACAGTTAAGATCGGAAAGAATTCAATAGTTAAAGTCAAATATCATATATGTATAAAGTATATTATAGTTAGAGAAAATAAAAATAGGTTAAGTTTAGTAGTCAAGTTATTTTATTTGTAAGATTATTTGTGGTTAAAGTTTGTTTGATACTCAAGACTACTTGAAATTCAAGACTATTTGAAGTTCAAATTTATTTGAAGTTTAAAATTATTTAAAGTACAAGTTTACTTAAAATCTAAGGTTATATCAATTAGTTAAGAATTTTTTCTCTATAATACGATTAGTTTCAATAAATTAGG
Source organism: Arachis duranensis (assembly GCF_000817695.3). Classification (NCBI taxonomy): domain Eukaryota; kingdom Viridiplantae; phylum Streptophyta; class Magnoliopsida; order Fabales; family Fabaceae; genus Arachis; species Arachis duranensis. Next base: position 36,664,488 of record NC_029779.3, on the reverse strand, counting down.
GGAACTTTCATTCACTCATACACTTACTCACTCTAAGAATTCTTAGTCACACTAACGTACGGAAATAAAAGTCACGAGTCCATCTAAGTATTGGGAGACTCCATTTTGCTTATCAAATATTCTCCACATAGAACTCATTTACACATACAAGTTCATACAAGTCTTTTTAACCTAATTCACCTCACGCGTCACTGGCTAATCAATTTTTCAATCAACGCGCAAATATATAACTGCCTTTTTCGAAAGTATTTTGTTTTCTTTTTCGAATTTTTTCAGCGTTTTTGATCTACGTTCTCTTCCATCTCCGCGTTCTCTGTGTTTCTCTTCATTCGTTCTCTACGTTCTCTTTCGTTATCGTCGTCACCAACACCATCTCCTCATCCTCTTCCTCCTTCTTTTCTCATTGAAATTTCTTTTCCTCATTCTATTTTCTCATTCTCCTCCATCATCTTCATCATCATGATCATTATCGTTATAGTCATCGTCGTCTTCTTTCTACACTATCGTCGTTATTATTATCGTTATCGTAGGATTTTTATTATATTGATGACGTTGTCTAATCCAAAATTGATTTGGATGTGTTTTTTTTTATAATTCAGCCATTTTCGGGTGTTGTTTTCAAACTGAATTTGTGTGTCGCAACCATTAAGTAATTTTGGTGCATTTCTGAGTTAATTGAGGTTTGTAGCAAAATTTCGGTGTAAAAATTAAAAAATTTATGTGTTATTGTTAAGAAATTTTGGTGTATTTTTATTCTGATAAGTTTTGTATAATTCAAAACTCTTTCTCTTCATCTTCCTCCTCCTCATCTTTTCCTGCTTCTTCTTCTTTTTCATCATCATCATAATATTCTTCTTCTTTTTTCTGATTCATATTTTTTTTCTTATTTTACCTTCTTAAGTTTCTTTTTATTTTACTCTCTTAACAAGAATAAAAAACAAACAAATAAAGAAGAAGAAGAAACACATAATGCTGCAAAATTACTAAGAAAATGATGAACCTACATTTATTCAATTAAAAAGAAAGAAAGAAATAAGAAAAAAAAGAAGAAAAATTGCAACATTAAAAAAAATATTTTTGTGTATTTGTAGCAAAATTTCAGTGTAAAAACTAAGACATTTATGTGTTATTATTAAGACATTCGGTGTATTTGTATTCTAATAAGTTCTGTATAATTCAAAACTCTTCCTCTTCCTCCTCCTCCCTATCCTCTTCATCTTTTGCTGCTTCTTCCTCCTTTTTATCATCATCATCATCATTATCTTTTTCTTCTTATTTTACCTTTTCAAATTTCTTCTTATTTTACCTTCTTAACAAGAATAAAAAAATTAAACAAAGAAGATGAAAAAATACATAATACTACAAAATTATTTGGAAGATGATGGACCTATATTCATTCAACTAAAAGAAAGAAAGAAATAAGAAAAAAAAAGAAGAAGAAATTTTATACATGTTTTATTGAGTTACATGTCTTTTTGAACTCACATTGTATGATGCAATAAAAAAATAATAGCGGTATGTTTTAGTTTGTGTTTCAGTGTACTTATTGATGTTGTCCTCTTTATACTGTAACTAGACAATAAAATATTGTTATTATGCTTCTGATATTATTTTGTACATATTTGAGTGATTTGCAATTGGTTTTGTTCATTTATCAAGAATTTTGTTCATCAATTTATTGTAACAAACCATAAAATTTTGTTCTAGTGCTTTTGGTATTATTTTATGCATATTTTATTGAGTTGTATGTCTTTTTGAACTTACATTGTATGATATAATAAAAAATAGCGGTGTATTTTGGTTTGTGTTTTAGTGTATTTTGTTTGTCTTTCGATGTATTTTGTGTGAATTGAGGTGTACTTGTTACTGTTGTCCTCTTTATGCCGTAACTAGACAACAGAATATTGTTATTGTGTTAAAGGGGGTTCCGCGGTTACTCATTTTCGATATATAACTTTGGTAAGAGCCAGTTCATCTAAATAGAAATCTTAGGAAGAATTAGGTTGCTTCGTTCTGATGTTATTTTGTACATATTTGAGTGATTTGAAGTTGTTTTTGTCCATTTATCAAAAATTTTATTCATTGATTTGTTGTAACAAACCATAGAATTTTGTTCTAGTGCTTCTGGTATTATTTTATGCCTGTTTTATTGAGTTGCATGTCTTTTTGAACTCGCATTGTATGATGTAATCAAAAAATAATAGCCGTGTATTTTGGTTTGTGTTTTGGTGTATTTTGTTTGTCTTTCAGTGTATTTCATATGAATTGAGGTGTACACTTGTACTTATTATTGTTATCCTTTTTATGCTGTAACTAGACAACAGAATATTGTTATTATGCTTCTGATGTTATTTTGTACATATTTGAGTGATTTGCAACTGTTTTTATCCATTTTTCAGGAATTTTGTTCATCGATTTTTTGTAACAAACCATAAAATTTTGTTCTAGTGCTTATGGTGTCATTTTATGCATGTCTTTTTGAGCTCACATTGTTTTACTCTTTTAACAAGAATAAAAACAAAAAATAAAATAAAGAAGAAGAAAAAATACTTAATGCTGCAAAATTACTTGGAAGAGGATGAACCTACATTCATTCAACTAAAAGAAATAAGAAAAAAAGAAAAAAATGTATTAAAGAAAATATTTTTGTGCATTTGTAGCAAGATTTCGGTGTAAAAAACTAAGAAATTTATGTGTTATTATTAAGAAATTTTCGGTATATTTTTATTCTGATAAGTTCCGCATAATTCAAAACTCTTTCTCTTCCTCCTCCTCATCATCTTCTTCTTCTTCTTCATTTTCTTATTTTATTTTCTCACAGTTCTTTTTGGGAGAAAAAATCAAACAAAGAAAAAAAATACATAATGTTGCAAAATTAATAGAAAGAGAAGAAGGAAAAAAATGCAGCAACAACAGCAGCAATAAAAAGAATGACGAAGGCGTGAAGAAGAAGAAGAATGAACCTAAGAAAAAAGAGGAGGAACACAAAAAAAAGGAGGAGGGGGGAGGAACGCGGGGTACAAACATTGGAGGAGAAACGCGATGAAGAAGAAGAAGAAATAAAAAGAATGACGAGGACACAAAGAAGAAGAAGAATGAACGTAAGAAAAAGGAGGAGGAACACAAAGAAGAAGGAGGAAAAAAAGGAGGAGGAGGAGGAACGCGGGATACAAACATTAGAGGAGAAACGCGAAGAAGAAGAGGAAGAAGAAACACAAAAAAGAACGGCGTGATTTCACGAACACAAAAAAGAACGGCGTGATTTCACGAGTGTGTTATGTAAGTGGGTTTTGTTAGATTAGGGTTAGCTTGTTTGGACTTGTTTGCCAAAAAAATTTATATGTGTAGCAGGATTGAATAAATTAATAGACATGTTAATACTTATTATTCACTCGTCTAATATAAAATCAATTTTTTTACAAAAAGTTAACGAGTTAAGCCTCAAAATGATTCATGAAGTTACACTTGAGTCTTAAAATGGTCCTCCAAATTAATAATTATCTAATTTTGTCCTCAAAATTATACTCCAAAACTCATAATAGTCCCTAAGACATTTTTTGTCCATTGTTGCCATCGAAAAATTGAGCTGGACTAATTTTTCTCACGTTGACACTGACTAATTGATATAGCGAAAGAAACCCTATTTTTGCAATTTGGTCCTCTTAAACACCAACACCAACACCAACACCAACACTTCACACTTTTCTATTTCATTGCATTATATGAAAATCTCAACTTTTAGAGACCCACAATTCCTCTTAACCTTCCTCCATTCCACACTCCTTCAAATGAACTACCACGACTGCTAACCCACCGCCAGAAAATGTCGCCGCATCAACGCCGCCTAAGAAGAAGAAGATTGTGACGCAAATAGCAACAAGAAGGAGAAGAACAGGAATAACAATAAGACGAAGAAACTTAATGGCGGTATCTTTACTTCGTTTGCAGTCCTCGACGTGCAAGAATATCACAACTCCACTGCAACGCTCTGCCACCATTCCAACCACGACAACTTCTACTCCCGCGCGCAACGAAGAAGAATCCCACGAAGTAAAGAAAAAAAAGTCACATGCCATGCCGTAGCTCTACCGCGGCGGTTGTGGGTGAAGGACCATTCGGGAGCGTAATAGGACGAATGCAACAAGCCTGAATTTTTCAAAGAAGAGTTTAGAAAAGCATTCAGAATGGGAAAAACAACATTTGATTCAATTTGCGACGACCTCAATTCGGTGATCGCAAAGGAAGACACCACCTTGAGGAATGCAATTTCAATACGGCAGCGTGTGGCCTACGTGGAATTAAACTTGTTAATAAAAGGGGAATTAAAGTTGTTTTATGATTATATGAAAAGAGTAGAACAATTCGGGGATTAGGTTTTAATTAGGAGGAAAGGAACCAAATTGTAAAAAAAAAAAAAAAATCTTTTGTCATATTAGCTAGTCATTAAAGTGTCAGCGTGGTAAGAATCAGCTCGATTTTTTTATGGCAAGCTATGAATAGAAAATATTTTATGGATAACTATGAGTCCTGAAGTGTAGTTTTAAAGACAAAATTAAATAACTATTAACTTAAAATACTATTTTGAAACTTGAATATAACTTTAGAAATTATTTTTTGATTTTGTTAAGTTAGAAAATGAATTATAAATTTGTGGATATACAATAAGAAAATCATGTGGCATAGGTTATCGTTAATTTATTTTGTTTAAAATAAAGTCTAATAAATAACGAGATATTAAAAAATAAATTTAATTTTAATGTATTGTCAGTATAAATAATTTTATACGTGTATTCAATTATGTAATATTATATCAACAAAAATATTTACTTTTTATATTAATTATGTAAATGATTATAAAAAACGAGTGTAATTATACGACTGTATATATAACAAAACGTTTTATATTTACTATTCATCAAAATTAAACTCTTACAAAATTACTATTATTTAATTATTATAACAAAAAGTTGATGTTAACTGCTCTATAAACAGCAACTCGCTGGGTAGACGATAAATAGAATAAAATAGAACATCCACCCTGAACTAATCAAATAATCATTATTATATTTACATTCCAACTAATAACTCGTGGTCACTTCCACAACAACTATCCTGGCTTTCTCATTTTTAAACCACAACATGATGTGGCGTTAAAATAAGCGTTGTTAACGGATTTGATATGATAATAATAGAGTAATTTTTAATTTGTTAATGTTACACTTTATTTCATTCAATTTGACTCTCAATTTTATTTCTTCTGTTACATGACTTACATCTCGTAATTTATTTAAAGACATTTAAACCTACGTCTTATCCATAATAACTACTTAATATTACTTTAATTAAAAGATTTTATTAGATGCCAAGCACTTCTTCGTTGTAGCGACATCAAATCAAATAACTGTAATAACTAACGGAACCCATGGAATCTCAAACGCCACCACGCTTCTCTATTTTTCTCCTTTAATAGTTGTTTAATTAACCGCTTTCTCCAACAGTATATATATAATTATCTATAACAATAACAAATTAACAACGTTCTTATTTTTCTTTTTCTTCATAGGCAATTTAGCATCAACAACATAAGAATTATTCTATTTCTCTTCTTATTCATCTTCCATTTCCTTCAAAGTAATTAGGCCTATTTCTTAATTCGTTTTGTGAGATATATTGATGGACTCCATGGAATTCATAAATAATCATGGCATGCAAAGGAGCAATAGCAATAGCAGCAGCGACATAAGCAGTATGAGCAGAAGGAGCAGGTTGCTAACGTGTTTCAAGCCCACTGCCACCCTCGACGACGACGACATGCTGCTGTCTCCCGGAGGAGAGACTCGCCGGAGAAAGAGCAAGTGGCAGGCCCTCAGAAAGGCCATTAAAGAGACATCATTGGTTTGTTTTTGTTTTTTTTTTTTCCTCACACATCCTAATATATATTAATTATGCTAGGTGTTTATCAAAATTAATAGTAGAATAAATATTAAAATATAAAATTTATATTAAAAATAATTTAAATTAAATTATATATTTATACATAAATATAAAAAAAATATAAAAAATACATAAATACATCATAATTAATTTTAGTAATTAATTTTAATATATAAACAATATTTTTGTATATTTATATGCAAACACGATAGACATGCAATGAATCTAATTCTGTAACTAAAGATTTTTTTATTTTACTGATTAATGATTTTTTTAATTTCATTTAAGAATTTAATTCAACCACAAAATATAAAAAAATTATTAAAAAAATTAATTTTTTATATTTTTATTCAAACTATATTATTAGAAAAATGTAACATTTTGTCCCCAATAATGATGGTTTTAACAGGTTAGAACACTTTCTAACAAAAGAAAAGAAAGGAAGGAAAGAAAATTAAGATCAAATAGCAGCAGCAGCAGCATGAGCAGCATGAGCAGCCTGAGCAACATGAGCAGCAACGATAACAGCAGCAGCATTAGCAGCATTAGCACTAGCAGCAGCTCCAGCCCCAGCCTGAACTCCTTTAGCCCCATCCAAGATAACAATAACAGCAAAGTCTTAACCCCAACACTCACAATAAAAAACATGCGTTTGCATAATCTCCGAACCACCTCATTACCATCAAATCCTTCCAACAATTCCTCCCCTCTATTAACCACCTCGGCTTCTATAAGCTCAACAAGTTCATTTTCCTCTCGTCTTGGTTCAATATTTTCCCCTCATCATCATACAACCTCACCCAAATCACCCTTCTCGCCACAAAGTGTTTCCAATAGGACCCCCTTTTCGCCACAAAATCATCCTAGGACCCCAAAACAGGGCCAAATTTACATCAATTATAAGAGGGAAGGTTGCTCCTATGATGCTTACACAGCTACATACATGCTTTTGGTCAGTCTTTTGTTCTTGGTCATGTGGGGTAAAACCTTGGCTATATTTTACACTTCAATTTGGTTCTATGTGGTGCGTCCTGCAAGAAGAAGGCCAGAAATTAATAATTGTCAATATGGGCGTAATAAGAGTGGAGATTACAACCAGTTAATTGGGTTAATGCAATATAGGAGGAAGATGCTTAAGCAAGGGTCCCTTATTCAAAGGAGTGATACTAATTTGTTGTCTATGTCATCTTCTTGTTCTATGCCTACCCATTTGTCTTCAACTTTTAACTCCATGCGAAGAAATTCTTTCAGTGGAAAAATCAGTTGTTGACGGATTGGAGGAGGACAGCCTTTTATTCTAAATTTTGTAGTTTTCTTATGTTTCTTTTAATTTACTTGCTAATTATTAATTAGGATTTTTCTCATCATTCTCATTATGCCAAAGTGTTATATGTGCAGGACGAAAAATATAATGATATAGGATAAGATTATGTTGTTGCATTTGGAAAAATATTATGGGTCAATATTTTAGTTAGAGAAATGAAAAGTTGACTAATATTGACTCAAATGAAAATACAAATATAAAAAAATATTAGTCACTTAATATTATTTCTCTTAAATATTTAGAGTCAATTTAAATTGGTTTTTAAAATAAAAATATTAATTTTTTATTTAAAAAAAACTATTTTGCATTTAGAAAGTTTTTTTTTAATTTAAAGATTGGAAATTTCTTTTGTTTTTACTTTATTAAAAATAAACTATTGTTAGCATAAAAATTTTTTTAATAAAAATATTTCAAAAAAATGTATTTGAATATATTTAAAATTTAATTTTTTTTAAAAAGTATTTTCTTCTTTCAAAGAATCTAATCCAAACAAACACTTAGTGCTGCAGTTGATCTTCGATATTTAATTATTTATTTACTTTTGCTATATACATGCGCTTATTATTTATTTTAGATTGAAGTAATATTTTAATCATGAAGCAATTAAAGGTTTTTAATTTGTACGTTGGAAACCAAATCTGTCAATAGTTAGTGGATGTGAAGAGACTGCAATAACGACATTTTCAATCCAAGTGTTCCGTGATCTTTCAAAAAGGTAATGATTCTTAGTCGAAATACTGCTAAAAAATTAGATTGAGTCTACTATATTATATCTTCCTTTTTATTGAATGATTGGTTGCCCACTTCTGTTCATTTAGTTAAGGTAAACCGTGATACTAATATTTTTATTGTTGATCAATCTTCTTATTTTAGGTGTATTATTCAAGATGCCAGTGGAAATTAGACGAAGGTGAAGGCTCGACGATCACATGTGACTAAATAATTATTAGATGATTTGAAAAATTTAACTAAATAATCATCTAATAATTTTTAACTGTTAATTTTATACGAAGACAAGTGCATAGGAGTTTCTACGTCGCACGAAATGTTGTACATGGATTCTTGCATATGCTTTTGTTTTGCATCACGAGCATCACGAGTTTTTTTCGCATTGGAAAAGGCTTATTTTAGTTTAGAAGTGTGGTTTTGGACAAGTGACTTGTAAAACAAATAATAATCTAAATGTTTGTGTTGCAGTCCAAGAAGTAAAGCCCTGCTCGCACTAGCGCGCGTAGACAATGATATATATATAGTGAATAGAATTCATGAGATTATTGTGCATTGGAATTAGATTGTTAAAGTGAAGCTAGTGCAAAACAACATGTTGAATGGTTAGAACCATGAATAATCTTTGTACCATCCTTCATAGGGACTTCCAGCCTCCCTTCTTTAAGGTTGTTTCTTCCTGTTTTGTTTCTTTTTCCTTTCTTTTGTCACAAAAATATTTTAATTATTTTAATACAGACTTCCTACGGGTTATTACAAGGAGCGTGAAAAGATCATAAAGATAGAGGATCAAAGTTCATAAAAACTAGTTTTCAAAAAAAAAAATCATAAAAACTAACATTTTATATTGCTAAAAAAAAAGAGCAATGCTAGGGGCCAGCAATTTTTGTGATTGTTAGCCATCAACTAGCCATCAATGATGATTTGATGGTATGAGATTGGTGTGAAATTTTATCCAATGGCTCACCTTCCTCTGCTGGTTACATGCTGGTCAAAATTCAATAAAACTGCTGGCCCCTAGACTTTTCCAAAAAGAAAAAACTAAAAACGTCTCTTTTATTGAGTAGTATACGAGCATAACCATTGTGATTTTATTAATGTTTTTCTTTTGTTCAACAAATTAATTGACCTATATGTTATTTTATTCTAAAAGTATATAATAATATTGAGTAAAAAATAGTCTTCGTACATGGTACTAATTATTACACTTGTAAAAATAAAAAAAAGTTAACTACAAGAATGCTCTCGAATTATAAAATTATTAACAGAATTATCTAAAAAAATTTTAATTATAAAATATTCTTAAAATGCCTTTAAATGTTACATAAATAATAAAAAAATTACTTTTTTTATAAATAGTAAATAATTTTTGTATTTGATTATCTACTTGCTTGTGCATTTGATATGAAATTTTATAAAGATATTCAGATAACTATTTGAAAAATATACACATAAAGAAAATCGATCTCTATATTTATTTTTTAAAAATATTTTTGATCATTTTACTTAACAAAAAATATCAAATTTTAATAATAAAAATAAATTTAAGGTGACCAATATTTTTTTTTTATTTTTTTCTAACTTTTGAATCAACATTAGCAAAAACTCTCTTATTTTTAACACTAAAATATATATGCTCGAGAAACTGCATATAATCTCTTTAAAGCCCTTTTTTTATAGTATATATTTAATAATTTGATATTTTTTTTTTTGGTTTCCCACGGTATCCCCCAACCCGACAGGTCAAGGACTAATCCGCCGCGGTACTGAGCTCCATTTAAGGGTTTGCCGCTGGCCAATGGGTTGCTGCATGCACAAGGCGGGAATAATTTGATATTTTTGTTGCGTATATTTTGAGTGTTATTATGGATTGGCCCAACGCACAAGTGATCTCGGAGCATTTGGATCATGGTCCTCACAGCAATGTCGAAAGCCTCCCAAGGGGGAACATATTTGATCCTCTTTAAAGAGAAGCTCCCTTTCCCATTAACTTCTGTCTTCACTAGTCACTACATAAGAGGGAGCCCCACAACTCTGATGGTGCTAATAAATTCTAATGTTATGGTTTATCTTATGTTGAATTTAGAAGATTTTATTAACTTATCTCATATTTATTCAATGAAATAGTATTTTTTATAATTCTTTTTTAATTTGTGTTTAAGAGTGAAAATATGTTTTTTAGGCTTTTAAATTATTAAATTTAATTCACCTTAATTTTATACGATACCTTGATATGTTTGTTGAGTTATTTCAAGTTTATAAGACAAGAATTTGATAGAAGAAGTGAAAAAAAAAAACATGCAAAATGGAGAACTCATGAAGAAATGAACATTAAATTAGCTGGATTTTATTCTCTAATAGAATATAGAATTTGTATATAAACAAAAATAGTTTCAAATAGTTATATTTTTTAATAAAATCAAAGAAACAGAATTTTATAATTATTTTTATTTAATATAATTTTTAAATAAAAATAATTCTATTAAATAAAAAAGCGGACTCGAACTGCTGACATCCGCCACAGGGTAAACCACCACCTGGAGGATTCAATGCCACACGCACGCGTATGCGTGAGGAGGACATTTTCCAATCCACGCGTACGCGTGATGAGGCAATTTGCCAGGCGACGTGCACCCGTCAACCACGCGCACGCGTGATGTTGGTCACGTGACCTCATTAAAGGCAACACGAGGGAGGCGATTTTTGAGCCTTTCAGACCCAAATCCAACTCATTTATGAAGCTATTTGATGTAGAATTCAAGAGGGAATAAGGGGGGAGCAATTAGGTAGTGTAGAAATCATGTTTTAGGTAGTTTATAGAGAGAGAAGCTAGCTCCCTCTTCTCTCTAGAATTAGGGTAGAACTAGGTCAAACTCTCTTAAATTTAGGTTTTAATTCTTGTTTTTATCTAGTTTTCTTTGCAATTTTTTATTCTTACATCCTTGTTCTCTTAGTTCCTTTTGTTAATTTCTCTTTTATGTCATTTTTTATGTTATAAACACTCTTGTCAATTTCAATTTCTTTTAATGCAATTTGAGGTATTTCATGTTTAATATTGCTTTTTTTAGTTGTTATTGTTGATTCCTTGCATTAGATAGTTGTAGATTTTATTATTATTGCAATTTTATGATGCTTCCTTTTTATGCCTTCCAAGTGTTTGACCCAATGTTTGGTTGGACTTTAGAGTAGCTTTTTGAGCATTATTGGCTTTGAAAGAGAAATTAGGCAATCTTAAGTCATTAATACCCAACTTATGTTGGTGACCCAGAGTTGTTAGTTAATATTATTTTCATTGACTCTAATCTCTTGCTAATTCAATTAGTAAGTTGATTAGGACTTATGGATTGAAATTAACTAGTCTTATTTGACTTTCTATCAATGTGAAGATAACATTGTACCTTCTTCCGATGTTAGAGATGACGAAATAGGATTGGCTCTTGTTAATTATTGTATTATGATTAATGACTATGATAGAAAGCCTTGATTTTCAATCCTTGCCATGAATGTCTCTCTTTAGTATTTGTTATGGCCGATTTTCTGAATTTTTGCAAAAACGGCGCCGCTTGGATTGAGGAACCCTAACATTACCCAACCCTCACTCCAAAACGGCAAAACGCGCAGCATTCCCCCATCACCCTCGACCTTGAGCTGCTCCTTCCTCTCATCGTCATCGAGCTCCTCCCTCACTCCCTGACTTCCGTCTAGGCACTGGCCTGCTACCGCTGCCGTCGCAACTTCCTTTCCCACCATCGTGCAACCATCATTTGAGCTTCGAAACTACCGTTACCGGTCTCGCCTCCTGCCTCCGTCTCGTAGCTACTGTTCTGCTGGTGCTAACTCTATTCCACCGGTCAGTCCTTCGGATTATATACTCTTCCTGTGTGAAAACTTATTTAAAATTTTATACACAAATCTCATCTATGAAACATTCTCCCCCATCTTGATTCTCTTAACATCATTGTTCTGAAAATCGAACTGGACTAACCGGTTCAACCGAAAACTGGTGACCAAGCCGGTTCAGTTGATCATATAAACCTGTCTGCAAAAAACCGATAAAAGAATCAGTTGAACCGGCGGTTAATCGGTGAACCGGTTGAACTGATCGGTTTTTTAAGAAGTTCCGGTTTGGCAACAACGTCAAAACGGCGCCGTTTTACATTAAAAAAAGAACCCTAAATCGGCTACCCATTCAACCAGCCACGTCAACCGCCGCAGCCACCTCAGCCCCGCAGCCCCGTCGCGTGTGGAAGCTCGGCACCGTCGCAGGAGCTTGACGTCGTTTCCTCTGTTCGAGCGCCCTCTCTGTGTTCACCATGCCTCCGTCACCGTCACCGTGCCTCCGTCACCGTCCCTTCTGTTAGTTCTTCCCTCACCGCCGTCAGGTAGGTCTTCTCCTTTTCTCCATTTTGTAGTATTTATTTATTTAGACTGAGTTTTGCGCTGTTCATTCTTGTGATTACAGGTTCTGAGATTTCTGATTTCATATTTTAGTTACTTTTGGTGTCTTTGTTACAATGTTTATCACCCTTGTGATGTTATATTATATCTTATCTTCTGTGACTAGGAATCATTTAGTTTGGTTAATTACTTAATTTTCTTCATGATTTTTGTTAGCTTGATTTTGAATTTTGTTTGCTGTGACTTGGAATCATTTTGTTTGCTTAATCTCTCTCTGTCTTCGCCGGCAGTTCCGTCTCTCACTGTCACCGCGAGCTCACTCTATCATCGCCGTTCATCTCTCTCCATCTCTCGCCATCATTTTGAATTTTTTTTGCTGTGACTTGAAACCATTTTGTTTGCTGTGATATTGAACATTTTCCTTTGTTAGATACTTTGGTAGTTGATAATTATGACATGCTAGAATTATCAGAGGGAGATAATGATCAACATTCCAATTTGAGGTAAAGGTTCTACATTTTGTATCTATGCCAAATTTGGTGACCTTGCCCTTTGGCTTCAAGGATCTATGAAGCCATTACAGTATTTGTTGGTTTCAAGATGAATCAATCTTGTAGTGCTTCTTGAGTGACTACCAACTATGGGTTCACTTTAATTTTTGTTGCTGATGTATATTTTGATTCAGAAATCAGAATTATGGGAATTGTTGCTGATTTTCTGATTATGGTATTGAAATGATGTTGTTGCTGATTATGGGAATTGTTGCTGATTTTCTTAGTTTTGATGATTAGTACTTTTGTTAAGTTAAAAATGGTTGATTTTTTGTGTTGGTAGAACATTATAGGTGTTATTTAGGTGTGTCTTGATCTATCTATGAAACATTCTCCCCCATCTTTATTCTGTTAGCATACTCACCCTAAGTTTTATGCAGGAATGCAAATTATAGCGACATAACATGTATAACTTTCATTACAATCAGGTGAGTGCGACTGGAAGAAAGTCACATCCAGTACGTCCTGGCATGTTTCTTGAGACCGTCTCCAGGTTAATGTCAAAGTTATGCTTGTTACATTTTATTCTTTGGTATAAAGCAAATTGGACTAAGATGATATCTTTTATGCACTCTTTTATTGTTTTTGTTGTGTACAGTGAATTTGAAGTGTCGCGGGTTTTACCCATGTGATCATCTTATTAAATTAGAGCTTGTGAGTTTATGCTAATTTTGTAAAAGAGCTTATTTGGTTTATGTTTCTTTTGTTAAAAATATGTTTCTGAAGAATTTGACGTATGTATTCTTAGAACTGAGTGAACTTATATCAAGACAAATTGAAATGTTTGCTTGATTTAATGCAAGGTATGCGTTTTTTTTTTAATAATGTGTTGAATGTGTGGGTTTGAAGAGGCCTTTTAGTGCAAAAATTCCAGTTTGTATTAGCATTGTCCTATCCTGCCGTTATTCTGTGCATATGTTTTGAAATGAGGTTTTCTTGTTTGTACAATAAACCAAGTTATATAATCTGTAAGAGAATGCAAACAATGAATTTAGCTATTACTAACATTTTGTTGATATATATATATAAAGTAAATTATAATTATGTTTTAATGTGTTTATTTATATTTTATTTATTATTTTATTATAAAATAATTATTTTGATTGAACCACGATTGAACCGATTGAATCAATAAACCAATAAATCAGTAACTAAAGTGATTCGATGACCAATTCGATTTTCAGAACTTGACCGCAACATCATCCTCACTTGGGCTGAAACTACAACCATATTCATAGGCTCATAGAATCGGGAGTAGTAACAGAAACACAGACGCAGTTGATTCTGAATGAAGACAGCAGGGAGCATATTCCTAAGGACTCACTTCCCCACTCCAACTAAGCTCCTCTTCCTTCCTCTTACAAATCCCAAACACTCCCTCTCCCTAATTCCCATTTCCATATCCTTCACCCGCTTCTCATCCACCAATCCCAATCCAATCTTATACGGACCTTCCCTCCACAAAGGAACCGCTCCAACACTTCAACGCCCCCAAAACGATACCCTTCTCACCCTCCGTGAAGATGCCTTCACTCGCGTCTTCCACCTCTCTGCCCTCCGTGTCCCCTCCGCCCACTGCTCCGCCTTAGAGACTCGCCTCCGCGGCCACCTCCTCAACTGGCCTCGTGTTCGCAACATCGCTCGCGTCCCCGGTGATGACCTCGATCCCGACCTCGCTTCGCTAGTTACCTCCGGAGAATCAGGAGGAGGAGAAGAAGGACACGTGTCGTTGCAGCGATGGATTTACGGCCAAGCCGAGGGAGACGGCGACGTTTTGAGCCCGGTTCTGTACAGAGAGAAGCTCGCAAGGACGTTCAATACGCGTGGCTTCGTGAAGTTCAGGAACCTGGCGAAGATATCGAGGCCGCCGAAGAGGAAGAAGAAGAAGAAGGAGGAGGAGGAGGAGGAGGAGAAGGTGAAAGTCGAGAGATGCACGGGGAAGAAATGTTTTGCTACGGTGGAGGTTGTTGAAGAGGACGATAATGGAGGGGGTATTTTGGGGAATTTGGTTGAGGAAGAGTTTGGGAGGGAGAAGTGGAGGGGCTCCACGAGGTTGCTGTTGCTGGATGAACGGTATGCCGGTCGCGGCGTCCAAGACTTGCCTGAGGCTATCAAGGTGGTGTGTGTGTGGGTCTTTTGTTTCTGTGAGTTCTGTGACAAACAAGCATTTTGCAACTGCTTTCTATATCTGATTTTGTTCATATTATTATTAGTATCTGCAATCTAACTAATTCGGTTTGAGCATTGCGGAAACAAAGCTCTGGCACTAGTTCTTACCCGTTTCAGAAGACTTGAATATGATTGTTGATACGTTAGTTCTTACCAAGTGATGTTGGTCTTTGTAGTAGTTTATTGATGCTATGCTTTGGTATGCATTGGTTCTTGTAAATTGATACCAGCTGAATAGGTTAGACGAGTAACTTAATCCTATCACATATATCATACCTCACACCAAACAAGATATAATAAAAATGAGTTATGTAGTATATACTTATACAACATAACAAACAGGGCTTTAGGCATAGCATTGTGATGCTATGGTTCTAGGCATCTGAAAGCATGTATGTTAATCTCATATGATGTTTTGTGTTTGGTATGCTTTGTAAGATTGTACAAGCCATCTAGTCCTTCGTGCAATTTTAGCTTCATGCTGATGTGGGGAATTTATACTGTTAATCCTTGAGGACCTTAGTGTCATGTTATTTACGCTAGTTCAGTTTAATTGTGCTAGCATGAAAGTGAATACAAAACAGTTGAAAAATTACATTAATGTTTGGATATTTGTTACCTGATATTGGTCAAACTTTTCCATCTTGCTATTCGTAGTTTTAAATGGGATAATCATATGTAGATTCATATCTGTCTTTTGTGTATTATTATTACATTTTGTTTCTGACATTTTACCCATTCACTTTTGACATGGTTTATGTTTCCTGTCTTCAGGCCGTATTAAAGGAGTATGCCGAAAAGAGTGCAAATTTGACTTTTGAGCTAGTTAGGTGCAAATTGACTCTGTTTTATGATTATTGGCAGATGAATGAGGTAATTAGACCAAGGATATCCAGTTATCCACTGTTGTAAATATAAATCTCTTTTAGCCTGTGCTGTGTGTATCTGTGTTCAGTTTTTCATATGTAAAGATTTTTCTCTTTCTCTTGTCGTGGGAGATGAAATTCTCTTTTCACCCTCATGGTTTACATAAATGATATCTGTGCTTCAAAAATAAAATAATATGTTTTGCCCTGTGTTCCATACGATGTTTACTTTTTAATTTCAAATTTGTATTATGATCTCTAGAAGATATGTTCTTTTAAAAAAGAAATTATTGAATTTCTTTATCCAACTTCAAATTGTGAGTGAAAAAAGAAATTCTCAGTCAGTCAGTCCTTTATTATTGTTGCAGATCCTAGAGGTTTTGCTACCTGATGGTGTGGTTGTTCCTTCAGCTTTTGAGACCGTTGGTCACATTGCACACCTGAATTTAAGAGAGGAACATTTACCATACAAAACACTCATAGCAAAGGTTCTTTGTATAGAAATATCTTTACCAATCAAGTTAAACGTGTAACCTAGAACATTATAAAATTTCTTAATCATGTTAACACATACTATCATATTCAGGTTGTGCTGGATAAAAATAAGCCAAAGATACAAACAGTTGTGAACAAGATTGATTCCATTCATAATGAATACATGACCATGCAGCTTGAGGTTCTAGCAGGAAACCACTCTCTAGTTACCACAGTTGTTGAGAACGGAATACGCTTTCAGGTTGACTTAGCAACAGTGTATGCTCTATTTCCATCACTGACCAGTACAGAATATTTTGGAAGACTTGCTTTAATAATTGTTCAATTCATGTCAATGTAATAGTTCTCTATATCCTAACATAGTAAACACCTGGAATTTGCTTCTTTTTTACTATGCAGATACTGGAGTTCTAGGCTTGCAACTGAAAGACAAAGGCTTTTGAGTGGTTTGACACGGAAAGATGTTGTCTGTATGTATCTATTTCTTTAGATTATATACCAGCCTACTTATGTTATATTTCAGTTTCTGTGTCATTTGATCCTATGTTTTGAACAAATTTGGCTGTTCAGCGTAATCTGATGTCAGCTACCAATGATGAAATTTGATTGTTTGTAACAAATGTTTGAATATCAAAAGTGCTTAACGGTGACACAATTAGATAGTGCTACTTGGGTCTTGGTGCAGATTTGCTAAACAGTATGGCTGTGAGAATGAGATCATTGAGAAATGCTTGGAATTGAATTTTGTCTGAGATTTAACCTTTTCACAACTTATGGGCTCAGGTTATTTTAGTGCTACATGCTGGTTTACATAGATTTAAGCACGTGAAGAACTGATTTATGTGTTGAGTGGGTGTAGAAGTCTTGGATGGCTAGACAGCCCGTTGTTGGTAGCTGGATAGTGTGTAGTCTAGCAGCTTCTAATATTTAAGAGAGCAATTAATTTTTTAAAAATGATTTATTGTTTAAATGATATTTGCTTGAATTTATGATTTCCTGGAAAATGGGAACAGTAAAATTACTTTGAAGTCCTTATGACATTGAAAGTCTCAAGGAAAATAAAAACTAAGCAACAATTAGTGGACCTGCATAAAACAGACAGCACAAAAGTGTTGCTGTTGCTTCAAAGACTTTCCTTTTCCTTTTCCTTTTCCATGCAATAACTTCTCTTTTTATCTTTAGTTGGTGACTTGTTAGAGCATTTTCTGTATGTTGACTTAATGATAGGTTTTTTCTTTTTGGATAAAATTCATGACTACTAAATAATAATAATAATGTTATAAAATCATATTGACAGGTAATGTTTTTTCTGGAGTTGGTCCCTTGGCCATATCTGCAGCAAAGATAGTTAAGCATGTTTTCGCTAATGATTTAAACCCATTTGCAGTGGAGTATCTGGAAAGAAATAGTGTTCTAAACAAACTTGAAAGGAAGATTGAGGTATGCTTGCTTGTTAAGTGGTTATCTTCTCGAATATATTTCATGAACTTTTACACACGAAATGATAAAAAGGAAGCAGCTCCATGGAATATATAGATGCCATTTCTTTGTTAATGTAGAAGTGCTGAAAATATTTATATATGGATTAGCAGGTAGGAAGTGCGGACATAAGCAGGAATTTTCAAAGTGTCTCTTTAGGATTTGAAGTATTATTTGTGTGCTACACAATGATGTGACTGAGTGATGATTAAAAACTATGCACTATACCCATTATTAGTGTAGTTCCACATGTTGATTAATAAACAAAGCAGAAGTTACACTTGAATCAGCGTACAGTAACAATATTTTTCTTAATCGGTTGTTCTAGGTCTTTAACATGGATGGGAGAAGGTTCATTAAGGCTATGTATGCCAGTGATAAAGCTCAATCAATCACGCAAGTGGTTATGAACTTGCCAAATGAAGCTGCAGAATTTTTAGGTTGCCTTTCATGACTGGATCACTGTGACTTTCTTTTTTTATATCTCATGTTCCTTTAATCTATCCAAATATATGTCACTCATCTAATTTGATCGACCCTACTTTGTATGTAAGTGTTATAACTTAAATCTGGTTAACTGTTTACACCTTGATAAACTTCTAGATGCTTTTCTTCTACTGCAGATGCATTTAGGGGAATATATAAAGACAGACCCAAGGACACGGAATGCAACTTGCCAACGATCCATGTTTATGGATTCTCCAAAGCGCAAGATCCGGAATTTGATTTTCACGAGGTAAGTTGCTGGTATTTTATCTGTATATATTTTTGTGCAGTCATTGGATCAGACTCAACACCAAATGACTGGGAATTTTACCATTGTGTCACTGTTGAATGCATGTGACCTGTTTCTTTTTTTCCCTCTGCTTCCTTTTGTTTATTTAGTCATACTTATACCTTGCAACAAACATAAAAGCATGTTAACGAAGAAGCCCTTGTGGTGCAGAGAATAAGAATTGCCCTGCTAGAGGTTGCAGTCGACGTAGAAATGCGACGTGTACGACTTGTGGCGCCTGGAAAATGGATGTTATGTGCATCATTCGTTCTCCCTAGAAGTGTAGCATTTGCTAATACTGCAATTGATACTTAAATATTTTTTACTGTCATTTAGCCACATTGCATGGAGAAAGTTTTGTTGCATTACATTAGTTGCCCCATGCCCAGAGCGAATAATGTACATATGTTGTAACATGTATTTTTCAAAATCCATACCACAGCATAGCTTTGTTTATTTATTTATTTTCTTAGGATGTTTGAAATAAAAGTCCAATAACATGCATTTATTGAATTGTAAGAGCTGCCGGTGGGTTATTTTCGAGTTGAAGTTGATTTATCTTATTCAAGAGTGGTTCCATGATCGACCCAAATGCTGATACTGCCAGTTCCTCATAAATAACATCATTTTTCCTCAACAAAAAAAAATCATTTTTTTGGCAGACATCTTTTTATATGTTTCTAATGAAAATAAAATTAACAAAAGATGGGCAAAAGTACCTTTTCCTTTATTAATAATTATCCTCTTCCTTTATCTAAGCTGAATCACAAACAATCCCAATAATCAAGAGTATTTTTCAAATATTCTATTCAAATGTAAAATACTGTTCCAACAAAATTGGCCATTTATTTTTTAATTCTTTTTTCTTTCGGGATCTGTTATCCAAACATACCTGTGATTTATGGCTTACAATTACAGCCTTACACATGAGACAGAAAACAAGATCTTAAGGACCCAGTCAGGGGGCCAAAATAACATAACCACAAGAGAGTAAAATGTCTTTGCAACAAATCCAACAATGTTGATCTTTGAAGGTTCATACTTCATAGTATGAGCGAAAGATGGTTTGAACTTTGATGTCACATGTAGAAGCCCTTGAATTCTAGTACCACTGACTCCTAACTTCTTGTTGGGTTGTCTTCGACTCTTCGTGCATATCCCCACGGGGTCCACTTCATCTCTTGTATGGGCTGTGACACGTTTCAGTTTGGTATGCTTCCTCTTAATCACCAAACTGAACTTGCCTCCCAACTCAATTTTTTCTTAGTACTATCTGGATTTCGAAATGTTCTCACAATATTAATGTGTCAATATATGTATCCACTAACATATTTATGACATTTAAATTAATGAAAGAAATTAATTTTTACCTTTACCAATAAATTTGACAAATGTATTATTATTTAATTGGAGAGACATAAAAAGGGACACTACAAATATGACAAGTAATTAATCTGCTTTTGTATTTTGAATATGACTTATAAGTTCCTTGTCTGCTTGGTGTTTCTCAAATAACAAAATATATATATCCACACCATACATTCACAAAAAGGTAATAAAGATACTCTCTAAGTAATTGTGCATTATACTTACTCAATTCTAATATGAGTAATATCAATATATGATATGAGTATTCTTTTATCTTTGCGTGTGTTTTTAACCATGCTTTTAGAAATCGGACCAAATTAGTTGGTTGAATTGAATTAACTGAAAATCGATCACAAGATTAAATGAGTTTAATTTTAAGTTATGAGCGAATCAGTAAATTGATTAAATGAGTTTAATTTTTAGCAATCAATTAACTTAAAATAATAAAACACAAAAAAATATTTTTTAAAAATATATATTTTATGCATAAATATATTATTTTATGAGAGATATTACATAATCAAATCTTTTTTATAATTAAATTTAATCAAGTTTGTTCAATACTTGTTCGATGAGTAACTGAAGTGCATAATTGTAATGAGAAGATAGAATTATAGGAAGAATAATATTATGATGATTTGTGAAAAATGCGATAGATAGGTGAGAGAGTTGGAGGAGAGCTGAGAGAGGTGTGTGTTTACTAAGGTGGGAGTGTGGGACATGTACGAGAAACATGTTTGCTTTTATGTCTGTTCATTTTGTTTTCTAATTGTTTTCCTTTTGGCAGGACCAACACAACTACCAGGTGATGGTGACCCTTAAACATGCCCTTTTTCTTCTCTCTCTGCAATTTAATCAATGCTCTCTATATGTATCAACAACACACCCATCCTGGAATCCCTCCCTCCACGCTCCATATAACACTCACTACCCTAAGGACTAAGCTATATATATGTTGCTTTCATCAATATCTTCTTTGATCCATGTACTTCATCTATCCTTATGGCATAAGATGGGAGAGGGGCAAAAGGGTCTTTTTAGGATGGTAGGTAAGGGCAGAAGGGTAAAAGTGGAGTAGCAGAGGAAATCTCAGTTGAGATTGAGATCTAAATAATGATCTGGGGAGGTGAGTGTGGTCCTTCTTTGATTTTATTGTCTTATTGGTATGTATGTGTGAGAGAGGTATCTTTGGCTGTTTTGTATAGAAATAGTTATGCTCCTTCACTAGTTGCATAAAGTTACAACCAACAGTTACTCTAACAACACTATTCCTTTATGGCAATTCTCTCAACAAACAAATATTTCTTTTTTTTTTTTTTTTAAATAACAACGCTTCTCTTATGATCAGGTTCATCAGGACATGTGCTACGATGTTTTTGGTTGTGTATAATTTTTATGTTTTATTATGAATGGTCCTCCTAAAATAATGTATTAGTTGATTTAGGTCCTAACTTCTCTTCCCCACAACTTAATTGCATTGTCACACTCATTAAACCACCCCTTTTTGCTGCTACAAAACAAGAAGTGAAACCTTCGTCTTGGGCGGTGGATTCCTCCATATTTATGAAACATGAAGTGTGTTATATTTGTATGACATGCATTCATATAAAACAGCTGTTTGTGGGGTCCTGCTTTTCCTCTTCATTCACCCTTATTATTATTATTATTCCAACTACTAAAATTAAAAATTCAAAGATTCGATTAAAAATTAATTAAAGTTGAATTAGATATAATAAGATAACATTTATATATAAAATATACTTTAAAAATTAAACATATTTTTATATTTTATTATTTTAAATTCGTTAACCATTAAAAAAGAAGTGGATTCAAGTTTAGACAAATTCACTAACAACAACAGTTACTTGTTTATATTGTTAATTGTATAACCATTAACTGATTGTATTTGTAAATATATATATAGATTAGATTTTAATTGGTTAATGGTTATACACCAAAAATAATTTGAAACTAGCATGTGAAGATGTATAATTAGGAATGATCGAAATAGAAATATTGGGAATGTTTTGGTGTTGTTTTAATTTGTTATTTTGGCCTCCCCCTATGATCTAAGTAATAATGATGAAGTAGGTATTTGCAGAAGAAGAAAGCATGATTGCATTTTCGAAGGTTAATAATAGGTGTGTCAAGGTGGTCCCCTTCAAAGACAAATAATAATATTATTGTTACATTAAAGTGTGGTAAAAGTGAAACATAATAACACTCAGGGTAGGTTCACTTTAAGGAGAAAATAGGGTAAAACTTTTTTAATTGAATTTCTTAAGTAGGAATACAAACAAAATTCATCCATAAAATTTTTCCCCATCTTAAACTCCCAATCCAATCTACTCTAAAAGTAAATCAATTATGAACTATAATAATACATTGAAAATGAATATAAAAAAGAATAAAACAAGGAAATTAATGAAAGCAGAAAAGCAAATGCATGGATGGGGATCAGTTTGTGATCTTCAAGGTTGTTGGGACCAACCTAGCTATTCTTCAAGAAGCGGCGCTAGTATAATCCTGTGCTTGATGTTGTGATTGTGATTGTGGGATGGTGATTGTTACTTATACATGCCCTTTGATTTCATGATATTTGGTCCTGCTTCAACTCTTAGCTTCACCATTATTATCCTTTTACAAAATAAATGAAAATTCTTTGCAACCCTCACACACACGCTTTGCATCTTGGGGTCCCCAATTCACTAAGGTTTGCAAAAGTAGGGCATCATATATATGACTACTTGCATTCATGTTATCACAACTTAGGAGTCTTCATTAATTTCACAATGTATGAATACAAAAGAAACTAGCCTTTTTTTTTCGACATTCTTTAATTCGATAGGTTAATGACTAATCTATCACGAATTAAAGCTTAATTTAAAGATTTATTGTTAAACAATAAATTTTATATGTACAAAATGAGATTTGAATCCGACATTTATTTAAACAACAATGCTAAGGAACCAACTCTATATAAGTCAAGAATCAGCACCGGTGACTTTAACCGGATGTTGTTACCGATAAGCACACGGATGTTTCTTTTTCTTGTAAATTGGATGGTTTTGGATATGATTTCTATGTTTCATGTGTTACGCATTAATAAAACATAATTAATTATATGGAACCAAGTAATAAATGATCAAAGCATCTGTTCCGTGATTCTCTCTTAACACTAGCGTATCTTTCCTCATGTTTTGAACGTGGTCAATAATAATTTAACAAACAAATTAAATTATAAATTAAAAAACTAATTATAATTAATTATGTTGTTCTATTTTTGACTGATTATTAGTTGGTTTCATATGACCAATAAATTAATTAATAGATCAATCCAAATTAATTACGATAATAATTAGCTAATGTATGTTGGCTTGCATGTTCAAATTAACTTGTACTATATTATATATCAATTAACGTATTATGCGCACACAAAAAATTAACTATTGATCAATTATTTGTATAGAATATATATTTAAAATTAAAATATGTCAAATAATATATATTTTTATACATAATACATAACGATTGATTTTATAACTGATTTTTTTATGTACATAAATGTAGTAGTAGGATAATTATTTTTCTTAAAGTATTATTTATTTTATTTTATAATGAGAAATATAAATACAATAAAATAAAAAAAACCCAAAAGGTTACTTTTATTTTTGTATAATTGGTGTATAAAATTTTGAGATTATATATGACGTTGAAGCTAAGTTGTTAAGGTCGATGGAATGATGAGAGAACCATATATGCTTCTTTACATGTGCGTGGTTCAACTTTTTCTTGTTACTCAAATATGAAAGCCATCATTGCAAGTCTATTTCTATAGGCAGAGATTCTCATAATTCATGATCAATTATATCTTCTTCCTTATGATTGCCAAAAGCCTCCATCTTTTAAATGATTTACCACTTAGAACCGACCAACATTACGTGCGTATCTTTCAATTCCATATAACTATATCATCATATATATGCCCATTGCAAAACACCATCATATGAAAAAATAATACTAAAATTAATTTTATAATGACAAATTAACACATTAAAAATTAGTGTCACATATTGAATTTATTCTTATATTTAACACACCAAATGCAAAAGAATAATGTAACTTTCTGAAAAACGAACAATATGATAATGTAAAGCCTAATGATATGTTGCCATATAAATTTGTTATAAAACTGACAGAGTGAGAATGCCACAAATACAACTAAACACATATTTGGCCCACATTCCTCAAAGTTTGACACGTGTCACACGATTATCACCTCATCACAACTACTAAAAAACCCCACTCTAATGTAGAGGACCTTGCCTTTCACCACCAATCAAACTTATGCAACTAACACATGTGACGTAATCATAGGGTTATGCAAGGATCACATAATATTAATGCATTGATCTACATCAAAATACCATAATATTATTGACAAAAACTATGGAAATTTAATTTTAGGGTTTACTTATATATTATACTTATTACTAATAAAAGTTTTGTTGTTTAATAAATATCTAAGATATATTTGATAATTTCATAATTTTAAATGAAGGAGAAGAAGACGAAGGAACACACGTATGGCCATGTCATTTCACCATTTAAACACAGTCGAATTCTTTCTACTGAGTATATATATGAAAAAGATCATTTAGACCCATTTCAATTCTCTCTGAAAAGATTCCAACTTTCTGTTTCATTCCTTTTTTCTCTTCAACAACCACCATTACCCCTTCACCCATGGCTACTACTACTTCATTTCTGCATCTTATGGTTACTGATAACAACAACAACAACAACCATGAAGATCAACAACCCATGATGGATAATAATCCTGTTCTCAGTGAGGAAACAACAAGAACAAGGAGTTCTAATGAACATGGAGGAAGAATCATCAGATCAGGAAGGAATAAAGGTGCTCGTGTCAAACCAAAGAAACCGCCACAAAGAGGCTTAGGTGTTGAACAGCTTGAAAGGTTAAGAATGCAAGAGTGTTGGAAGAAGATGATGATGATGAACGACTCTTCATCTTCATCTTCTTCTTCACCCTCATCTTCATCTTCTTCTGGGGTTGTTCTTCCAACAACAACTTCCACAACTGCTGACTATTATCATCATCATCATCACTACCCTAATATGCTAGCTACTTTTGGTGGTAACAATGGTGGTGTTACTATGAAGTATGGTGCTGCTGCAGCACCATCAGCACCAAGAAGCCATGTCCATGCTGGTGGGTTTCAATTCATCCCTCAACAAGTTTTTCATGGAAGTGCTGTTGGTCATTTCATGGGGAATAATAGGAGTGGCTTTAGTGGCGGTTCTTCTTCTTCTTCTTCTTGTTCGTCGTTTGGATCTGTGGCAATGGCGCCAGTTTTTAATCCTTTGCTTGGAACCCCTTTGGTTGAGACCTCGAGATCAGAGCTCACTTCAATACCAAATCTTCACCACCATTCTCACCTTCATCAACCTCTTGATTTTTGCCTTAAGGTACTCTAATTGTTAATACCTCTTCTAACCAACTAATTAATTAATTAATCTCCATTTCAATGTGATTCTCGTTTCATGAATTAATGAATTGAACATCATTGGTATCATATGGCTTATCTAATTGTTCATTGTTTTGTGTTGATTAAATAATCTACTGCCCTAGCTTTTTGTTTATATTTACTTATTGCCATGATTTATCTCAGAAAACAAGGTTCAATAATGAGGAGAATGTGAATGGATCAAATGCAAGGAAGGAGAACCCTTTGATTATATGGAACAATGGTCCTAATTTTGTTGGATATGAAGCCCCAAACCTTGATGATAGGGAAGAAGTCACTGAGATTATTAAGAATGATGAAGCTGCTGCTGATGAGGTGGATTAATTAATTAATAATTAAAATTTATGTATAGATGATAGTAGGAATTTGGTTAATAAATGATTGAATAAAGGGGCATGTTTGTGTTTTATTGTAGGGTGTGGAAGTTGTTGCTGTTCACAGGAAGGGAAACTCAGTGTGTGGCAGAGTTTTCATGGAATATGAGTTTTTCCCAGGAAAAGATGGCAGAGGCACTTCTTCCAAGGAGCTGGAATTTCCCACAATTGCTGCTGCTGAAGCTGAAGCTTCCCCTATCACTGTTCCTCCTCCTCCTACTTCTACACCCTATAGAAAACTTCCTCCTCCTTCTTCCAATTCCAACACCAACAACAACATTGATTTGTCTCTCAAGCTTTCTCGCTAGAAAAGAAACCTT
Organism: Arachis duranensis; assembly: GCF_000817695.3. NCBI lineage: Eukaryota > Viridiplantae > Streptophyta > Magnoliopsida > Fabales > Fabaceae > Arachis > Arachis duranensis. The sequence continues at coordinate 36,638,157 of NC_029779.3, read as the reverse complement.
CATCATAAAGGGGGTCACTACTTTTTCTTTCTTTTCTTTTTGTCTTTCTTCTTGTTTCTGCTGCATTGTTCTTTGCATTCTCCAACTACAATACTAGTCTTCTTTAATTTTTGAACTTTTATTTGGTAGCCTAATACCTAGCAAAACAGTTCTATATGTATGACCTTGTTAGGAAAATCATCATCATCACTATCTCTATCTCCATATATCCTTCACAAGATTATGTCATTTAATATAGTCTCAGGTATTTTAATTTGTCTCCTCTTTACTTGATTCATGTTATATATTTTTAATTAATTAATGTTGGTTAATTATTGATACTGCATTATAAAGTATCTTCATTAATTATAACACAGATAGATTACAAATTTTACATATATTTATGTGCATGATAATTACAAGTCCATATTATTTAAGAGACTAAAACAAGATATAGACACAAAAGAATAACTCTTTATATAGACTCTGAACAAATGAACAGCTTCTATTACATGTATGTATAGATTTTGACTAAAATTTTTTTTATGTGATTCAAAACCCTAGCAACTGCTCCTTATTGTTTAGTCTTTGAACTTTAAAACACTTTGCACAATGTACAGCCACTTGCTTCTCTCTCTATTTTGTTTTACTTTATTATTATTATTATTATTATTATTATTATTATTATTATTATTATTATTATTAAAGGGTTTCTGTTATAGAGCTAAGTTTGCATCTTTTATGTGCTGAAACACATGGCTGTACATTCTGCTTTGCCCTTTAGGGAGATTGAAGTGTATATATAATGCCTTTTGATAAGACTACTGCTGCTTCTAAACACATGAAAAGGATTCATCACAATACAGGCAAAACAATACTGAACTCCTTAATGTCAAATATTAGTATTTACTTTTTCTATAAACAATTCTTTTTATAATAAAAAAAATAAATGTAAACTCAACATTGTTCCAACATTCTTTTTCATAATTTTTTTATAATATTAAAAGCAAATTTTTTATATTCTCTTACTTCTCATTAATTACTTTTAATACAAAGAATAAAGAATGTACATGAAAAATGTTCAACTATTGCTTCTCCTTAATATATAATTTCATTTAATTTGACTCTAAACACAAAATCTAAAAAAATTAATTCAAATATATAAAAGAGGAGGAATAATAGAAAATTTATTTTTTAGCTAATATTAATTAATTTTTAAAAATTATTTTACTATCATAAATTACAAATGTTTGATTATAAAGGTTGTTGTTATACTTTGTGATAAAACAAATTAAAGGGAGCATCTAGCAATACTATATACTAAAGAATGAGCATGTTATTATTGGGGGTTAACATTTGAATAGGTTAGTTTCCTTTTGCCAAAGTAGTAGTAGAATGTAGTACTACATACACTACTACACTGTGTGCAGCAGCAGCAGGCTAATTAGGACTGATAACTCTGTGATGAGTATAAATATGTTCAGGCAATAAGGCAGGTGACACTGTCAGTAACAAATGTGTGTGTACATATATATATATAAGCTTGTGGAAATTAAACCTTTTTCTTTTTTGGACTCTGTTAGTTTGTGTGTGTGTTTTATGATATGTGCCTTTATCATCATCATCAGCATCAACATCTTGTCTTTAACCTATGCCCAGCTTTTTCTTTTCCCTTCCGTCTAAACACATATAAATATTACAAGTTTTTGTAGGGTAGTACTTAATTATTAATTACTATAAAAAAAAGACTGCTTTTTTTTTTATATTGTGATAAAACTATATAGTTTAGTTATTAATATTTAATCTATCAATTGATGAGAGGATGCTAAGTGTATATCTGAATAGTGAATACTCATTATTATAACAATGTTGTATAGCATTTACAAAACCTGAGCTAGCTAGCGTTAATTTTATTGAGAATTAATTGGAACTATTTCAAAAATGACTAACTAATGCATGGGCATATATAACATGATATCAGCAAAATATGATGAAATGGAATCAAATGTGAATTTTACTACTTGCGTTATTGCATATGCAGCATTTAGATGAGAGAAAATAAAGAGAGGAGAATATAAGCATGGCATGATGTGAGTGTCTCAAAATGCTAGGTAAGGGTATCTATGACCATGAGTTCTCCAAAAGTATACATATATAGCGAAAAAACAAAAAATGATCAGCCACTAAAATTTTATATTTTTTTAAGTCTTTTAATAATTATTAAATAATCATTATTTAATTTAAATAGTCGTTGGTTTACATTATTAAAATATTTATGAAGGTCAAAGATCTATTTTTTATTATTTTTGACTTTTTATTTTTAATTATCAATAAACATAATAAATAAATAATAAAATAATAATTTATAAAATAAAAAATAAATTTAATAATTAAATAATATATAAAAAATAAATTATAATTAAAATTAAATAAAAATTATTTAATAATTATTATTAAAAAACTTAAAAAATATATTTTATTATTGGACTATTTAATGATTCAAATATTCTACACCATCAAATCTTATACCGAATGTAACTCTTATTGCTAGCAACACATTTTTATTTTTATTTGTGGGGCTTTATTTATGTGAAACGGCAATTTTATCTATACACCTATAACTATAATAAGTTCTAACCGGAAATTTTATCCTTATAGACAATATAAAGGGGAAATCATTAGAAACAGTAAAAATTGGACCAATGGTTGATTCAATATATTTTAGCAAAGTATAAAAATAATGATTGTTGAAAAATTCACAACAAGAAAACTGAGTTATACTCTGATCATTATCATATATGATCGGCACATAGTTTCCATTTGACAGTTAATGGTTACGAATAAAAAAAAGGAGACTTTAATTTATAGATCACTATAATATTGCTATACTATTATATTTCACTCTCCTTCGGCTGAGATATATGTTAAATCACCAGAAGATTATAAAGAAGAAATAAAGTGGAATATAGTGATCCAAAAATGCTACATGTACAAAATAAAAGTTACTAAATCAAATATCATGTATTATTTAAATTATTTTTAATATATATTTTATATTTAATATATTTTATAAAAGTAGCCGATTTATTAGTAATTATTTTTGTGTAAATAAAGCATGGTGGATAATAATGACAGGTGCAATGTGAATAAAATAATAAGCATCGTGTAATATATTCTTAGTAATGGGTATGGAGTATGGACCATCCTTTTTCATGTTCCAAAATTTGGCAAGTACTTTCCCCCTTGCACCCAACCACAACAAACGATTCAGACCCAGAAAACCATCAAATACTTTCTGACTACCTCTCCAATTTGGTCCCCAGTTAATTCTGAACTACCCAATAAATAGAATCGACCACTTTTTGTTTCATAACTAGAGACTTTTCAAATATTTGAATCGTACGAATATACTCAGTTTTTATTATAAAACAGGCACTATAAAAAAAAGCATTTCTCCAAAATTTTTTACATGATCTCTCGCCCCCTGTTTCGAGCCGAAAAGACCATGGGTCAGAGTGAGACAAGTAACATAAAATTGGGCCACCTAATACCTCCACTTTAAACCTTATCCACCGAATTTGTGGGCCTTGCACAAGTGTAGGTCCATTGAACCCGAGCCCACCACACCAACCTTAGATAAATCCGCTCACATGTTGATATAAATAAACTTATTACATTATTTTTATTCTTGTAATTTTATAAAATTAAAAAATATAAAATATTAAAAAATATTTTTAATTTTTAAAAAATATTAGAGCAATATTGATAGAAAAAGAAAAATCTATTATTTTAAATATATTCACATGAAAAAAGCACAAGAATGTGGCAGCAGCATCATCAACTCAAGAATGAAAAGCAAAGCATATTCACTATTTCAGTCTTAAACTCTCGCGCATAAGCTAAACTAAGCAAAACTACTCCAGATTCTTTCAGAAGATTAAAGAAACAAAGAAAATGCAGCACAACCAAAATGTCGATATTGACCATCAGCTCCCCGAAATCAAAATCCACCACCCCTCCGCCGCATCCGCCGCATCCACCCCGACGCCCACTGCCGGCGCTCGCCGCAAGATCGGTGTAGCGGTCGACCTCTCCGATGAGAGCGCCCACGCCGTCCGCTGGGCGGTCCACCACTACATCCGCCCTGGAGACGCCGTCGTGCTCCTCCACGTCAGCCCTACCAACGTCCTATTCGGCGCCGATTGGGGCTCCATCGACCTCTCCATCAACACTGATCCTGTCTCCGAGGAGGAGGCCGTCGCTGCCGCTAACCAAGGAAGCGGAGACAATCGCCGGAAGCTTGAGGACGACTTCGACGCGTTCACGGCGTCGAAGGCAGCGGATCTGGCTCGGCCGCTTAGGGAGGCTCAGATTCCTTACAAGATCCACATTGTGAAGGATCATGACATGAAGGAGAGACTGTGTCTCGAGGTTGAGCGGTTAGGGCTCAGCGCCGTCATCATGGGAAGCAGGGGATTTGGCGCCGTCAGGCGCGGCAGCGACGGCAAGCTTGGCAGCGTCAGTGATTACTGTGTTCATCACTGCGTCTGTCCTGTCGTCGTTGTGCGGTATCCTGATGATAAAGATGCTGAGGTTGCTGGTAACGCTGCTGCTGGAAGCGGTGCTCCTGCTGCGGTTGTGGCGGTTAAGGAAGGCGAGGATGGCGAGGCGGTGATCAAGCCGGTTCCGCATGAACATAAAAAAGGTTTTGAATTTGTTCGTTTGTTTCTTATTTTTCCGAGTTGTTGATTTTGATTTTGCTTTTGCCAATTGTGCAATTGATTGATTTTTCTGATTGGACCTTTTATTTAGTTTATGCTAATGATTTGAAGTGCGCATATTGAGTTTCAGCATGATCTTCAAAGTCATGGTTCGATCATAAGCTCATAACTATGAAGTTGCTTTCAGCTTAGAGCATGTTATTCAGTTATCGTTTATTTGTTTGCAAACTTAAACTATGAACCAAACTAACCCTAAGTTGTGGGTGTTTTTGTTCTTAGATTTGGTTATGGAATTTGTTGCAGTTATAGTAAGGGGCAACTTTTGTCGTTGATTTTGTGAATTGAAGAAATAATTTCCCGTGCTTGAGTATTTACGTGTTTCCCTTTTCTGTATGTAACATATTGTTCTTCACTGATGTTACGGATTGGGATTGGGATATGGATACATAGTTGGCTTGATAGCTGTGAATCATGAGAGTAATGTTGTGTTATATTTAGGTTTTGGTTTTGGTTTCGATCCTGGTAATTTAGTAGTAGAATGCTCTGAAGCAGGGTTGCCATTATTGTACAGATTAGTATTGTTGAACTTTGTGATTAGTTATAAGTTTTCTAATGAGTCCTCTAAGAATTGTTTGTTAAGGTTTCAAAATTGGTAAGTTTAATATATATATATATATATATATCAACGGTGTGTCAAAACCAAAGTGTTGATTGTTAGCTCTCTGAGTTATTGATTTTGAATCTACCTACTACTATCTGTGCAATCTTTCTCTAAAGCATGTGAAGAAAGTAAGAAACTAGTCTTTGTACTTGATCTCCAAAACATACCTACTATGCTTACCCCTGCAAATTTCAAACGAGCAATGCTAGGGGGCCAGCAATTTTTGTGATTGTTAGCCATCAACTAGCCATCAATGATGATTTGATGGTGTGAGATTGGTGTGAGATTTCATCCAATGGCTCACCTTTCTCTGCTGGTTAAATGCTGGCCAAAATTCAACAAAACTGCTGGCCCCCTAGACTTTTCCATTTCAAATTATGTGGTGTGGTGCTGCATTGTGCATGCCCGAGGACTTCGGTTAATCCCAAATTAGAGAAAACATGGTTTTATGTAAATATTAATATAGATGTTAGGGGATTTGGGCCTAGGGAAAAGGTGCATTTGCATTGCATATTTGCATTCCCCATGGTTTGTGATAATTGTAAACATTAGGGCCAGGCATCAGCTATTATTGATGAGGACCGTTATGGTGTATAATGCTGTGCTCATTGATGTTTATGTAGCTTCATGGGCTACATTTACATATACATTGTTGGCTAGTTATATTTGTTGCTGCAATGTTGTACTTGTTGATTCACACATTAGGTGCCACGTGGAGAGTATTTCCAAAGGATTTTCTTAATGGAGCAGAGGATTAGCTGGTGCCAAGACATTGCTTGATCCTGTCTCTTGAGGTGTGCACTTAAACTTTTTTAGTTCTTTCTTTTGTTGTTCTGCTGCGTAATAAAGGAAACATAGTTTTTTAAGTTATTGACTTATCATCTTCTGCTCTTCACGGTTCTGTTTGCACCAGTAATGTGCATGTTCAAAGTATTCCTCTTGCTCATTCAAGCACTTATTATATGTGTTAGACATAAGTCACATAACCATTTTCATTACCCTCCTTACTTCATGTTTCAGCCTCTTCTATTAAATTTCTTTTGAGTCTCATATATCTTGGCCTTTTAAGTCCTGACTATGTTCCCTGTTTTCGCATTTGTTTCATTGCAGAATGTATCACCTGATTCTAGAAGGTTCACAAAACATTTGTGGAGTGCTCTCTTACTTTTCCTGTCACCTTGTGCTTAGAGCATTTCCTGAGAAAAGATTAAGGATTGTTGTGCTTGTTGTGATCTTGGTTCGTTTAGGCTCCTAGAGGTTTTGTTTTCTCTTCCGAAACGGTATATACTTTCTGATGTTGTAGATGTAAAATGTCTCTGCCTTTGGACAGTTTATGGGGTAATTGTTCTCATTCTGTATGTGGGATATCATATTATATCATATAATGAGCACTCCCTATTTAGCTAGATTATATCAACGAATTGCAATGATGGTAAAAATTGCATATGCTTAACTAGTAATAAAATGTGAGATGAAATGTGATATACTGTAAATTTAATGAATTTATATAAGCATAAGAGATAAAAATGTCGATCAAGGAAAATGTATAATTCTGTAAATGTAGTGGTCAGGTTTTTTTCTTTTTAATTTTTTTCCTTGCCAATTATTAATCAGTTTTGTGTGCAATAGTATGCGAATTTCATTTAAAGAAATGGCATGGATACAATCTAATTATTGGAACGCCCAACAGAACAGACTCATGCATGCTAATACAGCGGCACAGATACTCATTATGAATTACAAAGGTCTAGTTTGGAAGAAATTTTATATTGAATTTATGAGACATTTTCACCCTATAAAACTGGAAATGAAAATGTTAAAAGTTGATCATATGTCCTGCATATCAGGTGATGTAAAATTTTATTCTGAAGTTTTGATTTTGAGGAGGAACTACTAAATGAGGGACATTGGCATATAATTTCTCTTTATTGAAAAACATAATTATATATTGACAAATTTATTAATATTAAATTATTATAAAAAAATTGTACGATTAAAATTTAAGACATACAAATATTTATAAAAAAATTTACATTTAAGCAATTCGTGAGCAATAGGCAAAAATAATAAATTTTAAAATATTAAGAATTTTAAATTTATAAAAAAAAGATTGGTTCGAAGAGTAATTTGATTTATAAGCTTTAATTTCAGACACTAAACTCAGTCGCCTTATAAAATTTTGCGGCTGATTTGAGTTATTTATAACGATGACATACAAGTGACATGCTTACAGCACGTGGCACTAGCATGGCATGTAGATAAATTGTGTTGTTTTAGACTGTGTTTGGTTAGTGTCTTTTAAGACATATAGACACATACACAAAGATACATAAACATAAAAATACACAAATTTTATAATGTATTTAATAATAATGTATAAGACACACATGTATAAATTAAATATCAATTTTATTTTCATTAAAAGAAAGGGAGGAGAGAAAATAAAAAGTGAAAAGAAAATATGAAGATAAAATTGGTAATTTAAAAAATAATTAGGAATAAAAATATCAAATTTTGTATCTCATGTATTATATCTCTATGTCTCAATTTTAAAAAAGAATATTAGATACATATATTTTGTGTATATCTCTATACTACTATATTCATTTAAATTTGTGTTTCAGTAAATTCACAGTGAACGTTACTGTGTCTAACAATTAGTGTGCATATTTTAACAAACAAACATAGTTATATAGCATTATCTTTTGCATTGACATGTTATGTATTACATGTCATTATCCTATTACATATGATCGAATAATTATCTGACACGTGACATTAATAGTTAATGTTAATATGCAAATTTAGAGACCGAATTAAATAAATTAAAATTTTAGAAAGTAATTTGAGAAAGTGATGCAATTTTAGAAGCCATTTCAAAAATTATATGGAAAGACATAATTAGAGAGAAATTAGATGAGTTAATACTTAAAATCGTCCATGAAAGATCATGCATTCTTTATTTTCGTCTCTGAATTATTTTTTTAATCAAATTAGTCCTTGAATAAATATTTTTAAATTATGTTCGTCCTTCCATTAACCTCGTGATGCTGCCATTAAAAATCTGCTGACATGGAACGTGAGCTGGCAGTCCATCCTACCAAACGACGTCACTTTGCACTTTAAAAGTATGCAAGTTGTGAAACACCACCCTTTTGAGAGTAGAGAGTGTAACGTTGTGCACTTTGTCTCCTGAACAAGTCCTCATTTGTTCTTCTTCACTCTCACCGTGACTCTTTATTTCTTTGACCCATAAACTACCATCACGAAGATGAAGAAGACCATGTCGTCGTCCGCAACCATTAGAGTAGTTGTGGAGCATTGTTTGTGCGTCAGTTCTGGAGCTTGGTGGAAATCTTGAAGGCAACGACACAGCGTTGTTTCTGCGTTCAACGTGAGAGGTAAAATTTTTGTATCTTGAAAAAAAATTGGTAACACTATGTATACCCTTAGTTTTTCCATATGATTGAGTCATGGTGAAGAATCTGTTAGTGCATAGGGTTTAGGGTTTCATTCCAGGGATTTAGTTTATGATCGGTTATATAGGTAACAATGGCAAGATTTTGTTTTTGTGTCTTCGAAAAATAATACTTGTTGTTTGTGTTAATGAAGTAATGGTTACTGGTTTAGTTATTGTGTTAGTGATGAGTTAGTCTTATGCATGTTCTGTGTTAATTTTTGATAGGGTTGGAGGTATTGATAGTCTTAGATGGCTTGCTACATTGACTTTTTTTTCTTAATATTGTTGTTTGCTATTATGTAGATGGACGGTCCTCCGATTACATTCATATTTCATCATGGTGGAAATTTTAAAAATTATGAGAAAGGAAGTAAAATCTACGAACCAGATAATACAAAAGTCTTGTTGGCGGTTGATGGGGATACTCTTGATGTGTTTTTTGTTAAAGGATACTATAAAGAACTGGAATATACTGGGGGACATATATTTGTGGAAAGTTCTTTGGCTGTCGCTTGAGGGTGGGCTGATAAAGTTAGAAACTGATAAAGATCTACTTAAAATGTGTAAGACTTGTAGAAGGAATCACAACGTCATGAACATATTCTTTGAACATGGAATTTCAGAGCCACACGTGGTGGAATGCATGAGTGAGGATGATGAAGTGATTATGCCAAAGAATGCCTCTTTGTTGAAGCTGCCCAGCACACAGCCTATAATGCAAGCTACTAAAAATACATCACAACCTACAAAGAGCCACTCACAACCATCGAAGACTAACCCCCTCCATTCCCCTTCCAAAAATATAGCCAAAGCCAATCCTACCTTTGCTGGACCCAATCCTCATCTCAAAAAAATAGACTATGTATAGCCTAATACAAGGTCCTCCCAACCCACACAGAAGCCCATTGACAAGCCCAATTTTCAGCCCACCAAAAAGTGTAATTCTCAGCCCATACAAAAGCCCAAATTCCAGCTCAAGTTCCAACAAAAAAGTTTCTCCCAACCTGCAAAACCTTGCATTGATCCTTTGAATCCTGCTGTTAAACCAAGAAGTGGCCATCAACCTCCAAAGAAGTCACATGCTCAAAATAAGAACAAAGAACCTCTGCAATTCACAAGGCCTGGTCGAGCTGTTAAGCCACTCCCAATTCAAAATGATAGTGACTCTCATGACTCATATGAGAATACTGAGGACCACTAAAATCTTAGAAGATCTCAGTGACACTGACAGTGGTAGTGATGACTTCAATAGTAGAGGACCAAAGAAAACTGATTTCAGAGAGAAGCATAGACCAGCTTCTTCTAGAGGGGCTAAAAAGGTTATTGACACCGATGACTTTAGTTATGAAGATATTGAAGAGGATGAGCCATCTGATTCTGGTAAGTCATGATTGGTCTTTCTTATGTTACTCATGTTATTTTATATCACACATGTTGATTGGAATACTAAACTTTATTGTACTTGGATTGACGGACTCGGAAGAGAAAACTGAAATTGAAGGTGAATCTGACTATGACTCCTAGCACTCGGCAGATATGGATAAGGTGTTGGACTCTAATGAAGAAGAAGCTACTTTGTATCCACCATACAATAAAAAGGTAAAGTTCAAAAACTTCAAACTTAAGGTAAGCATGATTTTTAAGTCGAAGCACCACTTTATAAATGCAACTAGGGATTACACCATACAATAGGGGGTATAAATATCATTTTTACTAAAAATGACAACATCAGAGTCAGGGCTGTATGCAAAATAGAGGGATGTCCTTGGGTTGTGTATTGTGCATGTAATAAGCAAAATGGGATTTGGCAAATTAAGACATTAGTTGAACACACATGTGCTAGAAAAAGAAAGAACAGGGCTGCAACACAGGAGTAGACCTTAGGTAAGTTGGTTCCTAAGCTTAGGAAGCACGCAACTACGAAGCATAGAAAGGTTTATGACTAGTTTGTGAGGAAGTGCAACATTAAGCTAAATAGTACCTGCATTACTAGGGCCTTAAAGTCAGCAAAGAAAGTAGTGAAAGGAGATGAAGTTGCACAATATGCACTTATCTGAGATTATGCTAACCAACTGTGGACCACCAACCCAGGTTCAACAGTCCAAGTTAGTGTCATTCCCATGCCTGAAAGTCCTCCACAGTTTCAAAGATTTTATGTATGTCTCGATGTGTGTAAGAAAGGATTCAAGGCCGGGTGTCGATCGTTGATTGGCTTGGACGGAGTCTTTCTGAAGACCTTACATGGAGGACAGTTGCTAACTGTTTGTGGCTAAGATGCCAACAATCACGTGTTCGTGATTGCTTATGTAATTGTGGATGTCAAAAACAGAGACAACTGGCAATGGTTTCTTGAACTGCTACACAACAACTTTGGTGACTACAAGGAAAATGGATGGGCCTTTATCTCAGATATGTAAAAGGTAAGGACCAATTTGATCCACGAAAAGATTTTAAAGGACCAATTTGATATACTGAAATATCTTGCAAGGACATATTTGATTTAATGAAATATCTTTTGAGGACTATTTTAATGCAACATCTTTTCGCTGCAATTTGTTTTTCCAAGGATTAGTCCCAGCCATACAGGAAGTAATGCTAAGAGTTCACCATCAATTTTGCGTGTGGCATCTCTGGAGGAATTTCTCAAAGTAGTGGGGGAGTATACAACTGAAGGAGTTGATGTGAAAATATGCTAGATCAAAGACTGTAAGTGACTTTGATAGGAACATAAAGAGAGTCAATGTGATAAACGAAAGGGCATGGCATATTTGGATAAGTGGTCGAAGGAAGCATGGACTAAAGCTCACTTTTGTAAGGGGCCAAAAATGGACACTATTTGTAACAATGCTTATGAGCTGTTTAATGCAAGGACAAAGTATGATAGGGCGAAGCCTATCCTCACATTGGCGGAGGAAGTTAGGAGGATGATAATGAAAACTATGATCGAGAATAGGCAGAAACTGACAAACTACCAGGGAATTATGTCTCTAGTGCAACAAAGCAAGCTTGAGGCAATGACAAAGTTTTCTCTGCATTGGTCCCCATAATGGAGTGATGATCAGAATGAGGACTTATACGAAGTTTAAGGTTGACTAAGGCTTAGTTTGGTAAAGCTTTTGCTTTTTAAAAGTAGCTTATGAAAGCTGTCTTTTAAAAGACAGCTTTTTAAAAGCTGCAGCACTTACGTTTGGTAAAATCAAATTAAAAATGGCTTTTAATAAGTACAAGCACCATAATTGTGTTTGGTAAAACAGCTTTTAAAAGTTGAAAAAATTATAATAAACATGTTTATAACAAAAAAATAATTTTTTTTTCAAATTCTTTAAAATTTTATATAATATTTTAAAATAAAATAATGTTAAAATAAAAAATTCATAATAAACATAAATATAATAAATAAATTCTTCTATTTTTTAACTTTAAAATTTTATATAAGTATCATAAAAATTTATTTTATCCTAAATATCATTACTAAAAATATTAAATTACCTAAATTACTATAATCTAAATTACCTAAATTACTATAATTACTCTTATGATTATATATCTATATTTATATATGTATATACATGTTGTTATTATAATTTGGACTAATGCTCATGCAAAAAAAATTTTATGATTGGTTTTCATCAACCTCTTCCCGTTTCAAAGAACAGAAAAAAACAAACAAACATAATAGATCTACTGAAAAAATACAAAATTAACGCAAAAAAATAATATAAATAGATAGAAGTTCATACCTAATATGTGATAGAGATGTATTTGTGTTGAAATTTGTGAAGATTAGGTTGAAAAATAAAAAATATATGAAGATTGTGTTAGATTTTATGAAGGTTAGGAAGAGAAGTTAGAAATATATGAAGATTTTAATGGCAATATAATAGCGGGAAATATGTGCGGGAAAATGAAAAAAATTTGGTAAGCATAAGCCAGCTTTGAAAAGCTCCCTCCTAGGTGCTTTTAAAAGCACCCCTAACTTTTAAAAGCCGCAAGCACAAGCACTTGAGCTTTTTAATTTACCAAACGCAAAATGACGTGCTTGTGCTTTTTAAAAGCACAAGCACCTCCTGAAAAAGCTTTACCAAACCCAGCCTAAGTATAATGGTTGTTGATTTAGAAAAGCGTACTTGCACATATAGATATCATGGTGTTAAACACTATCAAGTCTCATTGTTTTTTAAGGCCTTTATTTTAGGAACTTTATTATCTTTTTATGTCTCTGATTTTTCATTTACTTCTTTATATATGATAGTGTGAGTAATGCATAAATATATTTTCTTCACATGTGTACTCAAAATCCAAGTTACCATTTATAGGCTTTACTTTCAGTTTACAATAGTTTAGCCATGATAACTGAAAACAAAAAAATCAGAACCCTAAATCACACCACCATATCACATTCACTGTTTCCTACTTGTACATATATGACATGCAAAATAAAGCTACTACTAAGATGACTATTATAAGACCAGTAAACATGAAACACATTAACATTTTGAGTACTTTGACTTCTACTTCTAAACTACCTATTCTCCATGCTAATTTAACCTTCCAATCTTCATAATCAATCTCCAGTTTTCCATCAATTTCTGGGACTTTCCTTCGACCTTCTGCAACAGCTACATGTTCATTTTTCTCGACCCATTTAAAAAAAATTGCAGTGGCTCCCTTTCTGAAAACATTGAATAAAATTGTTAATCCCACATAAAGAGTGAAAGCTAGGATGATGCTATCATTCATACAAAATTAAACTCACCTAATATCTTGGACAAGTATGAAACAACCTATCTGAATTTTGTGATGTCCCAAATTTCTTAATCAAAGTTTTTTAAACTGCAGAAACAGATTTTTTCATCGTTTTTCCTTCTTCTTTGCATGGACGAACTCGAAGCATAGCTACCATGTGAGTGCGACGACAACCCACCACCGGGACTTCCACTTCCACTCCCCATCATGGCGCGAAAATTGACTTCCTCCTCCCTCAACAGTTGCTGGACCTGCGACAACACTCAAGCAAGGCATTCATGTTAATGAGAAGATGGGAATTAGGGTTTATTTATTTAAGACTTAAGGACAAAATTGATGCATAACTCAAAAACATATCTCGTTAACAATACACACACTATGTCAGGTGTTATTCGTGTTACCAGCTCACGTTTCAGGTCAGCAAATTTTTAACGATAGCGTTACGAAATTAATAGAAGGACGAACATGATTTAAAAATATTCGTTAAAGAACTAATTTAATTAAAAGAATAATTAGAAAATAAAAATAGAAAATGGATGAGTATTAACCCGAAATTAGATATTGATTTTGTGATCTCAACGGGGATAACTTATGCGACAATGGATTAAGTGGAGTGCATGATCCAGCCTTTCAAGAATCATTTCCCCAAAATCTAACAATTAATGAACAAACTTTTCAAATTAGGATTAAATAAAAAATACGTAACTAACCATTCTTTTTCCTTGTATAGTTTTTGGGAAATCATGACTACAGAGGAAATGCCAAGGCACAATTAATCCCCGTCATTAGATACACAGACAACAGATGGATATGCTTCAGATCATAATATCATATATTCTCAATGCAAGAACTAAGCAAAACTACTCCAAAGTCCAAAGTCGTCTTCAAAAACAACATTACCACGCTTTCAAGAAAAAAAAAATATTAAAAAAAGAAAATGCAGCACAACCAAAATGTCGATATTGACCCTCAGCTCCCCGAAATCAAAATCCACCACCCTTCCGCCGCAGTCGCCGCATCCACCCCGACGCCCACTGCTGGCGCCCGCCGCAAGATCGGCGTAGCAGTCGACCTCTCCGATGAGAGCGCCCACGCCGTTCGCTGGGCGGTCCACCACTACATCCGCCCTGGAGACGCGGTCGTGCTCCTCCACGTCAGCCCTACCAACGTCCTATTCGGCGCCGATTGGGGCTCCATCGACCTCTCAATCAACACTGATCCTGTCTCCGAGGAGGAGGCCGTCGCTGCCGCTAACCATGGCGGCGGAGACAATCGTCGGAAGCTGGAGGACGACTTCGACGCGTTCACGGCGTCGAAGGCGGCGGATCTGGCTCGACCGCTTAGAGAGGCGCAGATTCCTTACAAGATACACATTGTGAAGGATCATGACATGAAGGAGAGGCTGTGTCTCGAGGTTGAGCGGTTAGGGCTCAGCGCCGTCATCATGGGAAGCAGGGGATTTGGCGCCGTCAGACGCGGCAGCGACGGGAAGCTCGGCAGCGTCAGTGATTATTGTGTTCATCACTGCGTCTGTCCCGTTGTGGTTGTACGGTATCCCGATGATAAGGACGCTGAGGTTGCTGGTAGCGCTGCTGCTGGAGGCGGTGCTCCTGCTGCAGTCGCGGTGGTTAAGGAAGGCGAGGCGGTGATCAAGCCGGTTCCGCATGAACATAAAAAAGGTGTTGAATTTGTTCGTTTGTTTCATTTTTTTCCCCAACGACTTGTTGATTTTTATTTTGATTTTGCTTTTGTGAATTGTGCAATTGATTGATTTTTCTGATTGAACCTTTTATTTAGTTTATGCTAATGATTTGAAGTGTGCATATTGAGTTTCAACATGATCTGCAAAGTCATGGTTTGATCATAAGCTCATAACTTATTCAGTTATTGTTTATTTGTTTGCAACCCTAAACTATGAACCAAACTAAGTTGTGGGTGCTTTTGTTCTTGGATTTGGTTACGGAATTTATTGCAGTTATAGTAAGAAGCAACTTTTGTTGTTGATTTTGTGAATTGCAGAAATAATTGCCCGTGCTTGAGGATTTAAATGTTTCCTTTTCTCTATCAAACATATTGTTCTTCGCTGATGTTATGGATTGTGATTGGGATATGGACACATAGTTGGTTCGATAGCAGTAAATCATGAGATTAATGCTGTGTTATATTTAGCTTTTGGTTTTGATCCTGGTAATTTAGTAGTGGAATGCTCTGAGGCAGGGTTGCTATTATTCTACAGATTAGTATTGTTGATTTTGTGATTAGTTATAAGTTTTCTAATGAGTGCTCTAAGGATAGTTTGATAAGGTTTCAAAATTGGTAAGTTTTTATGAAAGAAATAAACTTCTGAAACTCCGAAGGCATTCAATGCATTCAGAACCCTAAGAATTTGTCATATTGGAAAGCTTAATAAGTGTCTCTAGGGCGCTTGATAGCAAACCCCTAATTGATAGATGATGTAATAATCAGTGTTACATTGCTCTCAATCATGTTATTTATGACTAATATATATCAACGGTGAATCAAAACCAAGGTTTTGAATGTTAGATCTGTGAGTTGTTGATTTTAAATCTGCCTAGTACCTATTTGTGCATCTTTTTCTACAGCATGTGAAGAAACTAGTCATTGTATTTGATCCCCAAAGCATATCTACTATGCTTGCCGCTGCAAATTTCAAATATGTAGTGTGGTGCTGCGTTGTGCATACACAGACTTTGGCTAATCCCAAATTAGATAAGACATGGTTTTATGTAAATATTAATTTAGATGTTATGGGCTTATGACCTAGGGACAAAGTTGCCTTGATATTGCATATTTGCATTCCACATGGTTTGTGATAATTGTAAACATTAGAGCCAGCTGGCCAGGCATCAACTATTATTGATGAGGACCATTATGCTGTATAATGCTGTGGTTCTTCTTGAACCTCTATTGTACTTCACAGTTTCTGAATTCTGAAATCAGATATTAAGTTGCGAATAAGTATACATGTTTTGTTTAGCTGGTCATTGATGTTTATTTAGCTTCATAGTCTCCATTTACATATACATACTTGACTAGCTAGATTTGTTGCTGCAATGTTGATTCACATAAGGTGCCACTTAGAAAGTATTTCCAAAGGATTTTATCATTTTCTTAATGAATGTAAACAGTAATGTACGCAATGATCTCTTTCCCCACAAATGTTAACTGCATGGCTCAATATGCTGTTGTTCTATTCATTCAACTACTGATCATTGGTGAACACTTGGCATTCTTATATTAAACTGAGGCATTGCTTGGATGAGTGTTGATTCATTGAACTATGTTATGTGAAACCTCTATTATTAGTGAATGTGCCATATATTGATTGTTGATATTTCCTTTTGTATACGTACACTGGTTGTAAAATTGAAATTTGGCCTCCTAATTGTTGGTTGGTTTGGAACAGAGGATTAGCTGGAGCCAAGTAATTGCTTGATCCTGTCTCGAGGTGTGCACTTCAACTTTTTTAATTCTTTCTTTTGTTGTTCCTGCTGTGTCTCTAGATGTTAAAAGAAATATAGTGTTTTAAGTTATCAACTTATCATCGTCTGCTCTTCATGGTTCTGTTTGCGCTTGCACCGGCAATGCGCTTGTACAAAGTATTCCTCTTGCTCATTCAAGTACTTATTAGATATCTGACATAACCATTGTCATTACTCTCTTTACTTCATGTTTCAGCCTCTTCTATTAAATTTCTTCGAGTCTCATATATCTTGGCCTGTTAAGTCCTGACTTATGTTCTCCTTCTACGCATTTGTTTTTCATTGCAGAATGTATCATCTGATTCTAGAAGGGATTCACAAAACGTTTGTGGAGTGCTCTCTTTCTTTTCCTGTCACCTTGTGCTTAGAACATATCCTGCATATGAACTCTGGAAAAGATTAAGGACAGCTTCGTTGTGCTTGTTGTGATCTTGGTTGGTTTAGGCTTAGAGGATTTGTTTTCTCTTCCGAAACGGTATATACTCGCTGATGTTGTAGATGTAAAATGTCTCTGCCTTTGAACACTTTATGGGTAATTGTTCTCAATCTGCATGTGGGATATCATACTATATAATATAATGAGTACTCCCTATTTAGCTAGATTATATCAACGAATTGCAATGATGGTAAAAATTGCATGTGCTGAACTAATAAAATATGATATACTGTAAAATTGAATGAACTTGTATAAGCAAAATAGAGAAAAATGTCAATCAAGGAAAAATGGCAATAAGATTTGAGGCATTACCTTGGTGTTAATAAAGTATCCAATTCAACTGTTTGGGAGCTACTATCATTCCAAATCTTGAGTTCCATTTAGGAATGTATCATATAAGGTTGATTCGAACACTTGATATTGGTTTAAATAAACGAGTGAGCTAATGGCTTATTTAAATAAACGAGTGAGCTAATTATTTGATTGGTTCTGTTGTATTGCAATATTTTTTTGGTTTTTTACGGTATTCACTAGCTCGATAAGTCGTGGATTAATCCATTTTTTGGTTGAACTAGTAAGATAACTACTAGATTAATCTAAATTGATTTGTTCCGTTGCATTATTGTTGCTACAATGGGCTTGTTTAATTTAACTCGCCCAAGACAAAACAAAAAGATTGGGGACTCCAAAAATATTTATCAAGTATTATATAGATTACTAGTATTTTTACCTGTAATAACATTACGGAATATATATTTTTTAAAATTATGGTTCATTTTGTTCTGACAGTATAAATTATGCATGACACAAGATTTATAAAATCAAATTATTTTTATAAAAAAAATCATAAGCTGACAAAAGTCTCTCGCTAAGAAGACCAATATATCTATAGATAAAAAATCAAATAATAAGATTTTTAATTATTATTTTTATATGAAAAAGTTTCATTTTTTATTAATAATTAATTTTAACATTCGTTATCTAAAATTTAAAACAATTTAACGTGCATACTTTTATAATTAATTAGGTGTTAAGTCTATTGCACAAATAGAAATCATTAATTTTTATACTTATTATTTAAATATAATATTTTTTTTCTCTCTCTATATATAAATATAATTAGATATTAATATAAAAAAATTATACGAATAGTTATAAAATGAGTAAACATCCAACCCGGTCCCTGTCCATTTTTCATAAGGACAAAGCGATCCCTATAAAAAAAAGGTACGTCCCGGCCTCTGTCTTTGTATTCCGTGAGACATGCCGGTCCTTCTGTGTCTTCCGGCATTGAAAACAACCGGAATAAGTATACGTGTCACTTAACGGCGATGAGCTGGCTGCCAGGTGTCCTTGAAGTGCCAAGCTGTCAATTTAAAAATGGACAGGGGTCGATCTGTCCCTGCCTCCAAATAAAAACGCTATCGTTTTAGGTGGGGGATTGAAATGGTGCGTATAGTACATGCCTTGGGTTTCCATTTAACCCTTCTTCCCTTTCTCCTAATTACAGAATACCCTTTCATGTTCTCTCTGAAGACGCCAAAACGACAACGTCTACCTGGCTGTGGAGTTGAGTGAGACGCTGGCAGTGTTGCTGACAACGCTCCAAGTGAAGATTCATACAACACCACTAACAGACTCCCTGACGACGTTGGCAGAACTTTCTTGGGCAAGTCTTCAAGGTAAGTAACAGATTATTCAAATAAAATATTAGTTACATTGTGTATTGTTTAATTAGTTTTGGGTTTGTGAGTGTTTACATTTTTTGTTTTCTGGTTTGGTGTCGCATAACAAAGATAGAGTTTGGTTAGGGTTTAATGTTGCTAATTTTGGGGCATTTTACCATCAAGGAATTCATATATAGAAAATAGGGTTCAATGGAATTCATATACAGTTTGCAAGTGGGTTCAGAATGCATCGATTTTTCTTGTGTCTCCATATATGTAATACTTCATTAGAATATATACCTACTTTAACTACATGTACTCTATTAAAATATATATGTACTCAATTAAAATCACAATTATTTATGTAGAGGTTGTAATATAAATATCATTTACTTTGTTTGTTTCAGATGGATGATTTTATGTTAATGGAAAAGTACATAAGTATCCACCCATAAATTTAGACTATGTTAACTTTTTTTATCTAGAAATTTTATTTAAGGAGTTAGGGTATACAACATATAAGGAGATGTATTGGTTTGACAACACTGTTGAGGACATGGAAGCTGTGCTACATGTTATTAAAGGTGATACTGAGATAAACGAACTGAGGAATGCTCTGAAGAGAAATATGGGCAACAATGAATTTTATCTTTACTTTGATCACCCGATAGATGTCCCTGAAGTTGTTGATGATGGTGTGGAGCGTGATAATGTTGTGCTGAGTGAATCATCATCATCTTCAGGTGGAAAGGATAGTATGGACACAGCTAAGAAAAATTCTGTCCAAAAAAGGCCTTCAAAGAAGTATAAGGGCATTAGAAGAAAATATATTCTGAGAGATGAAAGGTATAATGGAAGTAAAACTGACACTATAGGTGGAGGTTTAAGTGGCATTGGAACTAGTTTGGGTGGCACATTCGGGAGTGTTGGGCCAACTATTGAGGAATTGGATTCGGATTATGACAAACCATATGATTATGAAAGTGAAACATTCAACAGCCCAATGTCATATGAGGATGAAGGGAGGACTGCATATGATGCCTTTAATGAAGAAACTGAGTACGGGGAGGTTGAATTTAAAGTTGGACAAACTTTCACTACAATGGAAGCATTCAAGAGTGCGCTGAAGGATTACTTCGTATATAAGGGTAAAGATGTTATGTATCTAAAGAATGAGAAGCAGAGGGTCAGGGCAGCCTGTGCAAGTGAAAATTATTCATGGCTAATATTGACATCATGGAATAGTGCACATGGATGTTTTCAAGTAAAAACTTTGTTCAATGAGCATAATTGTGGGAGGAATTTCAGCAGCAACCTTGCTGATAGGCAGTAGGTAACTTCAAAGTTAGTTAAGAGGCTTCTTACTCAGCCAGACATGAAGCCAAAGCAAGCTATGGAATACATGATTAAAGACTACAACATCTAATTGAGTGGTAAAATGATAAGCAGTGCACTTAAGGCAGCTAGCGAGGAGGTAATTGGTGACGAAGGAGCACAATACGGTAAGATTAGGAATTACCTGATTGAATTGCATAGGACAAACCCTGGTTCAACTGTAAGATTAGACCATGGCTGCAGCAACTTTAGGAACTGCATCAAGACTTTTTAAGTTCATCCCCACTCCAGGGATTAGGCCTCCTAACAAGAATTGAGTAGTTGATCTAGTTTTAAAAGTTTGGAACTAGAAAGAATAGATAATTTGGACAATAACTTGTGGATACTGTGTCTATTTTGGTTATCAAATTACTTGCTATGACAACTATGTTGATTAGGGACCTTGTGTTGCCTTTGCTTTTGTTATTATATAATTAGATGCTAAGACATGCAACCAGTGATATAGTTGGTTGAATACTCTTTTGGATAACTATATTATTAAGGGCTGTTATGATGATTCCCTTATTCTATTATTATGGTATCATGTCTTAAGTTTCAATTTTCAACAGATGGCTTCTTACTTTGTTCAACAAATTCATAATGCCTTATTTTATTACAAAATCATGTATACTACTGCAGTCTTTAAAATTGAATAAACGAACATATAAAAACAAAAGCAGCTTAATTATATTTGTATTCATTCATCAAAAGTGATCAATAGCAACAAATGCCACAGCCTAAACAACTTAACAATCAAGATCACCATGTTTCATAGTATTCCAAAAGCAACATTTGATTTCTCTAAACTACACCACTACACAGGTTTCCAACTACAATTCCAACAACAAATGCCAACATAATACATCCAACACTATTGCATCTAATTTAACTAAAATTCAATCTAACTTTCTTCAAATGAATTTCTAAGCCAACCAATCTTTCCTCTAGCTCCCTAATTTTGTTATCATTTGCAGAAGAATGACCTTCTTTATGATTCTGATTCATCTTCAAACCTCCGAGCAAAAAAGTCTTCGCAGCATCCTCATTGAATGATGCAACATAATCATCAAGCTAATAAAAGTATTTGCAATGAGGTGTTGGAGTCTACAAAATAATATTTTTTATTCTGAATCTATTAGAAAACAGAGTAAACATAATTTTAATTGTTGATAAACCTACCTTGAAGTATGAGCATCAATGAGAAACAAAGTGAACAAAATTTTAATTGTTAATAAACCTACCTTGAAATATGGGCATCGAAAGAATAGTTTGTTTGGGTTCATATCGGTTCCAAATATGAACAAAATTGCATAAATTCCACAATTACACTCTGGGACAACCCACTTCTTCTTCCACCTTGATCCCACACTCCCAGTAACCTTCAAACTCCAACTTGATTCGTTATCAACTCTCCCACTTCGCCGATTTGATGTCGACCCACGTTCTTCACTATCAACCATGTTTTCCTAGGGTTTACAGTCGAACACAGTGATACATTTTCAGAGTATACAGTGAAGCAGTGCAGCATTTGAACCTCCCATCCCACCTAAAACGACAGCGTTTTTATTTGGGAGGCAAGGACAGATCGACCCTTGTCCATTTTTAAATTGACAGCTTGGCACTTCAAGGACACCTGGTAGCCAGCTCATCGCCGTTAAGTGACACGTATGCTTATTTTGGTTGTTTTCAACGCCGGAAGACACAGAAGGACCGGCATATCTCACGGAATGCAAAGACAGGGGCCGGGACGTACCTTTTTTTTGGACAAGAATCACTTTGTCCTTATGAAAAATGACAAGGACCGGGTTGGATGTTTACTCTTATAAAATTAACTCAAAACTAACTTTTTTAAAACAATTGAATCTTAATTCTAACTTTTAATTATAACATTCGGTAAAGTACTAAATTGGTCCCTCATATTTGGACGTAATCCTGTTTTGGTCCTTAAGGTTTAAAGTGTCCTATTTGAATCCAAAAAAAGTTTTATTTAGTTTCAATGTAGTCCCACCGTGAGATTAAAGTTAAATAATTAACAGAATATCCTAATGACAGTAGTATAAGAACAAAATCGATAATCTGGAGAACAAGTACAAGTTCCAGAGGCACAAAATCAACTGTGGATGCATCAATATATTTATTTGTTATTTTTATTATAATTTAAATAAAATATTTTCTATAGAACTAAGGAGAATGATAAATAAATGTATTGATACATTCGCAGTTGATTTTGTGCCTTTGAAACTTATACTTGTTCTTCAGATTATCAACCTTATTCTTGTACTGCTGTCATGTAGGACATTTCGTTAATTATTTAACTTTGACCTCACGGTGGGACTAAATTGAAGCTAAATGAAACTTTTTGGAATTCAAATAGAACACTTTAAACCTTAAGGACCAAAATAGGATGACACCCAAACGTAAGAGACCAATTTAGTACTTTACCCTTATAACATTAGTATTCTCTCCAAATTATATGTAATAAATATTTGAAAGAAAAAAAATGAAAATATAGATTAAAAAAATAAGCAGTGAAAATTTAAAATTAAATAAAAAACTAAAAAAATATGTATATAATAATAATATTTTTTATTTGAATTATATTATTTTATTTTCTGTAGAACAGAAAGGTAGAAAAAATAGAGAATGAGAGAAAAGAAAGAGAAAGATAAAGATGAAAAATGAGAGTAAGAGTTTGTTAACTTTGGAAGAAAAAATTTTATTTTAATTATAATAAAAAAATATCGGATGACATATTTTGATTTGTCAAATTACTAATATAAAATATAAATTATATATAATAAAAATGGTAGAGAGAAATAGAAAAATGGAGAGAGGTAGATAAGAGAATTTAGGAAGAGGGTTTATTAATTTTGGAAAAAAATATTTTCGCTCAATTTTAATAAGAGAGTGTCACGTGACACATTTGATTATTAAATTAGATAGTAATATATGATACATACTATAGGTATATTTCAATTTCAATTTTAATATTTCAATTTTAATTTTAATGCAATTAAAGAATATCATGTTGTATATTTTGATTGTCAAATTAGTAATTAGTCATTGATATTAATATTAATAATGATATATAAAATAGATAGAGTGGTTGAAGGAACGAGAGAGATAGAGAAAGGAAGATAGAGGAGGAGAGAACTCTTTAATTTTGAAGAGAAAAATTTGATTTCAATTGCAATGAGCGAGTGACACGTGGCAATTATAGCATAAAAACAAGGTATCAAGCGGCAAAATTGGAGACACGGGAAGGTTTGAGTGAGAATCCGTCTACAAGCACTGATAACCGGGAACTCTGGAAAAAAATTTGGAATATAAATGTTCCGTCAAAAATCAGGATGTTTTTGTGGAAGGTAGCTCAAAATATTATTCCAGTAAACTCTAATTTATACAAAAGAAGGCTGCGGGACAACCCAATATATTCAATTTGTCAAAAGGAGGAAGAAACGATGGAGCATGCAGTGTTGCTTTGTGAATGGGCCAGGAAAACTTGGTTTAGTGCACAATGTCATTGCATACCTACCAAATACACAGTAATATCATTTGGTAATTGGTTGATAGACAACATTTTGAAAATCAAGAAGAGTGGAGGGAATGACCACGAAGACAGAATCAGCAGAATTAGATTTCTATCTTGAGAAATATGGAAAGCGAGAAATAAGATAGTATTCTAGGAACAACAAACAAATCCCAAAAGTACTATCATAAGAACTGAATTAATGGAGAGAACTCACAGAGAAGCAAAAAAACAGGAGAAGACAGTAACCAAAGAGTTTAAAAAAAGAAGCACTCAACAAGTAAAATGGAGACCTCCTCCTGCAAATTGGCTTAAAGCTAATGTTGATGCCGCCTTTGACAAGAAAACTAGAGATGGGGCAATTGCTGTAGTATTCAGGAATGATAAAGGGAAATTAGAGTTGGGATTCTCCGGAAGAATTAAAGCTCACTCTAATTTAGCAGCTGAAGCAAATACAATTAGACAAGCACTTATAATAGTGGAAAATTTGGGAATGGGAAGAACGCTTATTGAATCAGACAACCAACAATTAATTCAGGCAATAAAATCTCAAGGTTCAATAGGAGAAATTGAAACAATTCTGCAAGACATTCAAATTCTAAGAAACTGATTGCTAGATAGTGGGTTTACCTGGATTCCTAAGAATGAAAATCGTTTGCCTTATATAATTGCTCAGCTAACAAACTTGAACAGATTGCAGGCGTCATGGTGCATATATCCTACACAAGAAATTGTGAAAATATTAAGAAAAAAATTCGGAATGTCTTGATAATTCATAAAAGATGGGGTTAGTAGAGGTAAGACAACGAGATTACAAATAGAAGATATAGGAAAAGAATCTGAAACACTGTGGGTTCAGGAAGTGACTCAACTTCTGGAGCGGAGTTTCTTGCCGAAGTGATGCCAACCGAGAGACCTGATGTAAACTTCATGAACCAGATCATGCCTTGATTCCAGACTTGAGGATCAATCAAAAAGTGAAATTAATCATGATCTTAGCGTGGAGGCCATGGGAGCTTATTTCTTGATCTTACAATTCAACGCCTTGAGAGGGAAAAGATCATATTGGAGTTTGGATTTAGGCGGATTGAATTATGGGTTTGGGTAAGATTTTTGAGCTCAGCCCAAAACAAAAAAAAACTTGCCCAAGCCAAAACTAAATTACGTATTAAATGTATATAATGAAAGTGCCTATTAATATATTATTATCTGAGAATAATTAAAAGTGATAAATATTTTATACTCAAATTAAGAAATCTTATATTTGAATTTTAAAAATATTATTATTTTATAAATTATATAATAACGAATATTTATAGAAGAGAAATCTGAATACCATTTCTTTTCCATCGTTTTTCTATATAACTTACAGGGCATTGGATTTGATGGTCCCAACACGTTTGGATTACTTAATGGTCCCATAACAAAATATGTTTTTTAAGTTTTTTTTAATAATTGCTAAATAGTCCTTTTCTAATTTTAATTACAAATTAACCCCATATATTTTATTTAATTATAAAAACTATTTTTAATTTATAAATTATTATTTTATCATTCATCTATTATGTTTATTAACAATAAAAAACAAAAAAATAACGAATTAGATCTTCCATTGATCGTAATAAAATTTTTGTGTTTCTTTCCGAATCAATCGATTGGATTAGAAAAACAATCGATTGAATTTCAAGTTTTTCGTAACTCAATCGATTGGACTACAGGTTGTTATCACAAAACAATCGATTGAAAATTGCAAGGCAGCATGTTTTTTGCAAAAATCAATCGATTGGTCATATTACCCAATCGATTGAACGATGACTAAAATGTAGGCTTTTAATAATTCAATCGATTGCTTATACACCCAATCGATTGAATGCTTGAAAACAACATGAGGTCTCACAATTCAATCGATTGGTTGTGTTACCCAATCGATTGAATTCATCCAAGCAATATGAATTTGCCAAATTCAATCGATTGGTTGTGCTACCCAATCGATTGAATTGTGTACTATGCCGTTTTAAATTTTCTTGTCGTTAAAAAAATTATTATCTTATTATTTATCTATCTTATCTTTAAAATTCTATCTTTAATTTTTAAGGCTTTATTTTGATTTAGATACTCTAATATTATCTTTTCCTTAATATTAACATTATAAATTGATGAATAATCTATCACAAATTATTCAATCCCACCATTAGAATCGTGTATCAATCTCTTTGATTATAAAAAATTTCATTGTTTTTTTTCGGATATCCATCTACTTAATTTCCAATTTTTCTTCATTTTTTATCCGTCTATTTAATATCCAATATTTGTTCATCATTAATTGATCTTCACAGTATCAGCAAAGATCCAATCAATTTTTTCATTATAGTGTTCAGAAAACAATCTATCATTTTGATTACAAAATCCAGGTCAGTGAATAGAATATCTAATTTTGTAATTCTTCGTTTCGATACTTTATTCGTGAAATTGATTGTGTAATGAAAAAGTATTTTTTTATCTTTTATTAATTCACAGACATTGAGAAATACTAAAAAGTAAATAAATTTTAATATTTTTTAATATTAATTAACTATCAATCAGAGACGAACCCAGAGGAGGCGAGTACTGGCCTGGATCCCCCAAAACTTTAAGAAACTATACTTATATATAAGATTTGTGTTTAAAAAATAAAAAAAAATTTGTAATCAAAACGATGAATTGTTTTCTGAACACTACAATGAAAAAATTGATTGAACCTTTGCTGATACTGTGAAGATCAATTAATGATAAACAAATATTGGATATTAAATAGACAGATAAAAAATGAAGAAAAATGGAAATTAAGTAGATGGATATCCGAAAGAAGAACAATGAAATTTTTTATAATCAAAGAGATTGATACACGATTCCAATGGTGGGATTGAATAATTGGTCATCAATTTATAATGTTAATATTAAGGAAAAGATAAGATTAGAATATCTAAATCAAAATAAAGCCTTAAAAATTGAAGATAGGATTTTAAAGATGAGATAGATGAATAATGAGATAATATTTTTTTTAACCATAAGAAAATTTAAAACGGCGTAGTACACAATTCAATCGATTGGGTAACACAACCAATCGATTGAATTGTGAGACCTCATGTTGTTTTCAAGCATTCAATTGATTGAGTGTATAAGCAATCGATTGAATTATTAAAAGCCCACATTTTAGTCATCGTTCAATCGATTGGGTAATATGACCAATCGATTGATTTTTGCGAAAACCATGCTGCATTGCAATTTTCAATCGATTGTTTTGTGATAACAACATGTAGTCCAATCGATTGAGTTATGAAAAACCGGAAATTCAATCAACTTTTTGCTAATCCAATCGATTGATTCAGAAAGAAACACGATTTCACAGCCCTGGACGAACGTCAGCGATCAAATATAAACTTTAATCGATCGGAATGGCCAAAAATTTTATTACGATCAATGAAAGATCTAATTCGTTATTGTTTTTGTTTTTGTTTGTTAATAAACATAATAGATGAATGATAAATAATAATTTATAAATTAAAAAATAGTTTTTATAATTAAATAAAATATATGGGATTAATTTGTAATTAAAATTAGAAAAGGACTATTTAACAGTTATATTTTATTTAATCATAAAAACTATTTTTTATTTTATAAATTATTATTTTATCATTAATCTATTATGTTTATTAACAATAACGAATTAGATCTTCTATTGATCGTAATAAACTTTTTGGCTATTCCAATCGATTAAAAGATTATATTTAATCCGTGACGTTCGTCCAGGACTGTGAAATCGTGTTTCTTTAAAAATCAATCGATTGGATTATCAAAATAATCCATTGAATTTCAGGTTTTCCATCACTTAATCGATTGGACTACAGATTGTTATCACAAAACAATCGATTGAAAATTGCAAGGCAGCATCAATCGATTGAACGATGACTAAAATGTGTTTCAGAAATCCCTACCAAATGGCAAGATCAAGCAAGTTTTCTTTTTCGATCCAGATGGTAACGGTTTGGAGGTTGCAAGCCGGGAACAAGATTCCTAATTACTAGTATGTTTCTATGTATAACTATGAACCTATGTTATGACGTATTGTGTTTTTGCCTTATCGTTTAACAATACTTGTAATCATGACCAATTTATATTATGCATGCTATCTTCGAGTTTCCAATCAAAGGCATTGATCAACACCCTAATACATCCTCTGCCAATGGCTAGCTTGAGTTCTTCTATCGCTTTTGTCATAACTTTTTGATTGCACAGTAATTCAATCGATATAAATTTTAAACTCTAGTAAGAAATTTTACAAACCTTACTTAAACCTGGACAAGCGAATTAGCAAGTGAATTTTTACGAGTGTGATGGTGAATTGGTGATTATCAAAATAAGTCGAATATTGAAAGAATTGGTCACTGTCTCGGGTGATTTACAAAGAATTTATGGATATAGTACAACTTTCTCGAGAATGAACATAACAAACAGGTTGCAGCAGTTACTGCTTGACTGCTGGTCACTTGGATTAGTGGCTTCTGTTGAATACTTTATACAACAACAAATGCAGGTCCTCCAATACTTGAAGAGTGGTATCATAACATCTTAATAGCTTCACTTCGCAGCACCTGGGCCGGAGAGGGGTAATGAAACTAAAAAGTTATAAGAAACTCAAGCACAATGATATGATAAAATCATCTCTGCTCGTTAAAGACATCATTGATTCATTTCTACCTTGTGCAACCCAACCATAATGGTTCTCGTACTAAATAGATTCAAAAACTAATTAGTCTCAGGATCGGATATTTATTCCCATTCCATAATTGCAAACAAGCCACAAAAACAGTATTTAGAGGAAAACAGAAAAGTCAAAATCATGGAACTGCAATCTGAAAAGAAAGTTGAGAACTTGAGTAATAAGGAAGTTGAAGAATAATAAGAAAGACAGGGTAACCATTCACGAAACAAGTAGTGTGAAATAAATAAATATAGGAATGTTTCTGTGTGTGTCGGGGTCCATAATTAATAAGAATGAAAGGGAAAAAGGTAGAGGAAAAGCGAAGAAGAATGAACTAGTGTTGGCTATTCCATTAATATCAAGTTCTAGATATGCAAATTCATATTGTTTTGATGATTTCAATCGATTGGGTAACACAATTAATTGATTGAATTGCGGAACCTCAGGTTGTTTTGAAGCATTCAATCAATTGGGTAGTATAAGCAATCAACCCACATTTTAGTCATCGTTCAATTGATTGGGTAATATGACCAATCGATTGATTTTTGTGAAAACGCCTTGCAATTTTCAATCGATTGTTTTGTGATAATAACTTGTAGTCCAATCGATTGAGTTTTGGGAAACCTGAAACTCAATCGATTGAATTTCAAATATAATATTTTAATCGATTGGAATAGCCAAAAAATTTATTACGATCAATGGAAAGATTCGATTAGAATAGCCAAAAAGTTTATTATGAATAATGGAAGATCTAATTCATTATTGTTTTTGTTTTTTATTGTTAATAAACATAATAGATTATTGATAAAATAATAATTTATAAAATAAAAAATAGTTTTTATAATTAAATAAAATATATAAGGTTAATTTGTAATTAAAATTAGATACGGACTATTTATCAGTTATTAAA
This sequence comes from Arachis duranensis, assembly GCF_000817695.3. NCBI lineage: Eukaryota > Viridiplantae > Streptophyta > Magnoliopsida > Fabales > Fabaceae > Arachis > Arachis duranensis. Next base: position 36,608,430 of record NC_029779.3, on the reverse strand, counting down.
AAACTTAAAAAATATATTTTATTATAGGACCATTTAATAGTCCAAACGTTCTCGAACCATCGAATTCTTTGCCGGCTTAGTAGACACTTTCAACTATTTTTCTTTATTTTTTTAAAAATAAAATCACAAAAAATTAAAGACTTTTAAAATACTAAATTAAGTACACAATAAATATATCTATCTTATTGAAAAATAAATTGTTAAAAAATTAATGG
>NC_029779.3:36597083-36608080 GCF_000817695.3 Arachis duranensis | reverse complement strand
TTCATTTTTTAAAAGTGTTAGGTTAAAATATAAATCTAAATTTAAAAAAAAAAATATTTTCCTATAAATAGTAAAAAAGTAGAAAGATAAATTAGCTTTTTTTTTATTTTTTTTATGATTATCTACGCAGTAAATATAAATAAATAATTTTTATTATCTTAACAATATATAATTGGATATATATGTAAAATTATTTTTATATTTAAGATTCATCAATAATTAAATTTTAAAAATTATGAAAAAGATAAAATTTTGACATTTACAAATATTTTAAAAATAAAATTTTAAATTGTTTGATAAGTATTTTTAAGATACTTTTAAGTAATATTTATAGAATAATATTACTAATATCCATTTCTTTTCTTTCAATGCCCTAAACTGTTTTCTTATTTTTTATTTCTTTAATTTTATTCTCTTTACTATTAGATTTGAGTAGGAATTTTAAAGAAAACACACATTTTAGTATTCACGGTTGATATTTTATGTTAGATTTTATTGTCTTTATTCTTGTTCCAAATTAAACTGATTCATTAAGTTATTGATATATTATTATATATGCAAATCTAAATAGGTATATTATATGTGGATCAAATTTTGTCACCAAAAATATTTTTTATACCATGTTGTTTATTTAAATTTTTTTCCTTTTTATTTATTTTTTGCTGACATCGTATGTAATATGAGCGTCAAATTTTATTTATATTAGCAAGCATTTGTTCATAGTTCTCAATGGATTGGAGCCTCTGAATAAGGAGCTGCTGCCTGAAGTTCTTGATGAAGGCATCAGCGCTGGCATTTATATCTTCAGTGTTCTTCCTCTCTAGCTTCTTTTCCCCGCTCTCTTTCTTCTCCGATGATGCTGTCTTTGTCCCTTCCTTTCTTTTCTCATCTGAAAAAGCTTGCTGCTTGTCCCTTGATGAAGTTGAAGTTGAAGGTTCAACATAGTTATTCCTTCTCATTGTTGCTTCTCTAATTGAAAAATCTCAAAGCCCTCTGTGTAGTGTTTATGTGATGCTTCACCACATTTTCCTTCCTTATATAGGTAAAGCTATATGTAGCATTATATATTATAGTTTATAAAATTGAGAAAGTTAAAAGATGGTAACAAGCAAAAAAGTGCTTAGAATATCTACCCGGTCGGTTATGCTAAGCTTAGTAAATAAAACAATGGGATAGTATGAGGAACTAATAGAATATTTGTACAATGTGTACAATGGAGGTATAAGGAGTATTAGAGATATAACTATTAGTGTTATATTATGATATGGTATTAAAACTTTAGATCCAAAAAGTCTAAGAGTTCGATTCTTGAAAAGATGTTTATTATTTTTAATACTCGAATGATTATTTTAGATAGTATAAAAGATATTCATATTTTCATCGGTTGTTTAAATTTACTATATGTTAAATTTTTTTTATGTCAAATCATCACACAGAACCATATCTATAATGAAAATAAGTAGAAACTTTCATATAATTTTTCCTGGTTGGATTTTCTCAATATGTAATCCACATGGTTCCATAGAAAAAGAATACAAATCAAAACACCAATGTCATGCGAACTCTTACTACCTACTACCAAATTTAATTCAAATACACTAAAAGATTTTAAATAACAATGTCATGCGAACTCTTACTGCCTATTCCTTTCTTTTCAACTCTTTGAATTTAGTGTTGGAATATTATTAGGTGAGATATCTAAGGTATTTTATTAAAATAATAATCTGTATGTTATTTATATTTTTATAATGTGATAATTATAAATTTTAAAATTTTTTATTAGTATAAAAAATAATTTTTGAATTAATTGTAGAAAAAAAACTAACAAAATATTTCAGACGATGCCAAAATGAAAGTTTTTCCATTTCAAATAAAGATTCAACCCTTTACATAGCCAAAAATGTACATTTAGTCCACTTTCCAATTTATGTTAGGATGCACTCTTAACCAAACAACAGAACTCTTCAACCGAAGGAATTTATGTCTTCTTTTTTCTTCCAATAAGTTCTCTTAAGTAAAATACACAATTTCTAAATATTCAATCTGCGTTACCCATGTAAAAGGAATAACATTTTTTCAAAAGAATGTAGAAACAAAGTTGAAGAAATAAAACGTAACTTTTGTATAATTTTACTGAAAATAAAAAATGTTCAATACTCAATATTATAATAAGAAAAAATAGTTATTATTATAAAAGTTTTTGTTAATAAATACTCAGAAAAATGAAGGTGGTGGTGGTCTATTAGTCACAAGACTCACAACAATAAGATATGTAACAAGTACCTACCAAAATCTTAACAATGTTAACTTGCATTGTAAGTTTAGACTTACTTAATATTAACGTTGAGAAGGTGGCTCCGGATGGACCAATAAGATTCAACGTCTTTCTGATTTGAAAACCTCTCTGAAGGTGGAGGTTGCATCGAGTAGAAGAGGCGGAGAAGTGGACGTGATATTAACTTTGATGTTTCCGTATTGGCGCATTTAAAACTATCCGTATCGTTGATCTCAACCTTGGGAAGAGGGCTCAGCTGTCCCTCTCTCCCGTTTTTATATTTCATATGGATTTTGAACTTATGCCTAAGGGACTGACTTGTAATGAAATTGTATTTATGGAATCTCTTTTTTTGGTTTGACTGAAAGTTTTTGTGTTATGGTTGCCGAGTTGATCAATTCGAATACCGCATATACTATTTTAAGTTTAATCGAGCTATCATACTGAAATAAGTAGGTAAACTTAGGGGTGCATATGGGTTGGGTGAAGCCGGGTTTGATGTGATCTAGACCCGACCCGAAATATACATCGGGTCTATTTATTAGACTCAAATCCGGCCCTAGACCCGATGAAACCAATACACTTTCGGGCCACAATTATACCAGACGAAAACTGGGTAAAAATCGGGCCGTTAACATTACATTACGTTGATACCTTCTTGTAAGCTAGCATGTAAAAATATCCAAATTTCCAAGACTCCAACTGTTAGTTAATATGGTAAAATTCACTTAGAAAAATATAACAAGAATCAACCCTTCTTCAAAATTAAAGCATAACCACAATCAATACTAAAGCATTACCACAATCAATACTAATATTGTCTAATAATACAAAATATTTAAATCAATACAAATAACACAATCTTATGTATTAGTCTAAAGTCTTATGCATTCTAAACATAAAACATTAACTTATAGTCTTATAATGACTAATAACACAAAATATTAAAGTTTACAATACTTAAATTCCACATAAGAATAGTCACGATCCATCACTAATAACACAAAATATTAATTGTGTATAATGACCGGGCCACCGGGCCGACTTCGGGTGACCCGAGCTATATCCCGGACCCGACCCGAAATAATGACCGGGTCTATTTTTGAGACCCGTACCCGACCCTAAACCCGATGAAATCACACCAAATTAGTCTCTAAAGTGTTCGGGACCGAGCCGGGCCGGGTCTGTGCACCCCTAGATAAACTTACGGATTTAATTATTAAAATGGGAAATTTTAAATTTTTTGTTGGGCCTCGTTAAAACCTTTCCTTGGTCTTTGTGGGTCCAAAAGGTGAGGGAAGAGTGCCTCCTGATTGATAAGATGACCAAAGAAAATACAAAGTTACATAAAAGGTTCAGCATCTACGAGTAATATCTCTTATGAGTAAAATTTTTTAAGGTTGACGACGTTCCAAGTTCTGGGAATGATGGAACCATTGAGTCATTCCAGCTGATAAGCTCCTTTTCTATATACTTCACGAACATGGTAGGGACTTCCCAAATTGCCGCTAGCTTCCCTTCGCCAGGCTTCCGAGTCCCTATATTGTTTCGCTGTAGCACCAAATCCCCTTTTTCGAAGACTCGCTTCTTGATGACTCGGTTATACCTGAGTGCTAGCCACTGTTTGAGGGCTGTCTCCCTTAAATGAGCTAACTCTCGAACTTCATCCAACAAATCTATCTCTACTTCTTAGTCAATGGTCCCGATAAGGAATCTGGGACTAGGTTCTCTGATTTTCACGGGGATTACTGCCTTCGTGCCGTAAGTTAGGCAGAAAGGCTCCAATTGCTGATTATGGGCTGGTATGATACGACCAAAGAATTGAGCTGAGTTCATCTGCAAAGTCGCCCTTTCTCTATTCCAACCTCTTCTTGATGCCTTTTAGGATTATTTTGTTGGTGGCTTCGACCTGGCCATTGGGATAGGGATGCTCGTCTGAGGAGAAACTTTTCTGAATCCCCAACCCTTCGAGAAAGCCGTGAAATTTTTCACTGGTAAACTGGGTCCCGTTATCGGAGATAACGACTTCAGGGATGCCAAAGCGGTTAATTATTTGCCTCCAAAAGAATTTTCTGCACTGTGTTGCCGTTATGGTGGCCAGAAAATCGACCTTGGTTTACTTAGTGAAGTATTCAGTGGATACTATGAGGTACTTGAGCTACATAGGGGATATAGGAAAGGGGCCTATGAGGTCGACTTCCCATACTGCAAATGGTCAGGAAGTCGTGATGGGAGATAGTTCCTCCGCAGGGACTTTGTGAAAATTGTCGTTCTCTTGGCTCTTGACACACGTCCTGATGAGCCGCGTTGAGTCTTGGATTATTGTTGGCCAGTAGTAATCTGCTCTTTTTACTTTTTGGGTCAAACCTTTTCCTCCTGGGCTTCCCTCAATACGTAGTCTGTTTGATCAGGGCAAAGTCACATCAGAAGTGGTTGAGAGGTTTCTTTTCGATATAAAGTTCCCTAGACTATGGTGTACTTGGCTGCTTCCCTCTTTATTCATTTCTGTTCCACCAACTTATCGGGGAGTTCGCCTTCTTCTAAGTGTCATCTGATCAGGGTTGTCCAGTCGGGGGTTTCTTGAATGTCTATGACTAAAGCCACCGATGGGCAACTGATTGCCTCATGGATGAGGGAGTGGTTTCCTCCTGAGGACTTTGTACTAGCAAACTTCGATAATAAGTCTGGCCTAGTGTTTCTTTCCTGGGAAACATGCTGGATTACCACACTGTCAAAACTTGCGCACAACTCCTTGGCCTTCTTCAGATATTTCTGGAGCAGGGGATCTCATGTCTGATACATGCTGTTTATTTGTGATGCGACGACTTGGGAATGGCCTTGACCACCAGATCCTTCCATTTCTTTGGCTAGGGTGAGTCCCGCCATGACGGTCTCGTATTCTTGGTTCCATCGTATCTTATGTCTATTGGTTTGTCAAAATGCTTTGGAAGGCGAACCCAAAAGATCTTACAGGCAAAGGGGTCATGCCCACAACTATAGGCTCGTTCTATCGCGTCCTTTTTCCTGTTAGGGACCTCTCATGTTCTTGGCCTCGGTGCTTGTGCCGTTCGTTGTTAGGGGAACGTGAGCTACTATTATGAGAGTGACCCGGGTTAGTTCTACCTCGCCGTCTTCCATTTTTCTGTTTTGGTGAGTCGAAGAGACGTCTTTTTTAGGGTTATGTTCCTGAGTGTCCCTCAGCAGATAGTTGAAAATGATCTTTGGCTGTGACTTCTCTTTCCAAGTTTTGCAACCTGTGGTGTAGCTCTTGGATGGTTCAAGAATTATTGGTGCATGTCCCCCCGAAAGGGCGTGAACCAGTCTCCAGGTTTGAGTTCGAGCTATTACGTGGCTGGTGACTTGGCATCACTGGACCATGCTTGGCATTCGGGATCAGGTTGGTGTGGGATTCTCCAGGGGATTCTACTCGTCAAAGGTTTCCATTGGGTTCTACTTGCCCACCAGCCTGAAAGCCATTGGCTTCTTTGATTAGAAGATCCCCATAGATGGCGTCAATGTTCAAAACTAACCTTGAATAATGGGATCCGTGACCTAGCAAAGTTGTCGTGCCTCGCGGTTTTCGGGACTTCATGCAAGCGATGGGTGGTAAAAACTGCAAAGACACTCTAATGCTCAAGCAAGAGAGAATCTCCCAAGGTTAAGGCTTAGGGATTTTTTATGCCACATCGGGAGAATCCGAGGCTCCCCTTATATGGATCATTTCGAGATTCCGATATCATCTTTATATGGAAAAATATGATTTTGTATCCAAACATGATTGATGGAATGATTTGTGGTGAACCGGAGGGTCCTGGGTGATTGGGCAAAGGGGGACAAATTGGCCCAAAGATCGGATCTTCGTCAAGCCTCTAAGGTTGAGAGGCTAGGTCCGTAACAAATATATTCAATTATCATATGGGTTGTTTGATAAGAATATTGTCCTTACAAAATTGTATAAATATAATCTGACATGTATTGCTCAACTCAAAAGTGGATGCATTAAATGTGACTGAACGAATCATATTTTTCCTAAGGTTTTTTTTTCACACACAAAGCATATTTACTCCAGCGAACCCAGAAGTTGAAGCAGAAGCAGAAACAGAAGAAACACCAATGAACCAACAACAACCAGAAGCACAACAACAACAACAACAACAATGGATAATAGAATCAAAATAATAACAACAACAACAACAAAAGAAACTAGAAGAACAATGACAATAATGAATAATGAAAATATTAAGAAGAAACATCAGAAAATCATCATCATCGTCAAGAATCCAGAAAAATAAGAACCCAGATGTAGAACTCAGAACTCAGATTTCGCACACGACCACTACCACCACTTCTTCGACGACGACAAACACGAGGGCGCGGCGCTGCGAGACGAAGGCGACAGTGAGGCGACGACGACGGCAAGGGCGAGGAGGAAGAGCAGAAACAGCGAATGACGAATAACAGGAGTGGCGACGGCGAGGAGCAGCAATGGTGGCCCTTCCCCTTCCCTCTTCTCTCTTCCCCCTTCCCTTCACCAAACCAAACACCCCGTGATAACCTTTTCCCTTCCCCGTTCAACTCATTTTTTTTAGTTTGGGATATTTTCGGAATAAAAATTAAAAATTTGGTAAATATGACGATTATAAAATTAAGTTGAATCTTAGAGACTATTTTGTAGGCAAAAAAAGGCCAATAACAAAAAAAAATTTCAACCCTTATCTTAGGGACCAAAATCGTACTTAACCTTAATAATTAGCTTCTTCAATTTATTGGGCACATTTATTTCTTTTTCAAACTCCTTAACATAGACTTCAAACACCAAATTTTTTGCCTTCACTGAAATCCATATATTTCTTGCACTAGTTCCCATTGATAGCAATTAATGAGCACTCTTGCGTGCAAAAATAATATACTCCATTTCGAGACATCATCTACCATAACCATATTTTTTAAATTCTCCCAATTTTATAGAAGGCATTCTCAGACCACAAGTGTATCGGTAATGCCATCACCTCCACATACCCGAGCCCCAATGTGGTTTCAGGTCGTCAAACATTGAATTCGGAATAGGGCACTCCATTACCCTATCTCTAAATTTCTCATAGTCCAACATCTCTACATTCGATTCTCTTAGGACCATCCCACTTCTCCGTCTTTGCATCATCACAGTGAATTTGATTGGCTGAATATTAATTCTTAATATACTCATCATCAACTTGTGTTGTTGATGAAGTAGTCTCCACCACTTTTCTTTGTAGACACAAGTCCTTTTGTTGAAAAATACTTCACCCACCCAAAGCCCCATGCATGTTTATAATTGGTGAGGTGCGTTACCTTGCTAAGCTTCTAAAGGATTTGGATTTGGAAGATAGTGATTGGACATCATACAATCAAAAGTGTTAGGCATCATGGACCCACCCAAGAACTTCTTAAACATCTCCTTCCACTTCTTCAGGCAAATAATGTTGATTTGTGCATAAACGGACACGAACATTGCTTAAGTAGCTAATTTGTTCTAATAATATAAATGTTTGTGTTGGCAATAACAATGTTGCTGTAAATGGGAAACAATAATGCATGCATCAATATTTGACAAGTGGTGGTGGGTCCAAGGCATGGAGAGGAGATGTGAAAAGGATGATGAATCCGGAGGAGATGAAGTTTTACTACGATAGCCTAGGATTCATGTCAGTACAAATCCATTCAACTCAGATTCAAGTAGCTTTTTTCTATGATGTTTTTGGCAATGTCCTCCGCAACAGGAACAACTCCAAACTTAACTACTACTATGTCATGTCATGAATTACTTCCCACTTCACACTTTCTCTTGTTTCAAACCAACTGTTCTAAGTGTTTGGAAGATTAGCCCTGTGCAATAGAGTAAATAAATTAGTTACGTGTAGTGAAAATTTTTAATGTGACTTGTGCTTTACTATAAGGTGGAATATATTTTAGTTAAGGACATTGTCTATTGCCCTCTTGCATTGAATCTGTTAATTAGAATTACTAAGTTAACAAATTGTTAACTATTTACAGTGATAAAAGGGGAATGAAATGAGGAGTCACCAGTCAATCATCACATTGAAATTAGATGAGGGTGACGTATCTGCAAAGATTTCAACGATCAAGTCAATTCGAGGTTCAAAAGATACAAAAATTAGAGTTAGAAAATATATCTCAAAAAGTCTTGTTTTAGAATTTACAGCTTTTGGTGACTAAAAATTCAAAAAAATTTATGTCTGATTCTATCCTATTTTGCGGAATATGATCCTGATTTGGTTGTGTGACCCTTAAATAAGTCGCTTACACACATCCTAAACTAGCATGGAAATTAGGTCGTAACAAAAATAGTGTTGTTCACTGCATCATTCTTTTGGTGATTTTTTATGTGTTAAGATTTGTTTCTTGATTGTTGTTTTCTCCTTTTTTTATTGGGGTAGGTTACAAATTTTACTTTATTTACTTGAATATGAATACAACTTTGTTTGGTAACCAATAAGAGGTGTTGGTAACTTCAGCTAATTCCTATTTGAACTGCACTTCAAGATTTATGAAAAAAATATTGCAAGGATTGTGAATGTTTTTTTTTTCAGTAATTGGATGTTTCATTTTATAAAGGTTCGATTTTTTTTTTAGGTTTAATTACTTTGTTAAACTTTATAGTTTTACCAAATTTTCAATTAGGTCCTTATATATATTTTTTTAATTGAGCCTTCTACATTACGTTTAATTTTATAATTAGGTCATTTTTATATTAAAAACATTAAAATTAAAAGAATATTTCTCTCAAAATATATACAGTCAAAGATCTAGTTAGATTTTTTTTATGAATACCTTCAATTTGTAAAAAAAATATTCAATTAATTCTAATTATTTTTACACTAAGAAGGACCTAATCATAAAATTAAAAGCAGTATAGGGATTCAATTAAAAGAAAAAAAAAGTATAAAGACCTAACTAAAAATTTGGTAAAACTATAAGGACCAATAGAATAATTAAACTTTTGTTTATTTATTAGGATTTATAAGTTAGAAATTTATTCTCAAAAAGATATGGATGTGGATGTAGATGTTTCTTTCTTAGTAATTGAATATTTCATTCCATAAATATTGGATGCTTTTTTTATTTGTTAGGATTTATGAGCTGAAAATTCATTCTCAAGGGGTTATAGATATTTCTTTTTTTGTAATTGGATCTACATTCTAAACTTCAATATTTTTTAATAAAGGACAAAAAAAGTCACAATATACAAAAAAATTCAAATTATATAAAAAATATTTAAATTACATAAAAAATATTTAAATAACATTAAAAAATTCAAATCACATTAAATTAATTTTCTAGAGATTGTGAATGTTTCTTTCTTTATAAAAGAAACATTCATATTCTAAATTCTCAATACATTTTTTACTATGAGATAAAAAAAACATCCATAATATATAAAAAAGATTTAAATTATATAAAAAATATCTAAATCACATCGAAAAAAATTCAAATCACATTGAAAGAATAAGAAGAGGCAGACGCGAGAGAAGACGCAAGCACTGGCGTGATGGAAGAGTGCAACACAAGGGTGGGGTGAGGCGCGATGGACAACAACGGCATGATAGGGGATAAGAGACAAACAACGGCACAATAGACGAGAGGAGAAGGGGAAGAGAGAGGATAAAAATGCATATGGTAATTGATTTATGGTTTGGTGTTGTGTTGGTATATAAAGAGTGCAAACTTAATTTTGTAATTTCAAAATTAGTTTTAGAGAGGAGTTGAATGAGTTGAGTTATAGGGGAGTTATGGAAAGATTTCAAGTGGTTTGAATGGACACCAAATTTTCTTTCATGTCCTTTGAATGTACCAGTTTTGTTTTGATTGCAAATAAATTCTTAAACATTAATAACTGTGGCAATATTTTAAGGGTTTTATAATGAACATAGTGAGGCTAAGTACCTGCAGTATGGCTCTACTTAATTTAATATACTATATATAAGTTTTAGTATTAATTTTAGTTTAAAAAAAATAGAGTAAAGTATCGTTTTTGTCTTCAACGTTTGGGATAAATTTTATTTGTGTCTTTAACGTTTAAATCGTCCTATTTGTATCCCTAACATTTGTAAAAGTGATTTAATGTTATCCTGCAGTCAATTACACATCATGAACGCTTTAGTTTGAGTTTTAAAAATCTCTTCTTGAAGTTAGAATACAAATATGTGGATAAAATCGATGATCCACTCTGAAAAATAGCTCATCAAAAGTTGAAACTAATTACTACAATATTTACATAATTCACTTTTCTAGGGACATAATTGAATCTAAACACAAATAGTGGGTATAATATTAAAATCGAACACATCCAAGTGAGACTTAATTAAGAATGAATACATCCAAGTGATAATAATTGAAAAATATAATCTGATTTGTTAGTATAATTGATAATAGAATAACATTGAATCACTTTTATAAACATTAGATATACAAATAAGACGATTTAAACGTTAAAGACACAAATAAAATTTACCCCAAATATTGAGAATAAAAACGATATCTACTCAAAAAAATATTTGATTTCAAAAGATTCATCCTTGCAGTGAGGATTCTTTCCTATATATTTGAAACTCATTTCATATTGGGAATTATTTTCATGTGCTGGAGCACATTAAAATCCAAAAACTATCGGTTCTAATTTTCTAAATGCTTTATCCTTTCCATCGTTGGAATTCACCTAAAT
>NC_029779.3:36596139-36597006 GCF_000817695.3 Arachis duranensis | reverse complement strand
TCCCTATCAATGTATCATATCATATCATATATAAAATTGTATTTATATGCCTGTAATGTATCTTATTTTTGCAAATTTGTACCCGCTTGTACCTGTTTATTCCAAATGAATTAATCCCGAACCTATGCGTATGCCTATTCCTATCCCCACATATGTCCATTTAGAAATGAAAATTAAGCAACCAAAGGCAATTGCTAGTGGCCCATTTTGATTAAAATGTTATTTTTCTTCCTCTATTGTTGTTATTATTGTTATATTATTATATATATAAGTGACTTCAACAAGAGGAAAACGAAATATCTAAATTAACCTAAACCTCAATGATTAAATAAGCATGCTTGTATTTAAGTTGAAAGAAGTTCAAACTTCAAACACCCCATCGTCTCCTTATAATGTCCAACATGTTTAAATTCTTCCAAAAAATTAGTACTTTACCAAATAATAAAAGGGCAAAGTGCTCATAAACACTTTATATGTAAAATTTAGGGGTATATATTCAAATTGGTCCCTACAAATTTTACGACAGATATTTTTGTTTTCAAAAAATTTTATTACGTTGAAATCTATAAATTTTATAAAAATAAGACATATAAATCATTTTATCACATTTTTAAAGACCTATTTATCCAAGTAAAAATGATGAATTTAACTAAAGTAAAAATTTATATGTAATTTTATAAAATTCAAAAACCTCAATCTAATAAAACTTTTTTAAAAATAAGAACGTTCGATATAAATTTTTTTAAGAACCTATTTAAATATATACTCTAGATTTAATATAAAGAGAATGTTATAAAAAAATAAAATTAAGTTAAAAAAAGATTATTTTTTATAATAAAAATATAAAAAAATATGAACATTAAGTGT
>NC_029779.3:36575574-36596066 GCF_000817695.3 Arachis duranensis | reverse complement strand
CATCCATAAGTGGAGGAGACAAATTCATCCAACTTGGCAAGTTGTCATAAGACATAACTCATAAGTCGTGTAAGTAGTAAGTACAGTGTATTTGTCCTTCTTCACAACCACCACTACTATCTACACACACCTTCCCCTTCCACTTCCAAACTTTATAGAAGAACACAATTACACTATCTAGAAGATGGAAACTATTGATGACAAGATGATTTCAATACACAACACTTTAATTGAATTGAATTGAATTGAATGAGACGTTTCAACGAAAGTAATTAACCTTGCATAATGAAATAACTGGCCAAGAGGGAGTGCATGTGGTTTGAAATACCTACTACCTTCCATGGACCATGCTAGTATTCACATCAACTCATCAACTACAGTTATTTTTACCAATGGATTTCACTTTAAATAAAACAAAAAAATATCAAAATACATGATAAAAATTAAAATGGGAAATTAAGGCTTCACTTTCCCCTAACATGAACAAAATCCACCCTTGAAACTGAAATTGAAGTTGAAGTGTGAAGTTTAGGTGGTGATCATCAATTGGGGTGGTTAGCGGGTGAGTTTTGATCATGGATTCATGGTGGTTGGTGAACAGCATCATAATCATTACATCTTTCATAATTGTTCTCATGAGGATGATATCTTAATTAATGTTCAAATATCTTCATCACCGTTTATGATTATGGCAATGTATATCGTCATCCCTGTGATTGAAGATTCTACGGTGCTTGAATGGCCTCATATAATCTTCATCATCGTTATCTCCTCCTAATCTTTCAGACGAGCAACAACCTATATCATCGTCCTGTCATGAAAAATTAATCACCAAATCAGTTATTTGTATAAAATAAATATTTATTTAATACAACCACTTTATAATAAGAATTAACAGAGCATATATTATGAAAAACTTACATCTTCATCAGAAATAGAAGAATGGTGGATGTTGTGATGATTATTATGTTGAAAGCGCTTCAAGTTGTTGAATCGAAAAGAAGAAGCAGTGTTGCTAGACATGTCTCCGTCATCGTAGCCATTAGTATTACCACCGCCGCCGGAAGCGGAAGACAAAGGCACCACCTGATTCTCCCCCTCCTCCTCCTCTGCTTCATATTCATCTTCCTCTTCCTCTTCCTCCTCTTCATCATCCTCAGATTCATCGTCTTCAGATTCATGATCATGAATGGCGGTGGTGACGGGAAGAGAAGAAGAAGAAGAGCAAGGATGGCAGAGAGAGGAGGTTACGGTGAGGGAGGGACCAGAAGCCTTCCAGGGAGTAGGGCGGTGGCAGTGGCGGCAGAGGAGCACTCTGACGTGCTTGGCGACAAGGAAGTTGGCGCCGTGAACGGTGCGATCGCAGTCCCAGCATAGCTTAGCCTGGTCTGACTCGCACAGCATCTGAGCCCTCTTTCCACACAGCGCGCACAAACACTCATTCCCTTCTTCCATTCCTTCTTTCTTTCTTTCTTTCTTTCTTTCTATTTCTTGTTACCAAATAACTAGCAACTACTATATATATGTATGTATAAATAATTAAATATAAATAGATAATTACAATTACAATCACAATCACAACTGGATAGGCAAGTAGTTTTCTTTTTTTTTTCCTTTTTTTTTATTTGACGGGTAGGCAAGTAGTTAAATGTGTACTGTGTGTGGATTTTAGAAACTGTGGGAATTCAATTCTCTAAAACTATATTTTGTTTGACTGTTCACTATGGTCCAAGGTTAATACCCATTCTTGTTTCATTTCAACTTGCTTATCTTCTTATTCGGTAAAAAAGTTTAAAATTTTACGTGAAATTAAAAAAATAAATTAAATATATAAAACATAAAATTAAAAAAATTAAATTATAAAATTATTAAATTTAGTATAAATTTTTTAATATTAAAAAATTTTAAAAATTAAATCGAGATTCTAATTATTATATATATACATGAACATATATAATTATATAAAATTACTTTTTGAGTCTAATTTTATTTATTTTATGGTATTAAACATTTATTTTCTTTCTATATCTATCTACTATTTTATTGTTTTTTTTTTGTTCTCTCGCTTTATCAAAATTATATAAAATTCTTTTAATGGAGTACAAAAAATAGGCTGAATAAAAAATAAATACATAATGTCTCTAAATATATATAAATTATTTTCTTGTTTGGTTATTTATATCCTAGTGATTTCATGGTTGACACAGTACTTAAATCATCCAACGCCACATTTTATTATAATAACATGCTGGTTTTTTATTGAAACAACTATCAGGGTTAAATAAAAGTTATAAATTAAGGCTCAAGATATTTCAACTTTTTTATACAAAATATTTTTTATTAATAGAAATTCACACACAGTTATTTTCATGTAAAATTAATAATTAAAAATTATTAAAGATAATTTTATTTAAATTTATTAAATTATATAACATTTTGTAATTAATTAATTATTAACTCCAGATGAATATAATTGTACATGAGTATTTATTTTTTTATCTTATATAAAATTAAAATATTAAAAAATGCAAAACAATTTCTCATCATCATTTATATAATAGTTTAAAAAAAATTGTAACTAACTAAAATTTTCTTTTTAAGGGACATTAGTTTTCCTTTTTTTTTTGGGTATACTTTTTCCGACGTGGTTGGTTTATATCTAGTGTCTGAGCCCACGCACGTGATAATCACCTGGGCAGAGACAATCTTTTATTTCCTAAATTAAGCCCACGTAAACATTCATATCATGTTATCATGTCTGTTCCTAATTTTATAATCTACTACTCACCACCTCATCTAATAAGATAGTAAATTTATTATTCATAAAAATTCCTATAGTTGTGGAATTGTTGATAACAAGCGGTTTTATAAAGTTCAAAAAATCCTTTAGAATATTTTTCTCTTAAAGAAATAAAATCCATGTACAAAAGTAAAATTCTCTACACCACTTATTTTCTTTTTCCTTTATTTAAATCAATTTTGGATATTCTAAATAGGTTATTATAATAATATGGCCATATATGGTATGTAAGGAAGCCCGAAGTTTGTGGGATGGTGCTTTGGTTACCTCCAAAGGGGTGAGAATGGACAACCATATATATTGTTAATAATTTTATTTGGTTTATTTTAGACTTTAGATTCACCACACAAATAGCTAAGCATTTATGATTTGATTGGATTGCATATTTCAAAGGGAAAAGCAATCTTTTTATGGGCTCATAGCAAACCACTCAAGATCTCACATGGGTTTGCGTCAAACGTGGCATCCAAATCTTGATCATTGCTTAGGTGGAGTTTTGAATACTACTACTAAGATCATGATATTTATATAAATCAATTATAATGTTACATTGTGATTTCAATGAGTGGATAGAAAGAAGAGACGGTGATGAGTGATTACTATGGTTCAATGAATTGAGACTTTTTCTTTTCTTTTTTTTTTGGGAAGAGTTGTTGCATGTTACATGCTTTTGTCCCAGTTCTAATTTTTAGTAAAAAGCTACATATATCTTTTTATTAGAAACACAATTTTATTCAAATATTTAAAATTTTGTAAAAAATATAATTTAATTATTTAACTATTACAATCTTTATTTATACGCATAATTCGATTATGATATTATTAGTTAAGAAAAAAAAATACTTATGATTCTAATTTGAGCTCCACGTATTGTTAACCCATTGCATTTCCAAGTTCCAACCCTAGGAGCAATCCAATAATTTTGTGATCCACATTAATTTGTCCCATTCATCTAAAAACTATGGGCCAACTACCACTGTTACCAACCATGGATTGCAAAAACCAGATGATGAGTCATAGGGTCCTTAGTTCTTACTCCTTGAATCTACATTATTATATTCTACTATTCTTATCACTTGCTACAATAGCCTTAATGTAATTTGTAGTTTGTACGATGGAAAATAATCGATGATCAGGTTACATGGATATCAAAATCGTTATTAAAATTAGTTATTAATATAAATGCATTTTTATATTTATATTTTTTTATTATTAATTATTTAGTTATCTTAAAATTTAAAAAGGATAAAAGAGTAAAAATATTAATGATAAAGATATAAAACTTTGTTGCATTTATTTTGATAGTATTAATAGGGAGACAACATAAATTACTAGTAATCAACGAATACAAAAATTTCGTACATCTATAATCTTAAAAAAGAGAAAGTAAAAGAAATTAATTTTTAATTTTAAAAATTACAATTTTTTAAAGGGTTTAAATTTAAAATTTAAAATAAATAAAATAAATTAAAAAAATTAACTGATATTTATTAAAAGCATTAGCTCTCTAATATTATTCATTTAAAATTACATATTTAAAATTTATGCGTTAGTTGATTATTTTTTACTTTTTTTTTAAATCATATTTATCCATATTTTAAAGGTAGGAGGATTTGTTAAGTAATATTTTATTTAAAATTTAGCGAAAGTCAAACTAATAAGTGTAATCTCTTGGTAGTTTTTTTATGATACTGTCAAAGAAGATTGCGAGAAGGATATTAAGTTGAGAAAGGATGATATCCTAATTTTATTTTTTTAATACTAAGATTAATAATTGATTCATAATCTATTATTAATTTATTTTTTAACTATCTAATGCTATAATTGTGATTGTTTATCAATTTTTTATTATAAATTTTTTATTATTTTTATTTATCGTTTATCCATCTACTTAATTATTAATTTTTATTCATTGTTATACGATCTTCACAGTTGTAGAAATTACAATTTGTAGAGATCTAATCGATTTTTTCATTATAGTAATTGATTGGTTCGTAGAAGAGTTTTTTTTTATCTTATATTGTTCATAAAACAATCAATTGTTTTGATTCGAAAATTGATTGTCCGGAAAGAACACGCATTTTGTGATTCATCCGGTCTCTGTCATTTATCGAATTTCTCAGCATTTGAATAACATCTGAATATCTCTCTGATCGGTGCTCCTTCATTGCGATTTTCTCCTCCTTCTTTCTCTTGTGCACAATTTTCACTATCTCTTTCTAACTCATTTTTTAGTTTTCTCTCTCTTCATTCCGATTTCTCGTAGCATAGCTAAACCCTATGCAAGATTTCACATATGTTTATTTCCCTTATTGTTTCGGATTTTTCTTTCTTTGCCAACAATTATGAAGAAGAAACTAGAAGAAAAGAACAATGGTGCACGAAGAAAATCTCATATCCTAACCTATTCAAGCTGTGATGTTAATGGTTTGACGAACTAAGAGAGAGAGAAAGAGTGAAAGTTGAGAGAGAGGAGGAGAAAAATTGATTTTTCTAATTTTGATAATTTTCAATGAATGAAAAAACAAAAAAATAAAAAATCTTATGTACTCTTTATATACTTTTACTATAATTAATTACCATCAACATTAAACTAATAAAAAATAATATAGGTAACACCCTCTCGCAAGCTAGAATTGTATAAATCTAACAATCCTAACTTGAAAACATTAGTAAGAAAAAGACCCGGTGACAGTGGTAAGAAAATCAGCAAGTTGATCTTTAGAATGAACTAGTATAAGATGAATAAGACCAGACAAATAATTTTCACAAATAATGTGGCAGTCCACTTCAATGTGTTTGGTTCTTTCATGAAAGACAGGATTATTGGCAATGTGAATGGCTGACTGGTTGTCACAGAATAGAGTGATAGACTTTTGAAGCGGCAACCAATAAAATTCATTAAGAAAGATAACCAACTAGCTTCACAAGTGGCAACGACAAGAGGCCTATATTCAGCTTTTGTAGAGGATTTGGCAACTGTAGTTTGCTTCTACTCTTCCAACTAACGAGAGAGTTCTCATGCATGAAGCAATAACAGGAAACAGATCGACGAGTATCGGCACAGGTATCCCAGTCAGTATCGGTAAATCCAGTGAGATGCATATTAGAAGTATAGTAGAAGAATAGACTAGTTGTAAGTCTGCCTTTTAAATATCAGAATACGCAAAAAGCAACCTGTAGGTGAGAAGTAGTTGCACAGTCCAACAATTGGCTCAAACGTCCCACAACATAAGAGATATTGAGTCTAGTATTTGTGAGTCGGCCGATGAGCTGTCTATAAGGAGTGTTGTCCGCTAAAATGGTACCTGACTCCTTCAAAAATTTCTGACTATAATCAAATGGAGTGGAGAGAGGCTTTCAATC
Organism: Arachis duranensis; assembly: GCF_000817695.3. Taxonomy (NCBI): domain Eukaryota; kingdom Viridiplantae; phylum Streptophyta; class Magnoliopsida; order Fabales; family Fabaceae; genus Arachis; species Arachis duranensis. The sequence goes on along the minus strand of NC_029779.3, from coordinate 36,589,900 downwards.
TAGATAACCAAAATTCTTGAGAAGGTCCATGGCGTACTTTCGCTGATAAATGTGAATTCCAAAATTGGAGCGTGCTATTTCCATTCCCAAGAAGTACTTGAGATCTTCAAGATTTTTTATTTTGAATTTGTCATCCAAAATTTGCTTGATGGAATTAATTTTGCCAATGTCATCCCCGGTTAAAACCAAGTCATCAACATATACTAGAATGGCAGTGAAGCTTTCAGATTGTTTCTTGATGAAAAGGGAATGATCATGAAAAAAATTGCTTATAACCAGCATCAACAAGAGTCTGAGTGAGCTTAATGTTCCATTGTTTGCTTGCTTGTTTAAGTCCATATAGAGACTTTTGTAATTTACAAACCAAACATGGTTGTGACACAACCAAACTGGGTGGTATCCTCATATAAACTTCCTTGTCCAAATCTCTGTGAAGGAAGACAGTATTGACGTCTAGCTGTTTCAAATGTCATTTCTTTGTCGATGCTAATGCTAACATTACTCGTAGAGTAGTCATTTTGACAACTAGACTAAAAGTTTTTCTTATCTGTCTATTTGTTCATCCTCTTTGTAGCTTTATTGAGATAAGAATGAGTGACATCTGCTTGTTCTTCCCATGACTTAATCATATGATAAGCTCCAGGACTCTTTCCTGAGTAAGAGGAAACAAGAGAATATGGTGTAAGCGGCTGTTGTCTAGTCACAATCTCAAATGGACTCTTCCTTGTGGACTCGCTTCTTTGCAAATTATTTGAGAACTGAGCAATGTCCAGAAGTTTTGTCTAATTTTTCTGATTAGTGCTTACAAAATGCCTCAAGTAACACTCGAGTAAGGCATTCACTCTCCAGTTTGAGGATGAAAACTCATTGAAAAATGAAGTTCCGATCCAAGGAGTTTGAATAGCTCAGTCCATAATCTCCCTGTAAAGTATGGATCTTGATCATTAATGATGCTCTAAGACAATCCCCAATATTTCAACACATTCTTAAAGAATAGTCGAGTTGCTTTCACTGTAGTGCAATCAGTAGGGGCAGGTATAAAGGTGGCATACTTAGAAAATCGATCCACTACCACAAGGATAGATCCAAACCCCTTGAACTTTGGTAAGACAGAAATAAAATCTAGAGAGACACTTTTCCACGGTCGTTCTGGCGGAGGCAAAGGTTCCAACAATCCACTTGGTGCCTTATTTTTAATCTTATCTTGTTGGCACACAAGACAAGTTTTCACATAACTCTCCACTTCATCCCTTATTTGAGGTCAATATAATAGGAAGATTCAATGAGTGCCAAGGTTCTTCGTTGACCTTAGTGACCAACCCACTTAGTGTTGTGGCATTCTCTCACTAACTTTCTTCTTAGATTTTCCTACTTAGGGATGCATAGTCTTCTCCCTTTGGTATACAGAAGGTTATTTTCTAGCCAAAATTTTTTTGTCTTACCTTCTCAAGCTAACTTGGCTAATGGATCATGATGTAGCCCATTTTGATGATGCATATAATATCTCCCTCGACAGTGGAAATAGCTGCCAACTCAGTCTTCGATGGACGGATGAATCCATCATCTAACAGATCTTTGAGTTGCTTCTTCAACTCCTTAAGTTCTAGCGATGCCATCCGTATGGCGTTGAGGTAGGCGACTTCGCTCCTAGCTATAATTCAATCTTGTGATCCACCTTTCTCTTAGGTGGTAGTTGCTTTGACAACTCGGGAGGCATCACATCTTTATTTTCTTAAAACACTTTCTTGATTTTTAGAGGAACGTTGGTGCGCAGAATTAAACTTCACACAACTAAACTAGCAAGTGCATTGGGTCGTCCAAGTAATACCTGAGGTGAGTCAGGGTCGATTCCACAGAGATTGTCGGCTTGGATCAAACAGTGGTTATTTTTTAAATCTTAGTCAAGCGGATAGAAAATTTTTTTAGTTGTTTAAGCGCATAAAAGTAAAATAAAGATAACGTTACTCAGTGGTTGTGAATTCAATGGCAAGAATATGGTTAAAGCTTCAGAGATGCTTTGTTCTTCTGGATCAATCCTTTCTTATTGTCTACTCCAACTATGAATCAATGTCGGTTGAGAGGCCGCCAATCTTCCTCTAGGCTAAACACCAGGTTTAGTGCGCATCCAATCTGAATGAGGGTGAAGCTCCTGCAGTTCATTCCCTTGGTGATCCTACTCAAAACGCCACAGACAAGGTCGAATCTTTCGGATCAGAGAATGTTGCGCCTTGGTTCTAGCTTTTACCACAAAGACCCTAATCTCCCCATACCTCAGCTGAACTGATGTCTCGAGAAGTCCCCAACGAAGTCGTGAATTAGTCGTCTAAGAGATGTATAATCAAGCTAGTGGTTCAGCAATATCCGATGAAAGACGCTCACTGAACCCATGTAGAATAGAGATAACTTGTGACGGTTCAACTCATTCATAAGGTTGAAGAACGAAGATACATCTTAAAATAAAATCAAACACTAATTGAGATAGAACAGTAATACTTTTATTAATGCATAAAACTTAGCAAAGCTCCTAACCTTAACCTAGGAGGTTTAGTAACTCATACAGTACAATGTAAAATGTGAAAAAGGTGGAAGAAGATCCTAAACAAGGGTGATCTTCTCCTATATATACTAACCTAATGACTAAGGATTACAGAAATATGATAAACTAGTCTATTAGTGCGAAAATCTACTTATGGGGCCCACTTGGTGAGTGTTTGGGCTGAGAAAAAGAGTAATCCACGTGCTAGGACTCCTTAGGGGCATTGAACGCTGGCTAGGAGCCCCCTTTTAGGCATTGGACGCTGGTCACCTCCTTGTGGGGGTTGGATGCCAGAATAGGGTTAGTGGCTGGCGTTGAACGCCAGTTTTTGGCCTTCAATTCTGAAGCAAAGTATGAACTATTATATATCTCTGGAAAGCCCTAGATTTTAGCTTTCCATAGCCGTTAAGAGATCACCATTTAGGCTTGTGTAGCTCCAGAAAAGCTCCTTCGAGTGCACAGAGGTCAGATTCTAACAGCATCTGCAGTGCTTTATCTGTCTCTGAAACAGACTTATGCTCCAACTCCTCAATTTCAACAAAAAAATACCTGAAATCGCACAAAAACACACAAACTAAAAGTAGAATCCAAAATGTGAATTTTTCACTAAAACTTATGAAAAATTAATAAAACTTAAATAAAACATAACAAAAACTATATGAAAATGATGTCAAAAAGCGTATAAAATATCCGCTCATCAAAAGTCTTCTCTTTCAGGTGTTAACTCTTGTAATAGAGCTAAATATGTAATTTGTTTCTTCTTGAACCCTTTCGTGGATTGCATAGCAAAGAACATCGGTGGTCCTTCAACTTTAGAGATTGTAGGGACCATGCATTGAGACCCTTTCTCCATGACACATACTATGTCGAAGTATATTATAGGTATTATATTTGCATTCTTTTGAAAATCGAACTTGATGACTAATCATTCATGGGTGCTACTGAGAAATCCACAAGTTCCATCCAAGAACCAAGAGTCATCTCAACCCTTTTTGCTATTTCCTTAAGAGGTTCACCCTTGGTATTCATGGATTTGAACTAGCCATTCTTTTTAGTGATATTCAACCCAAGACTCTTTGCTTCATCAGGCGTGAAGAAGTTATGTGTAACACCAGTGTCGATCATATCCATGACGGATTTTTCATTGATAAAAGTTTTGACATACATCAAGCCTTTCTTTTCTATAGAGCTTGCCTCTTTGCCATTTACAGTATTCATCAGTTGGACAGATCCAACACATTTAGTCACCTACGATTTAGTCTCTCATTCTTTGGCGATGGATACCAAAGTCCCTAACTTGGGATAGTCCTTCATTTGGTGTGATTCTTTGCACACGAAGCATTATCCTTTTGGCACGAAGGCCTTCTTCTTTTCCTCGTACTCTTTCTTTGAAGCAGAATCTCCTCGATGATACTCAGTGAGTGATTTGGCCATCAAAATAGCTTCATCGACATCCTTAATATTTTTTCTTTGTAATTCTTGCTTTGGCCAAGTTTGGAGTCCATCAATGAAGAAGAACATTGCATTCTCTGATGCTAAGTTGAAAATTTGAAGCGTGAGAATAGTGAACTTTTTTTATGTAGTTGCTAATCATACTCTTGTGTTTCAACTCCCTCAACTTCTTTCTTACTTCATAGACCACATTTTAAGGGAAGAATTGTCTTTTTAACTTTCTTTTAAAATCTTCTCATGTGGTTATATTACAAGTACCATTTTTTATGTCTACTCATTTTTTTCTCCACCACAAAGTAGCATTATCAGAAAAGTAGAGAAGTGCAATGCGTACATTTATTGCTTCTTCAACCACCCCTTGACCTTCGAAGTACCTCTCAATTTTCCATAAGTTCTCCACCTCTCGAGCGTCCCTCACGCCCTTGAACTCCTTTGACTTTGGGAGATCAATCCTTGTCGTCTCCCTTATAATAGTTGGTCGGAGATCTCGCCTCCTCAAATCAAACTCGAACCTTCTCAAATAGTTTCAAATAATTCTCAAACTTCTCTTATATTTGGACCATGATTTCTTTAAAAGCATTTAGTTCTCCCAACACACAAATCTAGAGATTCTCCTTGTTGTGTTCTATCTTTTGGAAGTGCTTATCCATAGTAGATAGAATATTTTTCAATGTAAAAACTCTCTTTTCTAAAAAGTTAGAGCCCTTACCTCAAGGCTCACTTGAAGAATGGGCCTTCTTACCTCCCTATTGAGAAGGAATAGCATCCACTCTCCTTTGAGACTCATCATGCTCCATTGTTACACTAGAAGTCATACTTATAAACCACTTGTGCTCTCTCTCTCGAATATTGCTTTGATGTCAAATTGTCACGGCCTTGGACACACTCCAATGCTACCGTACCGGCACTCAGACTTACTCAACTCCTTGAGTTAAGACCAAATCAGCCTAACCCTCAATACTTGCAAGAAAGTTAAGAACACAAGAGAATACAAGAGAAATAAAGTTTTAGTAGAAAGAACACTTTATTACTCAAGTATTTGTTACAAATAACTCACACACACAAACTCTAACTTTTACCCTTATTTATAGTCATTCACCTCCTCAATGGATGGCTAGAATTAAATCTAATCAACGGTCTAGATTGAGCATCCAGAACTTTTACTACAAATATCTATCCTATCACATTTTTCTAAATATTTTTAGATTATTCTATACTACTCTTCATATTTTTATAGACATCCACACTTTTCTATAATCCTCTATGACCATCCAAATTTTTTTAACATTTTTTAGAATATTTTAAAATTTTTTAAAATATTTTAAAATATTACAAAATTATCTAAAATATTTTTAAACGTTAAAAAAATTATAAAAATATTATTAATTTTAACCTTCTAAAATTTACGGTAAAAAACGTATCAAAATAGTCTTGAACGATTTTTGTACAGACAAATTAGTATAAAACAAATTGGTTTCTAATTTGATGATTCTTTTTTTCCATGTGAAGAGTCAATTTGACATATTATTATTATAATGTATAGTAATAATATTTGTGTTATATGGAGATCTTCCAAAATGCAAGATATAGATAGATCTACTAGATTTTTATAAATAAAATAAATATCATATTTACCACGATATATATTAATAGAGATATTTATATTTTTATAATTTTGTTTCTGGTCTTATTTACACGGTTATCAATTGGATTGAATTCAATTAAAGAAAAATAAAATATTATTTTAGTCTCAATATTTGGCATAATTATTTTAATTTTTAATATTTTAATTGTTTTATTTTTATTTTAAAACGTTTAAAATAATATTGATATTATTTTATTATTAAATTTTTTATTAATACTTAATAAAATTAATATACTATTAATAATATTCTTATTAAATTATGTTTGTTTAAATTCTATTTTTTACTCTTTTTTTTTTAAATCTCTCTTAGAGAACTTAATAATGTAAAATAAAAAAGAAGAATAAAATAGGAGAATGAGAATTAGACTTGTTAAAAGGATAAAAGTAAAAGAAGGAGGTTGAATAAACATAACTTTAACAAAAAAGTTATTAAGATTACATTAATTCTGTTAATTATTAATGAAAATTTGATGATGGGATAATATTAATATTATTTTAAACGTTTTGAAATAAAAATAGGACGATTATAATGTTAGAAACTAAAACAGAATTTATTCCAAATGTTGGGATCAAAATAATATTTTATCCTTAAAAAATCAAACTAATACAATATTGTATTTTTTTTAATTGTCCACGATATTTTTCAACTCGATAAATTAATAATTAATCCATCCCAAATTGAAATTTTATTTAAAAATTTATTATTGACCAATAACTTATAAATTACTACATATAAAAGATAGTGTTTAAATTCTGATATTTGTTTGAGTGGACTATTAGACTAATCTAAAATACCATAATATTCATGTGTTGATCCAACAAAGGCGAAGGACAAGCATAGAGGGCTAAAAACCAGATACAAAAAATGGGCCTCTGTGCGAACATTCCATGATAATATCATTATTTATGGGAGTCACAGCCACCACCATAGGCATTATACGCTGCACACTCCACCAACCAAGTGTCCAAGTCACACTAATAACAAGTCCAACAAAATAATACCTAATAATAAATGCAAATGGGCCTTATTGTTGAGGCTCTTCATCATTAGCTGAATCCAAAGGCCTAAAAGTGTTCACAATTCTCGATAGCAACAACAGGACTCAAAGACCAAAGTGCCAATGCGGTGGTCTAAATAAACATATACATGCCAATGAGCCGTAGCTCACACGGCATTCCGCCCCTTCCTCATCTCAAAGGTCTCGGGTTCGAGTCCTACCAGCTGCAACCGAGAAGAAAAATTGGTAAGTATATGAGGTATGTGTGGGTGTGTATTGTGTACCTAGGATTGGGGGTTGTCCAATCCATCGACCAAAAAAAAAAAAAACTAACTACATCTAACGGAGACTGGGGGTACATCCAAAAAGTAAAAAGTCTCCCTGAACAGTGTGCACACTGATTGGCTTCTCTTCCAATATGAACAAAAGCAATATCAATTCTATATTTGAATTAACAAAATGTTGACATAAATGACTCTTATTTTTATTAACAACAAAAATATTTTTTAAATATTAAAAAGATTACAAAAATATTTAACAGTAAAAATAATATTTTTTTATTAACAAAACAAACTGATGTGATAAACAAAAATACCAATATAACAGCCATTACTTACTTAATTCCGTTAGATTTTGAATATTTCTAAATTTAAAATTATAATTTAAAACATATTCTCTTTTTCTCTCTAAAACTGTAGAACCATTTATTGTCTATTAATAATTTTTTTCACTAATTGTTTCAACAAAAGCTTTTTCTGCAAGGAGATACTATTTTTGCCACCATCACTATTAGCAATGATAGTGGAGCATAGGAATTCCAAGTTCAAGTGGTGAAGAAATAAAAAAAGGTGAGACCTTGACTCGTTCTGACGGTGGCAATAACAAGTTAACAACGGTAACTGCAACGGCGTGGTGAACGCGAATCGAATCGAATCGAATTAGATATGATCAAAATTTTGATTCGATCTGCACTAAAATTATCAGATCGGACCAGATTCAATATCTGCAATTTTTAAGTTTAGATCCGATCTAATCCGATCGGATCGGATATCGGATATATCCGCAAAACATAAAAATATTTTTAAAAATTTATTTTTATTAAAAAATATCAATAAAATTCATTTTTTCTATTCTTTTAAATATATTTACTCTTAAAATAATATTAAACATAATTTTCTTAAATAATAAATTAAAATAATATAACTGTTGTGATAAAATAACCTTGGTGGATGCCCATTTTCACACATTACTTCATATAATATTAGTAAATATATATATGAATTATTATTGAGCTAATTATATTAAAATTAGAGTCTTCTATTTATACATCTTTATTTTATATTTAGTATATCTTTTATTTTACAACACGTTATCAGCACGAGACTCTGATCAAATTTTAGGAAGACTCAGGTAACAAATTTTCATTATGTCGAAACTCTCTCATCTTGAATTCAATGCTCTTGATATATCTGGAAACAATTATTTATCATGGATATTAGATGCTGAAATTCATCTTGATTCAAAGGATCTTGGAGATACTATTAAGGTTGAAAATAATGCATCCCAGAAGGATAAAGCCAAAGCCATGATTTTTCTTCATCGTCATCTTGACGAAGGATTGAAAAATGAATATCTCACATTAAAAGATCTTGCAGATCTTTGGAAAGACCTTGGAGAAAGATATAATCATCAGAAAACGGTGATACTTCCTCAAGCTCGATATGAATGGACGCACTTGCGTCTACAAGATTTTAAATCTATAAATGAATATAATTCTGCAATGTTTCGAATCACCTCACGAATGAAATTATGTGGGAAAAAGATAACTGATCATGATATGTTGGAGAAAACTTTCTCAACCTTCCATGCCTCGAATGTGCTCCTGCAGCAACAGTATCAAGAAAAAGGGTTTAAAAAATATTCTGAGTTAATTTCTTGCCTTCTTGTTGCTGAACGCAACAATGAGTTGCTTTTAAAGAATCACGAAGCGCGCCCAGTTGGCGCTGCCCCATTTCCTGAAGTAAATGCGGCAAATCATTACCCCAGAAGAGGTAAATGGCAAGTTTTTAATAACAAGAAAAATTATGGAAGGAAAATGAATTATATTCAAAAGAGAAAATCTCACCAGAAGTGGGATAAAGAAAGAAATATCGGGCAGAATAAATCAACAGAGGATAAGTGTTTTCGTTGTGGTGGAAATGGCCATTGGTCACGTACCTGTCGTACCCCAAGGCATCTAGTCGATCTTTACCAGGCATCTTTGAAAAAGGACGACAAAGGAAAAGAGTCGAATTTTGTTTCAAATGATGCTGAAAATTCCACCACTCATTATGATGTATCTGATTTCTTTGAGAATCTTGAAGGAAATATTGGTCATTTGATCAATGATGGAATAATTTAATGTGTGAGATTGTTAAACATTCATGTAAATAAATAATGTAAAGAACTTATTGTTAAGTTTTATTTTCTATGTATTTAAGTTTCAAATATGATGTATATAAATAATGAAATATTAATGTTTATGAATTTTGAAATCATTAAATGTGTCATGTTTCAAAATAAAATTTTAGTATATGACATTATTTTTATGTATAGTATTTCTTAGAAAAATAATTCCGATCAAGTATTCAATTTAACTATGCATACTACTCATTTTATTATTATTTGTCTTTGAAGAGAATGGCAAGGATATGTAGTGAAGATGTATGCCTTACGGATAGTGCAAGTTCGCACACTATTCTCAAAAGTGATATATATTTTACACATCTTGTGCCAAAAGAAGAATGTGTTAATACTATAATTGGCTCAGGCAATGTGATTGAAGGCTCCGGAAGAGCTATAATTTTGTTTCCCGGAGGAACAAAATTCATAATAAATAATGCACTGTTGTCTACCAAGTCTCGAAAAAACTTGTTGAGCTTTAAAGATATTCGCCGAAATGGATATCATATTGAGACTATGAATGAGGAAAATCATGAGTATTTATGTATCACAACTCATGATTCAAATAAGAAAGTTATATTAGAAAAATTACCCTCTCTTTCATCTGGGTTGTATTATACCAAAATTAGTGCAATTGAATCACATGCTACTGTAAACCAAAAGTTTACTAGCCCAAATGAATTCATAACTTGGCATGACCGATTGGGTCATCCGGGAACAACCATGATGAGAAGAATTATTGAAAACCCTCATGGACATTCACTAAAGAGCCAGAAGATTCTTAAAACTAGTGAATTTTGTTGTGCTGCATGTTCTCAGGAAAAGTTAATTTTAAGGCCATCACCAGTAAAGATTGGATTTGAGTCCCCTGAATTTCTGGAAAGGATTCAAGGTGATATATGTGGAACTATTCATCTACCATGTGGATCTTTTAGATATTTTATGGTCCTAATAGACGCATCTTCGAGATGGTCACATGTGTGCTTATTATATTCTCGCAACCTGGCGTTTGCGAGATTACTAGCTCAAATTATTCGATTAAAAGCACAATTTCCAGAAAATCCAATCAAAACAATTCGTCTTGATAATGCTGGTGAATTTACTTCCTAAGCTTTTGATTCTTATTGTATGGCTAATGGAATAAGTGTTGAACATCCAGTAGCTTATGTTCACACACAAAATGGGTTAGCAGAATCACTTATTAAACACCTCCAATTAATTGTTAGACCCTTAATTATGAGAACAAATCTCCCAACCTTGGTTTGGGGGTATGCTGTTTTACATGTCACAACACTTATTCGTTTGAGGCCAACGAGTTATCATCAGTTCTCTCCTATGCAATTAGCTTTTGGCCAGCAGCCAAATATTTCCCATTTAAGAATATTTGGGTGTGCGATATATGTTCCCATTGCACCACCTAATCGCACCAAAATGGGACTCCAAAGAAAATTGGGAATATATGTTGGATATGATTCTCCCTCTATAGTGAGGTATCTTGAGATACAAACTGGAGATGTATTTAAAGCCCGGTTTGTGGATTGTCATTTTGATGAATCAAAATTTTCAATATTAGGGGGAGAGAATAAGCTTTCTGAAAAGGAACTTAATTGGAATGCATCATCGTTAATGCATTTAGATCCTCGATCAGGGCAATGTGAACTAGAAGTTCAAAAGATTATACATTTGCAAAGAATAGCAAATGAATTGCCTGATGCATTTTCCGATACAAAGAGGATAAGCAAATCTTATATACCAGCGGAAAATGTCCCAGTTCGAATTGATGTCCCAGTTGGACAAATTGCCACCGAAGCAAATACACGCCAGAAGCGTGGCAGGCCTGTCGGTTCCAAAGACAAAAAATCTTCGAAAGAGAAAAGAGGTAAATAATATTCCTGTTGAAAAAGACATAGTAAAGGCACCTGCAGTTGTCCAAAATTTTGATATAACGCCAGAAGACGTTCAGGTACCTGAAAATTATGAAAATGATGAGATCTCGATAAATTATGTCTTTACAGGAGAGAAATGGGACCGAAATAAGACAATTGTCAATGAAATATTTGCATATAATGTGGCATTAAATATCATGCATGAAAGTAAGGATCTTGAGCCAAGATCAGTCGAAGAATGTCGACAAAGGAATGATTGGCCAAAATGGAAAGAAGCCGTGGAGGCTGAGTTAGACTCACTTGCTAAACGTGAAGTCTTTGGACCTGTAGTACGTACACCAGAAGATGTAAAACCTGTTGGATATAAGTGGGTATTTATGAGAAAACGAAATGAGAAAAATAAAGTTGTGCGCTATAAAGCCCGACTTGTGGCACAAGGTTTTTCACAAAGGCCCGGTATAGATTATGAAGAAACGTATTCCCCTGTAGTGGATTGGATAACATTGCGTTATTTGGTCAGTTTATCTGCATATCATAAACTACATATGCATTTAATGGATGTGGTAACATCCTAGTTATACGGCTCATTAGATCGGGATATCTATATGAAAGTCCCTGAAGGACTAAAGATATCTAAACCACCCAATGAATATTCGCAAGGGTTATACTCAGTCAAATTGCAAAGATCTTTATATAGTCTAAAGCAATCTGGACGAATGTGGTATAATCATCTTACAGAGTATCTGGCCAAAAACGGTTTCAAGAATGATGATATATGCCCGTGTGTTTTCATAAAGAAAATTGCATCTGGATTCATTATAATTGCTGTATACGTTGATGATTTAAATATCATTGGAACTCCTGAAGAAATTCCAACAATTATAAAAACTCTAAAAGAAGAGTTTGAGATGAAAGATCTTAGAAGGACTAAATTTTGTCTCGGCCTGCAGATCGAGCATATAAAAATGGGATCTTTATTCATCAAACAACATACACAGAAAAGATCTGGAAGAGATTTTATATGGATAAGTCACATCCCTTGAGTACCCCAATGATCGTAAGATCTTTGGATGTGGAGAAGGATCAATTCCGTCTTAAAGAAGAGAATGAAAATATCCTTGGTCTTGAAGTACCATATCTTAGTGCCATTGGAGCGCTAATGTATCTTGCTAATAATACAAGACCCGATATATCATTTGTTGTGAATTTACTAGCAAGGTATAGTTTCTCTCCAACCAGAAGACATTGGAGTGGAATCAAGAAAATCTTTCGATATCTTCATGGAACGGTTGATATGGGATTGTTTTATCCCTACGGATCCAAGTCACAACTAGTTGACTATGCAGATACCGGATACTTGTCTGATCCACACAAAAGGAGATCTCAAACAGGATACCTGTTCACATATGGTGGTACAGCTATATCATGGAGGTCCACGAAACAGACAATAGCAGCAACATCCTCTAATCATGCTGAAATACTAGCGATTTATGAAGCAAGTCGCGAGTGTTTTTAGCTCTGAAGTTTGATCCAATATATGCTGTCATCATGTGGACTGATTGATCATAAGATAGCTCCAACTGTCCTGTTTGAAGATAATACAGCATGCATTGCTCAACTTAAAGGCGGATACATTAAAGGTGATAGAACAAAGCATATTTCTTCCAAATTCTTCTTCACTCATGATCTTCAAAATCAATGGACAATTGATGTCCAACAAATCTGCTCAAATGACAATCTGGCAGATTTATTTACAAAGTCACTCCCAAAATCCTCCTTTGAAATATTGGTACATGAGATTGGGATGCACCGATTTCGAGACATTAAATGATGTCGGCAAGAGGGGGAGACTGTACTCTTTTTTCCTTTGGCCAGGTTTTTTTTCCATTGGATTTTTCTTGACAAGGTTTTTAACGAGGCAGTCCCCATCACAAAGAATATTGTACTCTTTTTCCTTTACTAAGGTTTTTTTCCCACTGGATTTTTCTTTAGTAAGGTTTTAACGAGGCATAATCCTAAATGGTCATTCAAGGGGGAGTGTTGTGATAAGATAGCCTTGGTGGATGCCCATTTTCCCACAAGACTTAGGGTTTTAAGGAGAATCTCATTTAATGTAGTTTGAAAAACTACTTTCCTATATGCTTATAAATAGAGGCTTTTGCCTCTGAGTAAAACATACAGCAATAAGTACACAATAATAATTCTCTCTCTTTCTTTGAGTAATATCTCTCTCTTATTATAATATATATCTCTCTCTCACTTATATACACATTTCTTCATATAATATTAGTAAATATATATATGAATTATTATTGAGCTAATTATATTAAAATTAGAGTCTTTTATTGATACATCTTTATTTTATATTTAGTATATCTTTTATTTTACAACAATAACATATATGATAATTATTAGTTGAAATAAAATATAAAAAAATATTTACTTATTTATTTTTTTATTTTTGCGGATACACGGATATGCGGATCGGATATACGAATACCTACACAAAATTCGCAATCCGATCCTATTAATGTGCGAATCGGATCGGATCCGATAACCTTGCGGATCGGATTTATATCCGCAATTTTTGGATCGGATTTGGATAAACACCGCGAATATGCGGATTGGATCCAATCTATGAACACCCCTAAACAGCGACGGCGCTAGGAACAACTTCCCCCCTAGTCTGCTCGTCACATCTCTCTTTTTTGTTTTGTTCACCCTCTCTTCTCTCTTTGCCGGTTTTATTGACGGTCAGCAGCATCATTCTTCTCTGCCGTCGTCTTTTTTCCTTTTTCTTTTTGAGTCAAGTCATATTTTTTTTTGTTTTGTGTTTCGTCGTTAATAGATTGATGCAGAAAAGGAGAAGTAATGATGAGGAAGATAGAGAAGGAAAAATAACGATAAGAAGTAATTTTAGAAATAATGTCACAAATTTCTATTTTTTTATTAGATTGTTAACAAAGTTTTAGGAATGAAATAAAAAAATTTAGAGTTAATGGAGATGAAATTAGAAATTTTAGGTTGTGTGTAGAGGTGGTGGTAAAGTAGGAGAAGAGAGGTGGTAAGGTGGGTTACAAGAAGGAGGATTTAGGAGGAACGAAAAAAAGAGGAGGATGTGAGAGCTATGGTTTTAGTTCACCGAAAAAAAAAATAGTCTTTCTATATCAATTAATTAAGAAAATTAGAGTTTTTAATTTGAAAATTGAATAATAATATTGATATATTAACATCTTTCTTTATCACCTTAATCAATTCTATTAACGGAAAAAGACTTCTCTTTATAATTGATTTTTTTATAATGTTTTTAAATATTTGAGAAATATTTTTATTGTTAATAAAAATAGAAGTTATTTTTATCGTCCTG
>NC_029779.3:36561146-36575442 GCF_000817695.3 Arachis duranensis | reverse complement strand
AATTATTTAAAAAATAATTATTTTTATCTATAAAATTTAATTTATAAATACAAATAAAATTATTCATAAAAAAAATCATTTTATATCTATAAAAAATAAATTTTATTTAACAAAAAATTATTTAAATTTCTCAAATTATCTTAATCATCTCTACCTCCATTACCATCACCTTCGTACCCTCCTCTTTTACTATCAAATCATTCTTATCATCTTCATTATCAACTAACACCGTTCCTCCCCAACCCACCACCACTACTCCTCACCACTTCTCTCTATTTAATTTTTCCAAACTTCAAAACCAAAGTCCCAAACTTTTAAAGAAAATTAAAAAAAGATAGAAAGAGAATAAAGGCTATTTTTTTTTCTATTCTATGCTGTTATTGGTTTCTTCGAGTGTTCAGACTAAGCAACGCTGAAAAGAATTTACTTTAGGTGTTCCTCTGATCTCGTACGTAGCTTATGGTTGCTAGCCATGGTTGTTTTCGATGTGAAATTGCAAATTTGGCAACTTGGTTTTGGTAATCCTGTGGTAGAACAAGAGCAAAAGGAGGAATTAGAGTGATTGCTGAAGAAAGTGAGGTTAGAGTTGTTGTGGTGTGGATGAGAAGTGGAATTGGATTTGGGTTTATGATAGGATGTGAAGGGAAACTAGGGAGTTGGTGCTTTGAACGTACTAGAGATGTTGCAACTTCAGGAAGTTTCTTACAGAAATTGAATCTTATTAGGGGGTATGCAATTCAAATATTACTTTGTTATTCAGATTTTATTTTCATGAGAATGATGAGAATCAAATATATTTAGGGTAAAAATAAAAATTGAAGGGATGATATTTTATTCTCTAAAATCAAACTTATTTAAAATTAATATTTTAAACTTTGAATTAAATATAAGAATACAATATTTCCATCTTATCATTTTCCCAACCACACACACCCTTAATGTTGGTGAGGAGCTATTCTTATTTCATACTTTGACAACAAAGTTACTTTCTATTGTTTCATCATGAGAGTTTTAGGTAGCAAAATTTGAGTTTATTGTGTCCTGAGATGTTTTGTTTTGAAGGGGAAGAAAGGAATTAAAGCGTGAAGGTGGCAGTGGCGGAGTAGGAAATGATCCGGGTAATTTTGGAAAATTGGATAATTTTTTTAATGAAATCAACAAAAATTTAATGTTTGGTTATTTTTATTAAATGAAATTTATTTTTAATAAATATAAAATTATTTTTTTATGAATAATTTTGTCAGTATTTATAATTTTTATGAGTATATAAATGATTTTTTTTGGCTAATTGAATAATATATATATTATATATAAATATTTTTATATTAATGGTACATAAAATTTAAGGTGAATTCTACCCAACCCTCTCTAAAATAACATGTAAGTTACCCTTCATGATGTGTCACACTTTAATTGGTTATTATCTTAACTATAGTTAGATTATTTTGTAATTTATTATTTTAGATGGATAATTATATAATTTTTTAAAATATTAAAATTCTACTTGGTAAGCAGCGCTGACTTAGTTGCACGAAATCTCTTTCTACAGTGCATCATTCTTTAACGAGTGTTGAATTTCTATGGCTTGTAACTTTCCCGTTCTTCCCAGTATAGACAGCGCCGACTTCATTGCTATCTCCTATTCTCTCACTCAATCTCTTTTTTTTTGTCGTGGATCACTCTTTACCAACATAATTAATGGTCAGTTCGGTTATTAAATTTTTTCATTAAAAAAATATTTTTATTTAATTACATGATGAAACATATATTCATATGTAAAATATAATATAGAAAATAAATCTATTTAGAATACTTACAAATATAATTAAAATTAGGAGCGTATAAATATAATAGTAAAATTTGTATTCTAAACAAGTAAATATATTTTTTATCATATATAAATTATTTAAAAAATAAATAAATTGTTAAAATTAATAACACAAGTTTAAAAAGATAAAAATCAATTTTCTTACAAGTATTTTTTATAGTATTATTTTTATTCTTTTAATTTTTAATTTATTAATATTTTATTAATTAATTATTGATTAAATAAATTATTTTTATGAGAAATTATTTTTTTGTATTATTTTGAAGAAGAGTCTAATATAATAGTTTAAAAAATAACGTAAAAATAATATTTTAAATAAAAAATATTTAATATTAAAATTTTTAAATACAAATATAAATTGTATAGATATTTAAGAGATTAATATGAAATACATGGCTAAAATAAATAAAATGGATAAAATGGGAGTACTAATGAGAAATAAAGAATTATTTTTGTCGGTTTTATTTATTTTAGACATGTATTTCATATTTATATATGAATAAGGGTAATGATGATATTTTGTATTATTAATTTATATATGATAAAAAATATGTTTACTTGGTTAGAGTACAAATTTTATTATTATATTTATATGTTCATGATTTTAAATATACTTTTAAGTATTTTGAATAGATTAATTTTATTATATTATATTTTACATATGAATATATATTTCATCATGTAATTAAATAAATATATATTTTTTTAATAAAAAAATTTAATAACTGAAGTAACCATTAATAATGTTGATGTTGGTAAGGAGTGATTCATGGGTCATGGCCAAAAAAAGGAAATTGAGTGAGAGGACAAGAGATAGAAATGAAGTCGGCGCTGGCTATACTGAGAAGAACGGAGAAGTTACGAGCCATGAGAATTCAATGACCCGTTAAGGAATGATACATTTTAGAAAAAAAATTGCATGAGAACGTGCTTCAATTAACGGGGTAGAATTTTAATATTTTAAAAAATTATATAATTACCCATCTAAAATAATAAATTATAAAATAACCCAACTATAGTTAAGTTAATGACCAATTAAAGTATGACCCATTATGAAGGGTAACTTACATGTTATTTCAGAGAAGGTAGGGTAGAATTCACCAAAATTTAAACTTATATTAGATGTTTATTTGTTTGTTTTTGCAAAATTGCCTCTTCTATTGTGATAATAATAATAATAATAATAATAATAATAATAATAATAATAATAATAATAATAATAATAATAATAAAAACACTAACATATAGTTGCAACTTGAAATAGGCCAAGTTGATACTTGTAGGGCATATATGGGATTTGTACCAAAAGGAATTAAATGTTATGTAGCATATGGGAATTTAATTTTGGCATTCAGATTATGGAATGAAAGCACAATGGGGCCAAAAACATAATGGTCCCAACGTTTCTTGCCATCTTTAGCATCTTCACTAGTACTCAGTTTGGTGGTACAATGATATGTTTGAATTCCACATTGATATTGCAGAGTTGCCGTTCTTTTCATTTGTGGATAATGATGGTATTGGTAGTTAAAGTTTTGCAATTCACAGTTTATGAGATTTAACATATGAACGAATCATATGTTACAGGTATGTAATGTATGATATGATTTAATTTGGTGCGGTTTTCCTTTCCTTTTAAGATTTTAATTTTGACTTGCCATTTAACTCTTAATTTTTATAGTGTAAAATTTACTACCACCAGCGACTTACATTTATAAATTATAATAATCCCTGAGGTTGCCGAATTCCAAAGGAAAATGTTCGAATATAAGACAAATTAAAGCTATAGATTAGAATTGGCGAATACTACTATATATGTAATCATTTGTTAGATATATAACCGTTGTGTTATTTTTTTTATCAATTTAAATTTTTAAAATGAATAATTTTATGATATAGTACCAAATTTTATGTTCAAAAAATTTAAAATTCAATCTTTAGTAAATTTTATATTGAGTCAAATATTAATTAATTATCTTGTGATGACAAACATAATTAATAATTTTTTATTATATTTATCTTTTTTATGAGTCTTATAAGTATTAATAGATTGGCAAGAATAAAAAATTATAATCAAACAATCCATAATTCAAACTAATTAGCACATAATGGATTTTCTCTTCAACACCAAATGACTACAATATTAAAGGTGTATCAACTAGCTTGATCAAAATAAAAATTATTCTAACATTGAAAAAAGATATTAGCTCTATATATGAAGAATTCATCAAAAGAAGGCAACCATTAGAGTATAATCTGATCATATACACACAACATTTGCTTTTTTATTATTCGAGTTTATTCATATTTTTTATCTAAATTTAAGCTTAAAAGATACAAAAGGTAGAGAGAGTAATGCACACAAAAATCATTTAGTTTTTTGTTTAAAAATTTGACTTTGAAAGTGTGTTGAGTTTATAGTACATTTAGTTCTTTTTAACTAAGTTGGGTTAGCATTTAATAAGTGAGTTATTAAGTTTTGGATAATTTAAGTGATTTATAAGAGTGTGAATTTTTTAAAATTGGTAATTGTAATCCTTATTAATTATAGTGAAAAATTATACCGTTGATATGGTGAAAATCAGACGTAAGTTACATTGCACTTCATGGCTGAATCAGAATATATCGTGGTGTTATTCTTCTTCATTCTTAAACTCTGTAACTTTCATTTTCGTTCTGTTCTGTGTTTACAGAACAAAATAAAAAAGAAAATAATATCTTGATTATAGTGTACTATATAATTTATTTTATTAAGCATTAAAAGTAGTTTCTTAATTCAACTCCCTTCCCAGCTTACTTGAGAACCTTTACTCAAAAAAAAAAAACATAAAACAAATAAAAAAATTATACAAAAATCAAATAAATTCAAAAAAATGTTCTTGCTTCAGGAGGATAGAGGCAGATTTTCGCCCTATCCTACCTCATCCTCTTTAGAATAACCACATAGAATTCGTTCTGCTTCAACCACGGATAATAAAAAATTAAACCCTATAGCTAACTCGCCCGCACAGGTGTTCGTCCCTATAATTATTAAAATTTAACAAATAAAATTAAATATTAAAATTTATATAACCATCATCACATGTATAATATAAATTTAAAGTAAAAATTTAAAAATAATGTAATATTATTAATTATTTTACTAATTATCTGACACACACAATATATATATATTGGAACGAATAATTATCCATCCGAGTGATTAGAGGCGGGATGGGTACCCACATATTTAGATAGTGTTGTCATTTTAAATGTTATTTTCTCCTATCAATATAAAATTAAAGAATAAGGCAAATAAAAAGAAAAAAGAATATCTATGTAAAAGTTAAGCTAATTTAAAAAAGACTTTGTTTAAGGAATAGTATTAAAGATATAATCACTCATATTACATTCTCTTACGAACTTAAACTTTTATAGTGAGTGATTTTATAACAATACTATTTTTATTAAAGCTAAGCATTCATTTTACAAAAGAAATTATACGACCATGCTACGTGCACACCAAATTAGTTATTAAATTCGACTACTAGTATAAAATACATGTTAAAAATAAATTAAATATTATGAACATTTAGATACAAATATATTGTAGTTAATTTAATAATTAATTTTTTATATGTACGCAATATTTTGTACATGAGTAAATGATTAAATTAGTCTCTAAAAGATCATTCGATCTCTAAATTGGTCATTGAAAGATTTTATTAATCAAATTTATTATTTAAATATTTTTAATTAGTCATGTTAATCTTTTCGTCATTTTCTTTGTTAATGGTGTCAAAATTTACTAATGTGATACATTAGGTGATACCCAAGGTTCTGAAAACCGGTTCGAACCGGCCGGTCGAACCGGTTGAATCGTGAACCGCTGAGAAAAGCGATTCGGTCAAATACCAAAACCGTAGATTCCAAAAATCGTAGTTGAACCGGTGAACCGGTTGTGAAAAGGCAACCAAACGTCGCCGTTTTGTTCACTAAGGCACTCAGCAAGCCCTAATTCCATCCTCGCGTACCCAGATCCAGCATTCCAGACTCCAGAGCGCCTCTCACACTGTCACACACACTCAGTTCAGGGAGGGCTCCTCTCAATCTCATCGAGCTCCTAGTCGTCCCTCACCTCCGTCCAACCACTGCCTAGTGCCGCCGCCGTCGTTCCTTCAAACAGCCACCGTCTGCTGCACCACTCTTGCATGCTCTGTCTCCCTCGGTGTCCCTGTCTCCCGCCGCAACCACTGTCTCTTGCATGCTCTCTAGCTAATTTTTTTGCATGCTAGAAGGGCCAAAGGGAACCCTAGTCACAGAGGCACACAGACCCACTCACTCACCCCTCTCCTCTCTCGAGCCTCCACTCTCACCTCTCACGTTTCTAGTCTCCACTCTCACTCTCCGTTGAGCCACCGCCGCCGTGGCAACATCCGTTGATCCAACGTCAGTCAGCTCTGTTCTAAACCTTGCTTTTGATTGCTTGAAACATGATTAATTGTTAAAAAATTGTTTGCTTGAAGTATGATTAAATAATTAATTGTTGAAGCTGATTAATTGTTGAAGCATGATTATTGATTAATTATTGAAGCTTGAAGCTGATTGCTTGAAGCATGATGAATAATTGAATAATTGTTGAATAATTTTAGATAATTTTGGATGTTATTTGTTGAGATTATTGGGTAGTAGGTTGCTGTGATATTGTAATTGAATTGTATTGTTATTGCTTATTGAGTCTGTTTTGAATCTGATTTGTGATTTTCTGAATGTGAAATCAATCAAAGAAATTGATTTTGTGTTGGTTTTGTTACTCTGCTGCTGCTGTTTTTTAATTTATGAGTATGCTGCTTTCTGCTGGATTTGTTTCTAATCAATCAAAGATGATGCTGTTGTTGGAGGTCTTGGGAGTGATGATGATGATGGTAGTGTATTTCTATGATGCAAAAGATGGTGGTTCAAGACACTCAGATTTCTAATATTTTTTATTTCATTCTTTAACTACAAAATTTGGTTTTTGATATTTTTAGTGCTGAATTTGATTATTGGTGTTGAGTCTCACAAATATTGTCAATTACTTATAGCTATGGTTTCCTTCTTGAATGGGATTTTATTTTTCCAAAAGAAATCATGAAGGATTAGGGTTGTGAATTTTTTAATTGAGTGATGAGTGTAAAGCTGAAGATGATGATGACAAAAGTGTATGGAAACATATATTTTAAGAGTGTTTTAAAAAAACTTTTGAGTTTGTAAATTGGTAAGATCATGTAGTTTTGGTGTGTTTATTTATATTTTATTTATTATTTTAATATAAAACGGTTTTTTCGGTTCAACCACGGTCAAACCGGTTGAACCTATAAACCAGTGAACTAGTAATTAGAACGGTTCGATGACCGGTTCGGTTTTCAGAATCTTGGTGATACCACAACACACTTAGAAATCTTTTGACTATTAACATAATAAATTTATAAAATTAGATCAAATCAAAATTTAATTGATGAGAGAATTTGAGGTATTGAAATCTCTCAATTTGGGATTAATTTAATGTAATTTATAAATTAGATATGTTAATAGTCAATTAGGATTATTAGGTGTGTGTTGTGATGTTATTTAATAATGTATCGTATTAACAAATTTTGATATTATTAATAATAGAGTGATGGAAGAAGTGATATAACTAATTTAAAATTTTTAAAAACCGAATTTAATTAAAAAAAATTAGAAACCAGTTTAGATAATGAATATTTTTTAGGGATTAATTTGATGATTAAGTTTTTGTACATCTATATACATCTTCAATTTATAGACCTACATAGCCACTCAACTCTGCAGAGATGTTAGCCTCACCCTCACACGAAAAATCTGATGAATATCACTTAGTTTTATTCTACGACCTCACATATAGAATAAACAAAAAAAAATTATTCATTGCGAGCATCATTTGTGATTCACTTGATCACAATCTAGATTGACATATATAATACACACATTTGCAAAAGATATATAAAAAAGTAGCCTTATTAATCAATTAATAATTATTGATCATTCATGACTAGCTAGCTAGCCTTAAATGCGAGAAATAAATAATGAAAATGACATGCACTCTTTATATTTCCTTTTCAAAATGACACGCACTTATTCGTATAGCCTCGTTTATAAATGTTGTGTGTGTTTGGCTGCTTTAGATGTCATGTAGCTAATTTGGAATAGTAGTTATGTATTATCAGATATTCAAAACTTGACCCTTTTGGTCCCCTTTCATTTTTTGACGATGTTAACTTTCATGGTCCTTGCCTGTTTTTTGTATCTGTTTTAATTAATTTGTTTTGTTTCCTTTTAAAGTGTTTTTTTTTCTTTCTTTTTTTAAATCTATCATATGTTATCAAAACGAAGATTTGATACCTAAGATTATTAGTTTATTACTATTATTATCTTGTATATTACACGTTAGAGGTTCAACTTATTTAGATATATAACTCATTTTATATTATCCAACAATATATGTTTTTGGAATAAATAATTTCATGACATAGTGATATTATAACTTTTATAATTAAAAATTAAAAATTTAATCCTTGTTGCTTCCAAAAATTTTCAGCGTGATAGAAAAAATAAATTTCTAAAATAATTCGTGATAAACTTATTATAGGTATCAATTGTGAAATAGTTGAAATAATAGGATTTAGATAATTATCGATAACGAGAATGTCATCCATATATACAAGGTTGTATTATCGGTTAGTTAGGCATCAGTGGTTTTAACAAACTATGCAAGTCTTCAATGTCCATCAACTAGAATAATATTATATGATCAGTAAATATTATTAATTTAAATTAATATTTAAAATCATTAAAAATTATTGTCTCCAAGAATTTTTCCTATAAGCATGTTAATCAAAATTATATGAATACTCGTCACAAGCCAGTGATATATGTATTATTCAGAATCAATTCAATGCACTCAATATTCTTGTTTCACAATTCTCTCTTTTTTTTTTTCTCTTGGTTCAGATCCTTTTCTGATCTTGCTTCATCAGTTCAAGTCTCAATCCAACTCTTTTAGTAATCTTTAGGGGGAGAAAATTTAATTATAAATTTTCAAAAGCTTGTAAATTCGGCGTTTTAATTCTTCAAGAACTTACTTGGAATTTTTTTTCTTTTTCATTTAGGACATATAAATAATCTATTATAAATTTATTTAAAGAACTTACTTTATACTTTATTTTCTTTAAAAATCTATAAATCAATCACAAAATTTTTAAAAACCTGCTTGTCCTATTATTCAATGTGGATTTATATTATAAACCTAAAATAGAATCTTTTGCGAGAGAGTCTATTAAATATATAATATATAACTATGTTTATCCTAATACTAATTGCAAATATTGATAAATAAAAAATTCACTGTATCACATATTTTTTAGTTTCAATAATTAGGATGTTATATATGAAGATTTTGGTCAATTTGTATCGGCTTCACATCTTAATTCAACACTAACTATTGTTAAAGTTATGTTTAATGTATATTATATTTTTTAGTTTTCGTAGCATTGATAATAAGTATTTCTTAGTTCAACACTAAGTATTTCTTTTTTTAGAACTATCGTGAGTTTTTAGCGTTTTGGCCCCATTATCAATAAAATACATACAATACAATCCAAGCACCAAGCGTTTCCATTGTGTCGAAAATTAAAGTCCATATTATATTCATCAATTTA
Organism: Arachis duranensis; assembly: GCF_000817695.3. NCBI lineage: Eukaryota > Viridiplantae > Streptophyta > Magnoliopsida > Fabales > Fabaceae > Arachis > Arachis duranensis. Next base: position 36,565,917 of record NC_029779.3, on the reverse strand, counting down.
ATTATCCCTAATAAGTAATAGTTCATTAGTACGTAAGCCTTACGTTATATTTTCCTTACTATTTATACTTATGGCGTTTTCGAAAACGGCAAGCGAATAACGAAACATGAAATGATAATGATAACAATTAACGAAATCTTTTACTTGCACATTACTACTAGTCATTTCACGTTTTCTTGTTGCACATACAAACAAACCATTTTAAAATTATTACATATAATTAAATTATGACGATATAATTACATAAGTTTCAAAGTTCTTCCAACTCAATTTTATTAGCTTAAACGCCGATGTTCAATTTTTAGGTTAAATTTTTTTAATATTGGGTTGTAATATGATATTTAATTACCAACTATTGGGATTTGTTGATGACTTTTGTTAATATGAAATAGTTACTGAAAAAGAAAATTCATCAATAACGATTTTAATTTTCTAAAATTTATTTTAAAAAAAAATCATTAGTAACAATTTTAATTGGCTGAAATTTAATATTTTAAAAAAACGTTAGTAATGATTTAATTTTAATTGACTAAAAAAATTAAAAAATTAATAAGTAATGATTTTAAATTTTCAAATCTAACTTCTTCCTTTAAAAATTGTTAATGACGATTTCTCTTTGTATTTACTCACAATTACTTATACTCATTCCATACTAGAGCATTACACCATTTGAATTTAAATTTAATATTAATGTATTACATTATTGTATCTCTCGTATTAAAGTTAATTTGCACACTTTTGATGTACCAGTAATATTTTTCCACAAGAAAATTATGAAAAGAGCTCTATAAATGAGATTAATTATGGGCAGAATTTCTTTTTAGTAAAACCACTAGTTATTAACGAGATAAAATAGCAAAATTTAATGCCTTTGATGATATTGAAAACTTAAGCTTTTATTTGTTTTCAATATTTTTTGCCCTTTTATCTCTTTAACGGATACTCGTTTGCAAAACAACTTTCTTAATACTTTAAGTTTTTATTATACTGTATAAGATTAAGAGGAGTGATAGGAATCAGCAACTTTTGTGATTTATAACCATCAAACAACCATTAATGAAATTTTAATGATATGTGAATGATGTGAGATTTCATCTAATGGCTCATTTTTCTTTGTTGGTTATATGCTAGTCAGAATTTAATGAAGTTGCTGGTCCCTAGACTTTTCCTAAGCTTAATATTGATGTAATGTCTTAAATAAATCCTGAAATTTTTAATTCGCTTTTTAAATTAATCAAATGTATTTGTTATTCTCAGAAACGAGAGTATTCGTTAGTCTATATGTCATCAGCTGTTTTAACGTTTTTAATATGTACAGTTAAGTACCAACTTAACAATTGTTACAAATTGACGTAGATAAACAATGAATTTAACTTAATTTAGTACCCTAAATTTATTTAAACTCATACACAATTATAAATTTAAATCCCTAATTCTCAAATCTTTATCTTCATCATTTGTTTTTTCTCCCCTTTTTTAGATTCCTGAAATTTGGAGATGTTCTTCTCACTTTTGCCATTCGCAAACCTCTTCTCTCCTTTAAGACTCTTCTCCTTCTTCCCACTTCTACCTTTCTTCTCCTTCTTCCTCTTCCTCCGTCGTGTCCCTTCCTCGGGAACCTCGCCCCGCCTTCATACTCCTCCTCTGCCACCTCGTTTTCGAGCTTTGGCGCCACTGACTGTCTTCCAGTGTCACCTTTCTTAATGGGTCTCTTTCTGAACTTCAACGTGGAGGAATCGTTCGTAGACCAGAGTCTACGAGTGCTTACGGCATCGCCAATCGCCACTGTCCCTTTTGTTCTCGTAATCATCGAGAAACACATCGTTGTGGTGGGACTCGAGATCAATTTGAATGTCATCTTGATCCAACAAGGATTCTCTATCCTCATCGCGATACCTGAAAAAGTGAGTCCTCCTCCTTCCGCTCTTGATTGGACTGGAGAGAAAGAAATCTTTTTAAAGGGCTCATCATTACTTCTGAGAGCTGGCTGAAGTGGGAGTGCGTTAAACGATGACTTGACTTTGAATTCATTTACGATACTTTTTTTGAGGGAGAAACCAACTACGACATCAGCGTTATATTAGAGAACGATTTTGTAAGCAGATTTATTGACGTTAATGGAAGCACTAGAAATAAACTTGAAAACGGGTTCGTTGTAGGTTGGGGAGAAATGGAGGGCAGCAAAAAAGGAAGAGAGGAAGCAATCAGAATGAGAGGGTGAGAGAGTGGGAGAAAAGACCAACGATGAAGATGAAGAGAAACATAACATAGAATAAGGGAGGAAGAACAAATGATGAAGATGAAGATTTGAGAATTAGAGTTTTATAATTGTGTATAGACTAATTTGAGTATTGTAAACAAATTTAGAATAATAATTTGAGTTTAATTCATTGTTTGTTTACATTAGCTTGCAGTAAATTGTCAAGTTTACATTTAATTATACACATCAATAATGTTAAAACGGCTGATAATATTTAGACTAACGGAGATTTCAGAAAATATTTGAAAAATCTAATGAAAGCGAGTTGGAAATTTTAGAGAATATTTAGAGTAATATCTCGATTAACATTCATCAATGTTATAATTAAACCTTTATAAGTAGTAGTTTGTAATGATGAGTTTGAGTATAGTTTGGTGAGTTTTTTTTCTATTTTTTATTTTTTTTTAAACTTGCATATAGTACCTATGATCGTATTTATAAATGGTCAATTATTTGAAAAATGAAGGGAACATAAATTAAAAATCAATGCAAAGCACTTATCATTCATCAGCATTATTGAAACACCAAAAGTAAACTTACAAATGAAAAATGCTAGATGACCAACACTTTTGTTTTCCCCTTACATTTGAACCAAGAGTAGCTAACTTTCTATCCTTTATCACTAAAAATGTTGGCTCTCTAGCATTCCCCAAATTTTAGTAAACTTACCAGCAAGCCACACAATTAACACCAACAAACACACTCTCACACATAAGAAGGAGGGATGAAAACGCTATTTTATAGGATATTTAATTAAGAGACACACAAAGAGCTAATTAACACTATAATTAGAGTACAGATCATAGATTTACGCTACATTAACATGGGATCAACATTTTGAGGCAAGAATTTAGGTGAATCTCCATCGTCCATCAAGCATGGACTAATCCTAAACATGAGAATGCAAAACTCCATTTGGTTTAGGGCACCATCTCCATCCAAATCACCTTCCATTAACATGCACAACAGCTCATCATCCCTCACCTCCAAACCTAGTAAGCAACAATTCATCTTCAAGCTCTCAAACGTGATCAACCCCTTGTTCGCGTCCATAAGCAGACTGAATCCATTGCAGAGCTCGCCGATGAAGCCTTCTGCGCCGAGGCTCGAGATCATGTATGGAAAGTAGTCCTCAAAGTCCATACCATGGTCTAATTCCATGATAGAACTGTCGGCAAAACTTTAAGTAAGAAGCTAAGGGGCTTATTATGACAATAATAGTGAATAGTAGAGACTGAAGGGGAATATTATTTTGTAGCTTGTGATAGAAGGGATGATGGATATTGTGTATATATATGGCTAAGTTACATAAATAGACAAGAAAACAGGAGTAATAATAAAAAGAATAAGGGAAAGTATGAGGAGCCAATAAAATATTTATACAATGTGTACAATGGAGGTTTATGGAGTATTAGAGATATAATTATTAGTGTTACATTTTTCCATCAGCTGAAGCTTTTGGGATGAATGGTATTATGACATGGTATTAAAGCATTATATTCGAAAGGTTAAGAGTTCGATCCTTGGTGAACCCAAAAATTAAATTAATTTTTCGAGAAGATGTTTATTATCCCTTGTACTCGGATGGTTATTCTAAATAGTATAGGGGATGTTCATTTCATAACTCAATAGCCATTGTACACATTGTACAAATAGTCCATTGTCTCCCTAGCGGAATCCAAAAAATAATAGAGAAAATGAGAATTTAGTACAGGTACATTATCCACGGAACTCTCACCAACTTTATTTTATGCATGTTACATGACTACTATTCGTTGGAGTTTGGTTCTGATATACTATTAATTTGTATAGTTAAATATTTGTGAATTTTGTTCTGATATGGTATTAGTATAGTTAAATTGTGAATTTAATTTTGATATAATGATAATATATATAACAAATTTTCGTACATTATCAATGTAGTATAAAAACAATTATAAACATACACTTAATTATATATTACTAGGTAAACAAAAATAATTACATTTTATACTCATTACATAAATAATTTTAAATAAAAACTAATGATTGAATAGTTGTGTAAAATATTTTTTGTTATTAGTGTATCGAAATTAAATTTTAACAAGTTCAATCACATGTATGTTTATTAGTATATAATAATACTTTTATTGATAAGTCATATATATGTTCAAACTCATTAAAAATTGTATGCATAAAAATAAATTAAAAAATTATTTACATTTTTTTAGTAATTTATGAAAAGAGTTTAATTTTTATACATTATCAATGTTGTAAAGAATTTTATATAATTATTTAATTAAATTTTTGTATTTAAATTATTTTTTAAATAGTAAATTTAAAAATAATTATTTTTACTAATGTGACAATACATAATTAATTGTTACTGAATATAAAATTTAATTCTAATAAAAGATATTAAACATATTAATGTATAATCTTAATACATTATAGGTCTTACATAAATATTTAAAGGTTTTGATGTAACATTTGAAAACAAAACTTTTATATTAAAAAATAAATATATTATTT
>NC_029779.3:36548504-36561027 GCF_000817695.3 Arachis duranensis | reverse complement strand
AATAAAAAATTTAAATATAATTATTAATTAATCATTATTAATATTTTTAATAATATAAAATTATATTTAATAATATAAAATTATATATTTTTTTACTGATTAAATATTAACTAAATTTTAATAAAAGTATTAGTCTCTTAAATTTTTTTAAATAGATAAATCTTAAAAAAAAGGAAAAGAAATTGAATTATGATGAGACGTGTGTGTCATATCAATTTTGGAATTAATAGCGTTCTGTATGGGAGCTTCTTGCGGCTTTCATTTCAACAAATGCTTTTTCATTTTCTCGGTTGATGGGGCTATTGTGTTTGTGGAGCCTTCTCCTTCGTGGAAGGTGCGGTAGTTCTTTTGTAACTATCACTATGTACCCTTGACCGTACTCATTTATGTCCATGCACTATTTAATTAAGAGCAATTTATGTACACTACCGTATTATTATCAATTTAGAGCGCCTTATAAACTCTGAGATAAGATATAACGATTCAATGAGAAGGCTCCATATATATATAAATAAATATGTCTTTGTTTCTTTAATTTGATGTGACCATGCATGTGCATTGCGTGCTTTGATTTGATTTAATAGAAACACGTTTATATGTTATAATTATGACGACTATAATATATATGATTTTCTTTTATTAATAGCTAGTGTTGTTCTAATAATATTGCGTATGTTAGTTCTTGTTACCAACAACAGTTCTTTATAATTTGGTCCAACTTAATTGAGCTCTCAGAGAAGGGATACAACCTTTTTTTACCAAGAGGATGCTTCTATGTTTGACATTGGTGTTTTTTTTCTGAAACACTGATATCTATTTAGGGTTAAGGAACATGTATGAGTATATCTAATTTGAGTTAATCTAATAGTCAATTTATTCATTCACTTAAATAAGTGTTGAAATTTAGATTTATTTTATATATATAATAATTTATTAATCAATTAAAATTTAGTAATATAAATTCTAATGGCATGTTATATGATTTATTTTTTTCTTAGAATTTAAGCTGTTAAATAGAGACACAAATTATTGTATATAAAAAATATTATGTATATATTAAAATTAGTCACTATATATTTATCTATAAATATATGTGTAGTTTAATTTATTTTTAATATATATTTTATATTTTGATATATATTTTATATTAATGGCTAATTTTAGTAATTGATTTTAGTGTATGTTTAGCATCATTCTATATTTAACACATTATGGAGAATAAAGACATGGAAGTTATGATTGAGAGTAATAAACTAGATTTTGTTACCACAGTTGCCAACTAGTTTATGTATAACTAGTTTCAGTTTAATTAGTTAGTATATACTTTTCGGTTTTAGTCCTGCAGTATATAAGTTTGTATTCTCATCCTATTGTTATCAAGAATTATAATTCATAATTCAAATCCTCATAATTGTTATCAAGAATTATTCAATTTTATTATTACTTGACAGCATCATGCTCTTTTCACCACCAAAGACTAAAATATTGAAGATCACGTTCAAGAAGATAAATCTCCATCTCAATATAATTCAGATGCAGCCAAAACAGCAGATACAATCTCCACCAAATATGAATGACTCCAAACTGAGAAATGGTATTTTTAATTAGTTGAAACTTGAAAGGTATAGAAGCTAAGACTAGAAATGTTTTGCTGAACAAGTCTTTAGGTATTTTACAATAAAAGAGAAGAATTTCTATATAACATTTTGAGAAAAAGTTGAAGGGCCAGCAACAAAATTTATTATTTTTTTTTTTTGCTAAAATCACTCTAATTTCTTTAGTCTACTAATTAATATAATAATATTTTTAGTCTACATTTTTAAATATTACTTAAACAAAAAAATGTTATCCTAATTCTCTAGCATTTTTCTAATATTTTAAAGAAGACACCCAAATCCTTAAATACAAGACCCATTTATTTGTGCTTTTAAGATCTAAAAATAATTTTTTTAAGTAAATGCATATTTTTTTCCATCATTTGTATATACTTCTAAAAATAGAGGTAGAAAATAAGCTAATTTTTTTTTAGGTTTTTTGAGAAGTAGGTAGAGACTTATTTTTGCAAGAAGCAAAAACAATTAAAGAGAGAAAATTCGTAAAAATGATGTTTGTTTTGGGATTTTTTTAATAAATAATTTAAAAATTTATTTATGGATATTTGTAATTTAGATAATATTTATCCATTTGTATCTTATTACTTATTCTATTTACAGTGCAAACATATTAATTAAATATGTATTTCGATTATAATATAAACGGGATAAGATACAAATTTTATAAATAGAAAATATGTGCAATTGAGATACATGATATTTTTTCTGAGGCTATTTTTTTTATATTGATTAAATACATGTGTAATACGTTGTAATTGGAAGATTAGGTATTTTTCTTTGATATGATGTTTTTTTATTGGTATTTATTCAAATCGGAGGGTCCGATTTGTTTAAAGAAAAAAATAAACTACAAATCGAAGGAAGAGTCCGATTTGTTTGAAGAAAAAAATAAACTACAAATCGAAAGGTCTGAATTGTATTTTCTATTTTTTTATTTTTAAAAATAAAAATCGGACGGTCCGATTTCAATATTAAATTTTTTTTCGAAAACACAAATCGGACAGTCCAATTTGTGATTGTTTGTTTGAAAAATAAAACAAATCGGAAGCACCAATTTGTCTTAACCATTCTGAGTTACACTCTTCTCTCTCACATGAAAAAGAATTCGCATTTTTTTGAGTGTGCATATCTTATTTGGTGAATTTTATGACGTAGAAAGAAAGATTCTTCTACATGTATATGTTTGTGTTGTCAAAAAGGTAGTGTGACAAGTGTTTATAAAGAGAGTAATTGAAGAGACAATATTTGACATGTTGCAAGTAAAATATAGTGTATTTTATCTTATGTAATATGTAAATGATATATTGATTAAATAGGCTAATTATATTTATGTTAATTAATTATTAAAGATAATATTGGACTTTGTATATTTTTTATTTTTAGACTTTTTGAATATACTCTCTCTCTAAAAATATTAACTTTACACAGAAAAAATTATTAATATTTATTTATTTTAATATATATATTTTTTCTTTTTTGATGACTTAGATATATTCAGTTTCACAAATATAAAAATATATTTACATATTTTAACCAACGATAACTTAGATATATTCAGTTTCACAAATATAAAAATGTATTTATATATTTTAACCAACAAAAAACATATAACTTTACGTATTTACATACATTTAAATTAACGGTAATATTTATATATATTTAATTTAAATATTATATCAATATATCTGTCAATATTACTCTGGATACATATAGATATTTATAAAAAAATATTATTCAAACACCACATATTCTTGACATCTTATAAAAATATTTTGTTATTAATTATTTATATATTTAAATTTTTTTAATTAATAAAACAAAAAAAATTTATAGTTAATTATTTAAAAAATATTGATGTCAAAATAGCATTTGTAATATTGCCATTTTTATGGTGTAGAAAGAGAGAATATATATTTTGGGAGAGTTGATTTTTTTTAAGAATGAAAATTGTAATAAGAAATTTTGCTTTTTGTTATAAAGAGAAATTAAAAATAAATTTAATTTTAATGTAGTGTTAGTATAAAATAATTTTATATTTACATCTAATGACGTAACACTACATTAACAAAAAAATTACTTTTTATAGACGGCGTGAATTGTCATCCAAATTACACGACCATGTAAAACACATTTTACATTGTCAATACATCAAAATTAAAATCACTAAAAATATGTGCACCCAAAATTTGTATAACATCGGACATATAAGAAAACATGGTAGACACCAAGAAAAATATAAAAAAATATAGTTATTTTTCGGTATTATGTAGACCATATCTTGTTATTTTGTTTACATTAAAATATCTATTTACAGTTGTTTATAAAAAATAATTAAAAGAATTTCAAATACTAAAAAAAGAAAAATCTTTTAATAATTAATATTTCAAAAAAAATTGTCTAAAAAAATTAAATACTTCAAGTTATTATTGGAATATTTTAGATGCAACCTATTATTTATAATTAAATTATTAATTTTTTACGATGAATAAACTATGTTACTGAGTGAATATTTAATATTTATTATTTTATTAAACGAAAAAAATATGTCTGAACAGATTTAACAAAATTATATGATTAGTTTCTCTTTGAAGACATAGAAGTGTGTTGAAGAAAGATGATAATTTTTTAATATATATTATACATTCATTAATTTAATTTAAAATAAATATATATTAATAAATTTTTGTATGTAAAAATTAATTTTTTAGATGATATTTATTTTGTAAATAAAAATAATTAATTGAATTTTCTTTTTTAAGTAACATGAGTCGGAAGAAAAATAATTAATCGAATTTTTCTTTTTCATTAATTTTTCATCTAAGTTAATAATATAAAAGGTCTCGAAAAAGCTAGAGGCATTTCTAGAATTTCAACACTCAGATTTCAGCTTAAAGATATAACTAAACTAAAAATTAAGTAAATTATCTAAGGTATTCAAGTTTTAAATCTAACTTTAACTTAACACTTCATTTTTTGTCTCCTCCAATCCTCCAAATCACCAGTGGAACACCCCTCTCACACCGCTGGCAAGAGGGGTCTCTCAAAAAACATACACATACAACTCAAGCAAGAAAAACATAGATAGAGGTGCAATTATAGCAAGTAGAACAAGTAACAAATAACCAGAGTTAAGCAATTAAGAAAACCAAAACAATGCATACTCAAGCAAAACATACAAATGCATATAATGTATGCCTGTCCTATGATTGATGAGTCTTATCTGTCGATTATATAGCCAACCCGACATGTCCTGGTAGTTAACCATTGGACAGTCCCTCTGTGCGTGCATCTCCTTGCTAAAAAATAATATCTATGGAGTCAAACTCCAAGTTCAATAATATAATATTCCATGGAGTCAAACTCCAAACTCAATAATATAATATTTAAAATTCATATATATATGCATGCCTATGGGGTAACCCGAGGAGTTAAAGTACTTGGTCACATCTTGCGACAGAGGATCAACGAATAGTCTCAAATACACAAGCCACATAATAATCTTTTGAGAAAAGGACAAATTAATCCTTGACTTTTTGGTCTACAAACATTTAAGTCCTTAAAAAATTAAAAATAACTTTAAGTCCTTGACCTCTTTAAAATTTGGACACATCGATCCATAGGTCTAATTTGTTCTATTTTAAAAATTCTCTCACGTGTACATCCGGATCAACTAAGTCAGTATAACAAAAGTCACGTTTGATTTTTCTGTTAGGTCTGACAGATCCAAGTGAACATGAGGGATCGATATGTTTAGCATTTGAAAATGTCAGGGACTTAAATGTATTTTCAAATCCTCGAGGACTTAAATGTCCGCGGATCAAAAAGTCAAGGACCTATTTGTCATTTCTCTAATCTTTTTCTTTTTAAAATAACACTTCGAATTAAAACTCCAATTCTTATAGAAATTTCGGTAGTATCTCCTCTAAAACTCGAATTTCTGCCACCCTTCAAAGGTCCTAACCACCAAACCAAACACCTTTCGATCATTCAAATCATTTCTAGTATCAAATTATTTCAAAATCAAACAAATACCAATATTAAATCTTTTCCCAAAATCAACTAACTCCAATAGCAAATCATACAACAACCAAACCACACATCTTATACCATATACACAATCTATTAATAAGTTGTTCAGTTCATTCCTATCTTAAGGTCTTCAAACCTAAGTTTTCACGTGACATTAAACATTAACTATGAGAAACCAAAACCATACCTTGGTCAATTCCTCCCTAAGCTCGGAACACCTCGAAAACCTATCCTTTTACAAGTTCCAAGCTTCCAAATGTCAGTTCCTCAAACTTAATCACACAGATTTCGTTTTAAACTGCCTAATTGAACTCCAAATCAACCAAAACACAATCTACTTTACACAATATTACTATAGTCATCATCGGGTTCACTAATTCAATGATTCGCAAGGGTTCAACAGTTTTTTACCTTACTCATGGATCAATTGGATAAAATCCAATAATTTTTCACTGCTAGAGTTCATCTAAACCATCAAAATCATTCAATTTCTCAATATCCTAACTAAAAAATCTCAAAATTGAAGAGGGAAAGAACTGGGAGAGAAATGCTAATCTTTTACCAATTTTTTAGATAAAATTGAAGAGAATTTCGAGATAATACGTGATCACTGACGGCTCATCAATCAGAACTCCGGATTGAAAGTTACGGACGATTGAATTTCAGAGATGTGAAGGTTTTTTTCTCTTTATGTGAATCTCTTCTCAACACATCTCATAAAAGAGAAGGAAGAAAGCTCATTTTCGGTGGTTTATAGGTTGGGCCTTGGGACAGTTTGAGTCTGGTTCAATCGATTCGGCTCGTTGGCTCGATTTTAGGTCAAAATCTTTAAAATTAGTATCAAAATTCATATTTTTAATATTTCTACTCCTCTAAATTATAAAAATTGATTTTTACTAATTTTCTTGAATAATTATTAATTTATAGACTAATTATTTATTAATTTTGCAGGATTTACATGTAGAGTTTAGGAATTTAATTTTTTTCTGTCTACTTCATTGTATTATACTTCTGTGACATTTATTATATTCAAACCATTTATTTTTACTAAAATAATATGTTGATTTCTGGTAATTTTGAATTGTTGCTTACAATTTTCATTGACAAGTGTTTTAATTTGATTGCTAATTATGCCTTAACTGTGCCAAAAAGAAAAGCAATCGTAGGATTTACCGGTGGTCAAATTCGATGATAATTGGGTGCCAAAACATGTGATATGGCACCAAAATTACCATCGAAATAATCTGACGGTAATCAACAACTCAGTCTCGACAAATTCATTGAAAATGGACGAAAAATTCGCCGTTAATTAACGTTGGACGAAAATAATCCTCTGGTAAACAGTATCTGGCGTCGTTTATACTGTCACCTCCAGGACGATGATAATTCTGATGGTAAACTAATTACCAGCATATTTATTTGATGAGTCTGATGGTAAATTCGATGATATTCAACATTTTTTTGTAGTGAGTGTAAACTAAATAGATACTATTACACACTACAACAGATACGGAGGATGGCGGCAGAAAATTGGTGGCCGTTAACAAACCTGCCGCAGATTGGCTGGATAGCGGCGGTTGTCGTAGCATTTTGACAACTGCACCAAAATTAAATAGCATAGCGGTGGTGACACGTCCCAACTGTTGGAAAGCAACACAGTGATATATATAACAAATTAACATAGCGCTTTCATAAAATCTTTTTCATGTACATGTGAAGTCAATTGTGTAGGGGCACGAACCACTTCTCTCGGAGTCCTTATTGCCGTGGTGCTCCCCTCAGTCAATTCCAGTAGTATCCTCCTTCCTATTGATGTATCCATCACTGAGCTGCTTTCCCTCCCTCTAAAACTGGTCGGTCCAAAACCTAGGTTTGCTAAGCCCTCTTTTAATTTGGTTGAATTTTATTTTTGGTTTCACTTTTCAATTTGGTTTAGATTGATCTTGTTCTTCTTGATTTGGGTATACACAATTAAGAATTAGATTCGCACTTTTTATCTTCCACGCGCGAACAAAAAAGGGGCAGAGGCGCAAAACACACCTCCGCGTGCGAATCCTTTCCGCCGTTCCCTTCTGTCCGTCAATACCAGTTGCATCGCGCTTTCCGTTGCCGGTAGGTCCATTGCCGATCAGTTTCTTTGTTTAGATTACTGATATTTACAAAACTCTTCGTTCAAGTTTGTGCTATTTTCCTTTTGGTTTCAAAATTCAAATCTATCCACATTAATCGTTATCTTCTTAATCGCATACCAATAGTTAGTTTTGGTCGCACTTGTTGTCTCCTAACCATCCTATCTCATTGTCCAGTAGAACTAGGTGCAGGGTTTTTAATATAGAATAATTTCTTAGATTAGATTAATCAGTGTCATAACCACCGATGTTCTAGTTAATCAGTTGTTATTATCTACTATCTTAGTCGGCATTTTTTTGGAATGAAAGAATATTATCATACTAATGTTTAAATTAGAGAGAAATAAAGATCAAGCGCATCAAAATGGAGTGATATAACAAATTAATTAGTAAAAATACGTAAAGTTTATATAACAAATATTTTTATACTCTTACATGCGTTGCAATGCTTTGTAAGCATCCATTCCCAAAACATGCTTTGCAATGCCTAAGCCAACTATATTTCGAGAGACTCTGTTTTGTTGGAAATATAGGCAATATCATGAAGGAGGCAGGGCTTGTTAGCATGACCTTTGATATACCAATGTATCATGCTTTAAGGCTTCAGGTAAAATGTGGAGATGATCCTTTGAAGCTATATTTTCTCTATATTTACTTTCAAATATAAATACACGTTTGAAAATTTATTTACTTATTTTAAAGAAAAAAAGAAAAAGTGTTGGTTGAATATTGTGCCTGATTTTTCAGATGATTTTCATAACTCACTAGTGTACTACTGATCATGAACTTAAATGGTAGCTGTCCATATAAAATTAAATTCAAACTATTTTGTATAGTCTTCTATGATTTGATGATCAGACATTTAGACTAAATTCCCTTTTTATTACTCTTTTCGTTTCAAAGTAATTGTGAATTACTCAATTTGAATAAAGTGGTAAAATATAAAATCAATGTATCTGAACAATACATTGATTTTTTAAACTCCCTTTGTCGACATTGACAAATTTTTTGAAGTAGAGACTAATACTTATTCTAGGATATTCATGAGTTGGGTAAAACTGGGTTTGATGTGACTCAAATCTGACCTGAAATATATATCAAGCCTATTTATTAGATTCAAATCTGGCTCTAGACCCGATGAAACTTGCACATTTTCAGGCCAAAATTATACCGGGTAAAAACCAGGCCATTAACATTATATTACCTTGATATATTTTTTTAGGCTAACATGTAAAAATATTCAAATTTTTAAAACTCCAACCATTATTTGACATGGTAAAATTCACTTAGAAAAATATAACAAGAACCAACCATTCTCCAAAATTAAAGTATAACCACAATCAATACTAAAACATAATTACAATATTGTCTAATAACACCAAATATTTAAGTCAATACAAATAACACAATATTATGCATTAGTCTAAAGCCTTATGCATTCTAAACATAAAACATTAACTTATAGTCTTATAATGACTAATAACACAAAATATTAAGGTTTACAATACTTAAATTTCACATCAGAATAGCCATCATCCATCAATAGTCATTAATATTATCAACTTGTTCCTTGTGATGTGGATGCATTAGTGAAACCTACAAAATATATAAAATTACTCATTTTTCATATAAAAGCTTATTACTTGAAATAAATAAGTCACAAATAATAAAGATATCATGAATGTACCTTTAACAAGTAATCACTAAACACACATCAACCACCACACCTAATCAGTAAAAAATCAATAAACACAGAACAAGTAATCACTAAACATATCAGTAATTAAGAGCAACTAAAAAAAAAAGCAGCTAAACAAATCAGTAAACACACATACACACCCACACCTAATCAGTAAAAAATCAGTAAACACAAAACAAGTAATTACTAAACACATCAGTAATCAAGAATAACTCAGAACAAAAATCAGCTAAACAAATCAGTAAACACACATCAACACCCACGCCTAATCAAAGTTCTAATAATGAAAATCAAAACCCACATCCCTAAATTCACAAATTCTGATAATCAAATCCCAAATTCCTAATCAGAATATTAATTAAATAATAAAATTAATTACTTACCTGAAAAGAAAACTGGAGAAGAGAACAGAATAGAAGGAGCAGGACTAGTAGAGAAGAGGACGACTGGGCCAAGCACAGAAGCATCACGTCACCGAAAAGCAAGGCAGCACCATAGGTCGTCACCACGACTCGATCGAAGAGCTTCACCGGTGACTGGGGTGAAACACGGAGATCTGAGAAGACGAGAAGAAGAGGTGCGTTTTGCGTGGGTCTTGCGTCTTGCATGGCTACGTGGTGCGTACTGGGAGACTCCGAGACTGGGACTGGGCCATGGGGAGAGAAGACGTGATCAGGGGTCACCGAATTAGGAGTGGGGACTGTTGGACTGGGGAGTGGTGAGTGGGGGTGGGGAGTGAGGCTGAATTAGCTGAGCCGCTGAGGAAGGCACTAAATAGAGAATGGATTGAATGCGTTGTGCCCACTGTCCTATCCCCTAATTTGAAATCTGTAATTGTGTATATGACCGGATCACCGGAGCGAATTCGAGTGATCCGAACTATGACCTGGTTCCGGTTTCATCCTTTTCTCAGATTTTATTTTTTTCTCTCTGGGTCACTTCGGATTCGGGTCTTCGTCGTCCAAAATCTTTTGGTCCCGGATCGAGTCTTCGAGTCGGACCAAACTGTGTGCACTCCTAACTTAACCTATCATATATTTTGGGTTATTTTGTACTCTCTAGTGATAAATAGTTCTAAGAAGCCATTTGTTGGTGTAGGTGAAGTATTTGCAAATAGCAAAGAAATCAAAGGCACATAATCCATATAGATGGGTTAGACATACATGTGACCCAAGGAAACTCATATGTTGCCCGCATGTAATTGGTAATAATTACCATAAAGACAAATAATGCTTTATGTATTCATTGAAAATTGTCTTCAACTTCTTGTAACTTTTGTACGTAAATTATAAAATGAGGATATATAATGTTAATTATCTTTAGACCAGAAAAGACTAATTATTAGGTATTGTAGTCAAATTAGTATAATTTGGATATTGACTTAAAAAGATGCAGAGGTTTTATGAAGCGTAAATTACACTAATTTCTTCTATGGTATTAGTATTCATAAAATGTGTGTACCCAAAATACGTGTTTAATGAATACATTTGTCCTAGAAACAAAATAGGATAAATAATAAGATACAAACTGATAAATAACATATAAATTATATATATTTATAAATAAAATATTTAAAATATTTACTTAAAAAAATCTCTTATTTGTGTGATTGAGAGAAATACTTTTTTAGANCTTTATTTGAAATGTATAAATTAAATGTTTAATGAATTAAAAAAATTATGTTTTTTAGTTTTATTTTTAAAAATTAATTACGTATGGTTTTTAAAACATGAATATCCTTTTTTAAAAATTTTAACAAACCAGAATATATTTAATAAACATTTCAGATATTTTAAAATTATAATGACTTTAATAATTTTAATTATTAATCTCAATTATAAACATTTCAGAACAAGAAAAGTCGTATCCATGAATTTTTCCAGAATCTACTTTACTTGATTAATGGGACAGACCTTTCGACGTTAAACATTATATTTTCAACGTTCAACATGATATGATCAACCAGAGTCTTAATTATTAGGAGTAAGTAGTAAGGCAAATTAATTATGCGGAATTGTCATATACTCATATGTTAAGAAATATAATAATTTATATATTTTTTATCGGTTTAAATTTTAAAAAAAATAATTTTATGATTTGGTATTAAAGTATTTATGATTAAAAAAATTTAGAATTTAATTTTTATTATTTTTCTAAAAAAAATATAAGATAAATAAAAAATAATTTACGTAAAAAATTAAGTAAACTTAAAAAGATTTTTTTTTAAAAATTAGATATATAACTACTCATATGTATCTTTTTCTAAGCTTAAATTTTTTAAAAAGTGATTTAATGATACCAACTCTGATCTATAACTTCATAGCGGACTAAAGTTATATTTTCTCTCACTTTTATCGATTATTTTTATTATCAAAAATAAAAAAATATAAAATTATGGTGATTCTATATGACCAAAATTATTTTAATAACTAAGTTTTAATCAAGTTGGTCCAATAATTTAATAAAAGATTCGGTTAGACTTGATTGGAAAAAATAATTTATTCTTCTAACATTTTTCATAAAAATAATGTACACACACTACAATGTATATGGAATTTAGTGGCGGTTCTTTAAGTGTTTGCGTTGGTTTAAAATTGTCACAAAACAGATTACCAATGATTATGAAACTGTCATCCTTTAAGACGAGGGGAATAAAATTCGCTACAGTTTACAAAAATCTCTAGTATAACCACTGCAAAACAAATAAATTTATTTGCGGTAATTTGTAGCCGCCATTCCACAATTTTAATTTGAGTGTTAAAAAATAATTGCGACGATATGAAACTGCCACAATGATATTTATGAGATTAAAGAAAAAGTTGGTAAACAACAATTGTTTTTGCCTTTTTTTTTAGAGAAACAATAGAAGATTATTAGAGTTTATTATTTTTTACTATCATTTTTAATTATCAATTCATGAATTTCTTTAGTTTAGTAATTTAACAACATACTTTAGTCTATACTTTTAAATATTGATGACTAATTGATCGATAATAAAAAAGAATTATTATCTTATTTAATATAATATTTATAAATATATATATTATATTTAA
>NC_029779.3:36501390-36548313 GCF_000817695.3 Arachis duranensis | reverse complement strand
TTTTATATAAAATATCTAAATACACAATTACTTTTATTTTTTTAAATTTTTTTTAAAAAATCACTTAAAAAAAGATTTACTCGTAAAAATTCTACCAAATAAGATCAAACTCTTTCTTCTATTCTCTGACTCAAGCTAAGGCTCAGCTTCGTTAATAATGTCTGGTATATGAGTTTCTATAGGTTTATTTAGAATTTGATTCTTATTTTTTTAAAAAAAGAATAGCATAAAAAAAATCTATACAATGATTCAAGCAAACTCAAAAGAAGCTTTTATGTATATGTAACATATATTTTTATTTATAGTAAAATATATATTACTTTGGAATTTTGATATATTTAGAATATCTATTATATTTGAATATAAATGAGTTTAAACATATTAAATTTTAAATATAGAAAAATTTTACTATAATAGAACATTTTAAATTGTTTTGGCCCAACCTAACATAAATTGAGAGTCACGATGAATCCACAATTCGACGGGTTCAGGATCCACTCGAACAGTAGTATCTTCTATATGGCACTCTCTTCTAACAAAAATTTGGACAACTGATAGTAGTATTTCTTCAGTTCTCGCGCACTTTGGTTTTGACTCTCACCTTCAACGATTCTTACTCCATCGGTTCGACGAACAACCGAACATAAATCAAAGAAGTGAAATTGACCAAAATGTAAAAAGTAATCAGAGCAAGTATTTCAATATTTATTTCTATGGTTAAAATTGTGTTCTAATTTTTAAAATTTAAAAATGAAATTAAATAATATGAAAAATATTTAAAATATAATAAAAATGAACCCAAAACAATCTAAAATCATCTAATTTTATATTCATTAATTACTACTGAAGTAAATAAGTAATACTAGATATAATAAATATACAATTATAAATATTAAATTAAATAAAATAACCTTGCTTAGTTTATTATATCTTTAACATTGCCTATTAATATATACGTGGTAAGCAGTTTATAATTAAGCAACCTACCCAATTTGATAATCAACGCAGTATTGATTTCAATGTCATGGAAAAGCCTATAAAGTAGTACTACCACTATTATATTTCACGTTTTGACGGGAAAGTGAAACATGCATGCGTGCATGCAACATGAGGCTTTCGCATCTTATTTACCACGAAGATATTTGAACTCCTTTCATATATATTTTTTTTTTTTGTGTGTGCTTGTGTCAAATTTTAAATAGAAATATGACTAAACTATCAGTTTTTAACAGAAATAAAAGACTACCATATTAACAAATTTATCCCAAAAAAAGCAAGACTACTCATACATATAAAAGATAATTTCCATATGACAAATTTACCCGAACATTTGCTTTGTTAGTAGGCCTTTCTACATGGCCTATTGGCAACCTATGTGGCTTTTATTTGGAGTTCAAATGATGACTGATTTTTTTTAAAATAACTATAGTCTTAATTATTAACACATAAATATTTATAAGTGAAGAGTTGGGACTACCACTTTTGGTTCACTCACATCCATTTAATGTTAGATATATTTATTATACAAAAAACCATCTTTTATGAATACAAGACTACTCTCTTTACTTTTTTATGAATATATTTGTTAATATTTATAAAGATATATTTATTATACAAAAAACCATCCATTTTATGAATATATTTGTGAATACAATACTACTCTCTTTACTTTTTTATGAATATATATTCTAACTTTTGTTAGATAAATATGATAATTTACGGTAGAAATATTCTAACCATTAACTTTATATAAAATTTTAAAAAATAAAATACTAATTAGGAATTATCATAATTTATCATTTGTAGTCATCATTTAATTATCAACTCAATTCTTTTAGTTTAATAATTCAACAACATACTTTATATATCCTATATTTTTAAATATTAATAATTAATTAATAACCAAAAATAATAAATTTTGATTATCTTTTAGTATTATTCAAAATTTAAAGTTATAGACATCTGATATAGCGGATGAATGATAGAAATGTTGGCCTTTAAACTAAGATAGTAAAATTTATATTCAAGTAGTATATATTACACAATACTTATTTACTAATAATACAGGTTTAAATCAGAAGTTGAAAAAACATAATTTCAAACTTCAAACTAATCGGCCATCCTAGCTAGTTGTTAGGTTAGGTGCAGGACCTGCAACAAATTTGGTCATAAAGGGTAGTAAGAAGACAAAGTTTGGGATGAGTTATTTGCGAATTGCTTTCCATTGAATCTAATTTTCCTCCCTTTACCAAGTGGAAATCTAAGCCTTATGAGCATGTATTCTTAGAATGTGAAACCAACTAGCTAAAAAATCTAGAATAGTTATACGTTTGTTAGTCCAAAGAATAATTCAAATCGACAATGAGCATGTCGGGATTTGAAAATTTTCCAGCAGGTTTTTTGAGTTTATCAAAGAAAGGTTATCAACCAACAAGTTAAATTGATAAAAAATGCATGTCAAGTATAAGATTCTGTGATTGAAATAGTAATTCCATCATCAAAGCGAGTGAAAAGGTTAAGTATTTAAAGCAGTTGAAGATGATTACTTCATCATTTATACCGTAAAAATAGTTACATTTAATTTTTTGGGATATAAAACCTGTGATGAAATTAGATTGGTGAAAAGGGCTATAAATAGATACAGTTTGAAAAGAATAAAAGTTGAAATTCTTTTTCAGGAAAAACACTTACAATTTTACGTCAGATCAGAGTTCATTTTTATGTAAAATTCATTCTATTGTTTTACATTCTCTTTAGTTTTTTACAAATTTACTTTTTCTATAATGCTTTCTTTTCTTTATTTTCTTTTATGTTTATACATCATATTTGAATTCAAAGTTATTTGATCATGTCAAAATGCTTTGTTGTTTATTTTAAATTCAAAAGTTAGTTACTTTATTTTTTTTGTATCTTCTTCATTCCTTTTTTTTTTCCGGCCGTTTTTAAACTTTAGTTTTACATTTCAAGTTCTTTCTTTTATCAATCAAAAAATAGAATTTTTGGCATACATATCTCAAAATTAATACTTATAAAAAAGAGTAGGTTTCGCTCATAAAATCTAAATATCAAACCAATACAGATATTTTATTTTGGTAAAAAAAACTTAATTTCTTTTAACACTTTTGACCTACGAAAAATCTGCATAACATAAACTAATTAAATTGGTTTTAACTCAACTTAATTTTTGTTTTAGAATGGACTTACTAACACCCTCTCAAACTTATCGCCAAAACAGGAGTAAACCTGAGTTTGTTTTTTGAATTTAACAAAATTGGCGATAAATACATTAGAAATATAATTATTTATGTTGTCTTCTTCTATGATCTCAAGTTTTTTAAAAAAAAAATAGTTTCATAACACACGTATTTTATAAAAATATCTGTCACTCGATTTGTCCTTAGTATATGCACAATATATAGTTATTTGGTAGAAACACCCTCTTCCACAATGTGCAAGTCCAACTCATCAAAATGAACAGCAGTAATATTATCACAAAAAATAGTTGGAATTATAGTACATTCAGTTTTTGTGCTCGAACAACTATTTTTTTGCTATTTTCGACTGTACCAACTAATGAGGTTTGATCCGAAATAGAGGCAGAATTCTGATGAAATTGGCCTCCTATCATCAAGATCAAAGTCCCAATTAGAATTAATAAATGCAAATTATAAGAAATTAAGTGGGATTAATTTACTTTAAAAATTGACTCAAAAAATAAGAGCTGCCTATATTTATAAAGACTACTAGACTTTTAATTTTAGATAATATAAAACATAACATGTTTAACAATTTCTAAAAGATATCTGTCTAGCTTTTTTTAACATGTGTAACCAACACTCACATGTTTGTTTGAAAAATAAGTAAAAACTAAAAAGAATGTGATTAAGAAGGAAACTAGATTATATATGTATTAGTTAAAATAATTTTTGGCTATATGTTGACTAATTAAACTCTAGTAGTCACATAATTTTTGTTTACAATATGTGGTATACAAAAATATACTAGTTCATATATGAAAAAAACTTGACAAAGCAAAAATAGTAACTCCTTAGAATTTCTGTTCCCCCCAAATTGTGACTTCAATTATATCCAGAAAATAACAACGGAGATCTCGCATAGAATATATTTGTTTCCTATCATATGAACATCCAAGCAACCAGACAAGAAGTCTAAATATTTTCCTACCTTCCTTCCAATATAAGCATCACTGATAACCATTGTGGCATTGCATGTCATTTGAAATGAGCCACGTATTATTCATCAAGTGCGAATCTATGAAGACTAGAGGATAAATTATTTGATAGGTTTTTGTTTCCTTTATTGTAAGACATATCCAAGTTCTTTGATTTAATAATGACTTTAGATTAATAATTGTATATGTCTATAATTTTTATTATCCATCCTATAGTTCAGTCAATTTTGGAGTTATATCTAAGACAAGTGGAAACTTCAATGCAACTTCCTCCTTATTTTTTATTTCATTATTAACTATTAACAAATAAACGTCCAAGTATATTTAATCTCTTCTACTTTGAGACCATGTATGCTCTACCATGTATGTTCTCCTTATTACTTGTTATGTAAATTTATTTTATCTATTATGTTAGATTATATATAAATTAAAAAATATATCTATATAAATATTAAAATATGTATCATTTTTTATATTTTTTTGTTTGACAAGGTCACACACAAATAATTTCTTTTTCTATTTCTTTAATTATCTCTGCTTTTTATTTTTTTATCTCTACATAAATCGTATGTTTGCAACAACAAAAACAAAATTTTCTTAATTCTAATTGATTGGGCATATTATCAAAATATATAATCACACATAATTTTTTTGCCTTCTAAGTTTACAAAAATTTATAATAAAAATAACATCATCAAAATAGAAATAGCATCCGTTGCCATATATACATAATTACATACATACACACATATATACGCACATACAAAAGTTTCGACAAATAATGTTACTAACGGGAGCCCAACAAATAAAAAATGAAAATCTTATAGTAAAACATTTAAAAACTTAATTTTAAATTCACTGAATAAATTAAATATATATTTATTAAAAATTTAATTTTAATGCATTGTCATTATAAATTAATTTTACATAAGCATCTAATTAATAATAGAAAAAAGTTTAGTAACAAAAATTTTTTCGCCATAATTAACTAAAATTTTCTATAATTTATTTCATTTATATAACTTAATAACAATTTTATTTTTTCTCTCACTCTCCTATCAATTCATTTATCATATTCTTATCAGTCCCATTTATTAATGACATTAATTATAATATCATATTTCTTACTATTAGGCATGTAATCAATACTTAATATTTCTTTTTATGATTTGATTTTTATATTTAAGAATATAATAAAGACTAATAATAATTATAAAAAATGGTAATGATAATTTGTATTAAATGAGTTAATTGTAATTAATTTTTTATTTTTGTTAAGTCATCTATTATCATTCAATAGAGAGATACAAAACCTGAAAGCTATCCTAATATGATTTTGTTTCTATTAATTCAATTATTTTCATTTAAAATTCACAACTCGAATGTCACTGTAAGCACAATTAGAATAGGTCAAGGAATTTTACAAAAAAAAATCATATTTATCATTAGAAATAGTATGACATTTGAATTCAACCTTAATACGGTACCTATGGTAGAAGGTGTTGAAGAATTTGAACAACAGATGGACTCACTTGACGAGGTTGTTGTCAGTCAATCAATTTTCGAAAATATGAAAAACTACACTAGCTTTGATGAGGTATGGTAATAAACTTATTTAATTTTTTTTGTGTTTTTATGTGCATTTATAATTATATTGTACTAACTAAGTTCATACACATAACATTCATACGTTTATATACATAACATCCATAATTACATACAACTAACATCTAAAAATTAAATTCATGTTTATTAGATATTGCATCCATATACATCATTTTTTAGTTATTGCATAAGTAACTATAAAGTTAACAGAGATATTTTTAAATTTTATCATAATTGAATTTAAAAAAATATCAAATTCTTAAATTAATTTATTCAATTGATAAATTTACTCGTAACACCTATAAATTCGTACACATAACATCCATAATTTCATATTAATAACATACATAATTTTGTACTTATAATATTCATAATTTCATATATATGATGTCTATAATTAATAAATTTTTATAATTAATATTATCAAATTTTAAACTATACGTCTTATTGTATTCTTTAAATTATCTCGTATGTATACTAATAGGTCATAATTTTAATTATTTTAATATTTTTATTTAATATTCATATGTATGCTTATTTATTGATCTTAATATGACGAGTTAATAATTATTTTTTAAAATTTATTTTTTAATTTTTGTTTATATTTTATTTTTTATTTTTTATTTTTTAAATAGTCTATATGTAAAAAATATAAATTATATAATAGAAGTTGTTAAAATTTTTTAATTTACTTCCATAATTTTTACAGAGAATTATTGTATTTTAATAGATAATAATGTGATTGAGAGATGTTAGGAATTTGATTTGAGAGAAATTGAAATTAATTTTAAAAAAACATTAATGACTCCAAACATACAGCAAAATAATAAGGAGGATAAGTGATAATTATGTCACTTACTTATTAAGAGAATAAAAATTTTTACGTAATATTTTTATATTATAATTATTCTTTGGCTACCTATCATCACTCATAATTACATAACTGTATAAATAGAGTGCATAAAAATTAAACTTATTTATTAAAATTAAAGTTACTAATATCTGATCTTCAAGTAATTTTAAGGAGTACATAAAGCAAAACTCTTGGTCATCAAATCATTGCACAAATGTGTATACCATTCTGTCTCCCATCATGATAGGCATTAATTGGAAGAAAAAGCTACGGCTGCCCCACTAATCACGGATGGAATCTTAATTCTATCTCTCCTTTAACGAAACATATTTAATTTTAATGTGCAATAAATATACTAGTACTATATATGTTACTTTAATTTGGCCTGACAAGCCATTCCAAACGTGTAATGCGTGGGTTTCTTAGCATCCTAATCATGGGAACGGAATAAAAATATGCTTAGTTTGAAAAGCAAGTTCCTATATATGTAGTTGTTATGTAAGCTGTATAGTGAGACATATAATCAACATTATCTTTGAAAAATAGAAAAATAATGCATCCCTGCACTAACTATTAAATATTCTAATTGTACTGATGATTAATGATTGACTTAAATTAAAATGATAAGCTAAGATAATATCCTTTAGAATGAACACATAACATAGGGGAGATAATTTTCTTTTTTTGAAAATTTGACGTAAATTCAAATTATATTCTTCAAAAATATCATAAAAAGCTTTAAAATTACATGTCATCCGATCTTATCTTTTTTAAATGGAAGAGTTCTTTTGAGGAATTGGTGGTGAATATGTTAGGATTTAGTGTTTTCCTGAGAAACAATAATAAAAAGAAGAATTTGGCGGTTAATGAAGCAATTGCAGATTATTTATAGCCTTGCAAAACATCATCTGCATTAGGTAAATAAGCATATATATATATATATATATAATAGTTGAGCAGGAAGCAAGAGAAAAAGTTTCATTTTATTATAATTGGAGACAAATTGAGAGATAAAAAAGAATATAAAAAAAGCAAATATATAATAGGATGGTTTAATTAGTATGTAATGCGCGCTGTCTTATCACTAATATTGTTGGAGTTTGTTAATGATTAATTGGCTATCCATTATATTATAGTAACTCTATTAGCATGATTAAGATACGGTGAAAACTAAGGTGAAGTCAACTTCACATGAAGTTGATATATGAGAGCCGTTAGATGAAAATTTAATCAAATCAGTCAAATTATCTAAGTGCTTTCAAGTATCAACTCACGTGAAGTCGACTGCATGTGAGTTTCCACCTTAAGGTATATATAATTAGATCATACATTTATTTATCATTTATTTATTATAGTTAAATAATTTATATTATATTTTTACTCTAGTTAGTACAGCTGTATAATTAATTAGAATAATAATTTTGTTAGTCTCTTATATATAAGGCTATTCTTTGTACAGGGTATGGTTTGTCACACTAACAAAAAATCTTCAGCTATATTTTCCATATTCTCTCCTATTTTTCTTATTCTTCTTCTTTTTTTCGCCATTTTTCTTTCTTTGCACAGGCTCGTCGGCTCAGATGCCAAATTTCAACAAGTATTGCAAAATTATTTATTAAAATATTATTATTTGCTAATTAATGTAATATAAATATTCTCTACCAAAAGAAGGTAGTATAAAACTATAAATATTTTTATTAATAGTTATTTGTTATGTTTAATAATGTGTAAAAAATAAAGTTAAAAATAGTTTAATAATCATCAGGTTACTTAATGATAGAGTTATAACTATTTATATTGTCTCTTTCTATCAATTTAAATTTTTTAAAAGAATAATATCATGACATAGTGTAAAAATTTTATATTCAAAAGGTCTAAAATTCGATTCTCGGTAAATTTTAAGAGTAAAAAAAAAATAACATAAGATAAATAAAAAAATATATACAAAAATCAAACAAACTTAAAAAAAATTCTTGTTTAAAAAAAAATTTTAGAAGTATAATTATTTATATTATGTCTTTTTATCTGTTTAAATTTTTAAGAAGAATGCTATTATATCAATTAAAATATAAAAAATAAATATCTACATCTATCAATAATGCTAATATACTTTTATAACAATCCGTTCTTAATTTTTGTTTTTCCTTGTATATACTCTCTTTAACCATAGGCATAGAGTTGTTTTTGTATTTATTGTGTCATATATTATTTATGTGAGAAAATGTAACATACTATATATTATATAATCTATAATATAAATTTAATATCTTAATCTAATAAATCATATTAATACCTTAAAAAAGGCCCCATAGAGATACATTAGACGCTAGAATTGAATAAGACGGATAGTTTTCTTAAGGAACCAAATATTATGAAGAAAATTACAGGAGTATCGGTATTTTATTTGCACAGCAGTGTCGGTAATTGTAAGAACACTATTTCGAAGGCGATGGTATGCAGTTACTAAAAGGAATATTGTTGGTGATGAGCATTAAATTATTGATCAGAGATTCAGAGTTACACGACAATGGCAACAGTGAGGACGGCAACTGCCAAAGACAAATGGAGAGACAAACAGTTATTGTCTATTGAATATGGTCGAATAAAACAATAATAATAATTAACCAACTCAAATCGGCAAAATTTTTTATATATGTACAAAATATACGCAAGATAGAGATATATAGTTAAGTAGCTAGAAATAGTTAAAAATTCTGTTATAATTATGTTAGTAACTTTCTTTCAAAATCTTGATTTTATTTGTTAGTGACTTCTTTACAAATTCTATTATATAATATACATCTCTTTTTAAGATTTCGACAAAAAATATTAATAGAATTATTTTTTTTACGATATTACTTAATATATTAAAAATTAATTTATTGTGAATCTAAATTTTTTTTAAGAATTTGTAGCTAATTAAACAATAAATTATTACATACATAAGATGGAATTTAAATTCGAGATATTTTTCACATTCAAACAATTTTGACATCCAACTTCATCCAAGCAACTTTAAGTCACACGCTTTTTCCGTTTTTCTTTTTTTCTCACGCTTTTTCTCTTCTTCTTCTTCTTCTTCTCACGCTCGTTTACACACTGAGCATCTTCTTCTCGTTTACACACTGAGCATCTTCTTCTTCTTCGCCTTCTTCTTCGTGTTCCTCCTTCTCCTCATTCTCTTCCTTCTTTTTCGCATTCCTTTTTCTTCACATGTTTTCTCCTTATCGTCATTCTTTTGTTGTTGCGGCTGCTGTATTTTTTTGTCTTTTCCTCCTTCTCTCCTTGGTAAAAAAGCAGTAGAAAGTGAGGAGGAAGAGTTTTGAATTGTGCAAAACATAAATGAACCGAACATGTTATTATAGTGAAACAATTGTATAGTACTAAATGAATGGAGTATTATCCATTATATAAATTCAAATTCGAACAGCTTTCTGCATGATGAACCGAACACGTATTCATGGTGAAACAATTGTATAGTACTGAGTGAACGAAACATAATTCATTATATAAAATCAAATTCAAACAGCTTTCTGCATAATGAACCGAACACAGTACTCATGGTGAAACAATTGTATAGTACTGAGTGAACGAAACATAATCCATTATATAAAATCAAACTCGAACAGCTTTTTGCATAATGAACCGAACACGTACTCATGGTGAAACAATTGTATAGTACTGACTGAACGAAACATAATCCATTATATAAAATCAAATTCAAACAATTTTCTGCATAATGAACCGAACATGTACTCATGGTGAAACAATTTTATAGTACTGACTGAACGAACCATAATCCATTATATAAAATCAAATTCGAAATACCTCTGTCTATAATTTAGAGATTATCAATTCAATTCAATTGAAAAAGTAATGTTTGTGTTGTTGGTGATGATGATAACAAAAGAGGAGAAGAATCTGAGTGCGAATAAGAAGGAAGAGGAAGTATACGTGAATTTAAAAAAAAAAAGAAGAAGATGACGTATGCGTGTATTTGAAAAAAGATGAAGAAGCTCAGGAAAAAAGAAGAAGAAGAAGAAGCGTAGGGAAGAGAAGAAGATAAAGCGTGTGAAATGACGCTCTTTTAACGAGAATGGTTTTTGTTAGTGTTAAACCTACTTGAATAAAATTTGAATAGAAAAATGCTTGCCTGTAGGGGTGGCAACGGGGCGGGTAGGGGCGGGTTTTTGCTCTACCCGACCCCGCCCTGCCCTACAAACATATATTATATATTAAAAATATAAATATTTACATATATATTATATATACCGGGGCGGGTAGGGGCAGGTTCAACCTAAACCCGACCCCGCCCCACCCCGCCCAAGAACCCGTCCCGTTAAAACCCGCCCCGGAGCGGAGGCGGGTAGGAGCGGGGTGGGTACCCGCGGATTCGGGTAGTGTTGCCACCCCTACTTGCCTGTATAGCATAACGTACCCTTTAAATTCTTTGAAATTTCTTTAAGCGAATGAAACTAACAAAATTATAACAGAAATTTTAACTACTTAATTATATTTCTATTTTGTATATCGTTTATAATATGGAAGCTTTTTTTAAAAAAAAATTAAAAATATTAGAATTATTTGAGTCTCACCAGCATATGGGGAAACTATAAAATCCGAAAAAATCAAATGATTTGCAGTTTTCTTTTTTTTTTAATTTCACAAAATGCCAGGGTGATTTGATTCTAAAAGAGTTACTAAAGCAAAGTTTGTCAGCGTGATATGAGGTTTTTATAAAAAAAAATTAATAAAGCAAAATTGTCAGGGAAATTTGTTTTTTCAATTAAATAACGAAGCGAATTTGTTTTTTTTTTAATTAATAAAGCAAAATCGTCTTCGTACATTCTCAAAAACACTAGAATGCATTATTTTTTTATTAAAAGAAAATATAGGAGTCAACATTTAAATCAGCCAACTTTCAATAACTCTATCTTATAATTAATTTTAAAATTTTTTAAAAATTAGAATTTTAATAATTAAAATTAGACAAATAACCTCCGCAAAAACTTTAATCCCTCTCTCCCAAACCCCGTCGTGGCTCTTAACCACATGCCATGTTGCTTCGTCGTGCCTCCACCGTGCTATCGCAGCACCAACTAGAGTTTGCGCACCCCTATCGTCGTTGCAGACCACCGTAACCTCCGCCACTAACGCATAACTTCTTGTAAACCAGAGCAACATGCCATCGCACCTCCATTTCATCGTCACATTGCCGTTTCTGCAAGGTCCAGCGTCTAATCCTCATTGTTGCGATGTGTCGCTACCCAGACAACGTCTCCCCGCTCCACCGTGTCAATGTTCCCCTCCGCAACTACAAAAGAAACATCCACTAATGTAGAAAAAAAACATCCAAATGCTTAAAAAAATCATCCACTAATGCAGAAAACTTCCAAACGAACACAAAAGAAACATCCAAATGAGCTGCAAAGAATGAAGACAAACATCCACTAAATCGTAAACTCTACTAACATTTTGAAGTGCAGTGGCGACACGGTGAAGGCTCCATGGGAATGAATGGTGACACGATGAAAGCGCAGCGCGACAGAAGAGGAGGATGAAGTGGACAAGTGACGATGTTGTGTGGTGGCAGAGACAAAGAAGTTTGGGAATGACATGTGCAGGGGAGCAGAGGCAATACGAATGATGACCGGCTGTGGTGATTCTTTGGACGACACTGTGCAAGGGAACAGATGCGCGGCGCAATTGTGACAAACAGAAGCAGTGCAACACGTTGCTCAGACAGTGCAACATGGAGTAATGAAGCAACGGATGCGATGCGGTACTTCTTCGTCGTCGGAAACACACGTCGCAAGGAGCAAAGGCGGGAACGGGTAGGGGTGGCGAGGCGGCTACGATGAAAAAGTGGGGGAAGTGAAAAGTGAATTAGGATAGGAGAAGATAAATGGATTGGAATGTTTTTTTTTAATGGACTTTGAGATACATTCCAATAAGAGTTGGCTGGAATTAACTAGACTTTCTGTTGATTACCTAACAAAATTTGTTAGTTAAACACGCTATCAATCTGTGACTCAAATCATACAATTTAATTTTTATTTAATTTTTCATCTAACTATTCATCCAAAAATTTAAATAATAGAGATACATAAATAACAACATCAAATATTATTTTGAAAAAAATATATCAAATATACCCTCGCCAAGAATTTCTTTGGATTTGAAGCGTGCATAAATTTTGTATAGGATATATTTTTCTCATTTTATTAATAAAAATTCTAATATTAAGACATAAAATCACTTATAAAAATATTACGTGTATATCACAAATTAGTCATTATATATTTATGTATAAATATATATATTAATTAATTCAATTTTAATGTATATTTTATATTTAAATATATATTTTATATAGATCGAATGACTGATTTTTTATATACACATAGTATAATGTTTTTTAACCCAAAATACATAATGATAAAAAAAAATAAATTAAATTTTGGTTAAAAAAAGTTTTTTTTTCATTTAATAAATATAATAAAAACTCACTTTTTAATTCTTTAACAGCAATTGTTTATTCTTTAAAAAAATTTTATATACATGATATTTATTAGTTAAATTTATTAAGTTATTTACATATTATAATAATATAATTTAGGATGAATTAGCATTAAAAATCCATTAATTTTGGGATATGCACAACTATTTGACATATTGTAAATCCGTAATCTATACTCCAGCAATAAAAGAAAATTAGGATAGGATGTATGGTCATTAATATATTAATATATTTTTTTTTTAGAAAAGAAAAGTTAAGTTTGCTGATTTTCCATTACTTTGATGATTGCATTTTATCTTCATGCATATCCTTCACATATTGAATGAATAAATAATTTCTTGTTGCTGATATATCAAAGTGAAAAGAGGCCATTTCAATACTTTTCATCTTGTTTAGCTTCATTAAATTGAAAATATCATTGAGTTGTTATTTATTTATGCATTTGTATAAACAAGTAAAATTTATATTTTTTACTATGCTCATAATTATATTTTTGTCGTAGAAATTGAATTAAGAGAGTGAAATTCCATTATCAAAAGAATTAGAAAATAAGTCTTCTGGAACGAATAACAAAAAAGCATAATTTTGCATAAAATATTTTATGTATTAAGGATCATATATTAAGACATATTATTAAAAAATGTTATCTTTAATACTTTATTTTTGAATTATGACTTTTGATTTTTCAGTGACTATGTTAAATTAAAAATCATGTTACGATGTTTAATTTATGGCTATACATTTTGATTATTACGAGATTTTAAAGTTAGAGTTTCGAAAATACCACTTTAAATAGGTGGTTTCAATCTTATTTAAAAAGTATAAAGTTGTCATCATAATTAGATAAAAATGGCGGTTAGAAACTATCATTTTAAACGAAAATGATGTCATTGTATTCTGGTAAAAACGACAATTAGAAACCGCCATTTTAAACGAAAAATGATGTCATTATACCCTAGTAAAAAACTGCCATTTTAAACAAAAACGATGCCATTAAACCCTAGTAAAAATGGTGATTTTACGGCGGTTAGAAATCACATTTTAAACGAAAATGGTGCCATTATACCCTGGTAAAAACAGCTGTTACAACCACCATTTTAAACATTAAAAAAACGCCGTTTTATTTGGAAATAATGACGGTTCGAACCGCTGTTTTAACCTATCCAAAAATCATCGTTTTAATCTAGGTAATTGTGGCAGTTTTCTAAAAACCATTATAATAACCAGAATGGCGCCTAGAATTACGATATTTTTTGGAGGCGCCATTTTTTGTAATAATGGCGGTTCAAATCGCCATAATTTCTAAAGAAAATCGTCATTTTAACCTATTTTTTTGTTGTGAGAGTTTTAGAGAAAAGTTTAGCTTGCTAGTTAGTTAGGTGGTTAGGACACTCTTATCATTCTATTAATTATCAATTCTATTAGAAATATGAAGTGTTTGTGTATAAATCAATAAAGATGATGCTAGGGGTCAGTAGGTTTTATGATTTGTAACCATCAATTAGTCACTATTAGTGTTTTTAATGATGTGAGATTACGTCTAATAATGTAAATTTATTCACTTTCTTTTTGTTGGTTAAGTGTTGGCCAAATTTTAATAAAAGTGTTGGCCGCTAGACTTTCTCATAAATGAATACTTTACTATAAATTCATTTAGTAAATTTTGGTAAATTTAAAAAATAACAAACACTACAACATTTTGGGTCTATGGCCACAGTTTTTTTAGTCACGGTAAAAAACTGTGAACATAGACCCTCTATGGTCACGGTTTTTTAAGGTGACAAAAAAAAGTTATAGTCACGGTCTTTTTGGAAAGGGTGACCATAAAATGCCTATGGTCACGGTTTTTTAAGAAAGGGTGGCCTAAAAAGGTCTATGGTCACGGTTTTTTAAAAAATGTGGTCTAAAAGGGTCTATGGTCACGGTTTTGAGGGGTGACCTAAAGGAGTCTATGGTCACGGTTTTTTACAGTGACAAAAAGGGGTCTATGGTCACGACTTTGGGAAATAACCTAAAGGGGTCTATTGTCACGGTTTTGGGGGGTGGCCTAAAAGGGTCTATGGTCACGGTTTTTTACAATGACCAAAAAGAGGCTATGGTCACGATTTTTCAAAAAAGGGTGACCTAAATGGGTCTATGGTCACGGTTTTAGGGGGTCACCTAAAAAGGTCTATGGTCATGGTTTTGGAGTTGGCCTAAAAGGGTCTATGGTCACGGTTTTGGGCGTCACCTAAAGGTGTCTATGGTTACGATTTTTTACAGTGACCAAAAAGGGTCTAAAATTTCACAATTGAAGTCTCGTTGCAAGTATAGTTTCTAAACCAACAATAATCCTTTCATACAAAAATTTGTTTGTCACTAAAATAAACCCCTAAAATTTATAAATCGAAGTATTTAAATCTCGAGTCATTCTCCCTAGGAATTACAATAAAGTGTTATTGTTATTGGCTATGAGATATTTTGGGGTTTTTGAGGTTTTAGACAAGAAATATAAATGGCAAAGAAAATAAACTAACAACTAACAAAGCTCTTGGCAAGATATGAGAACTAGAAGTCCTATCCTAGTTATCCTCCTCAATTGTAACCACAAATTGTTCATTGCTTCCACTTAGTTAACCCCTAACCATGGAGGAAAGTCAAGTGGATGAATCAAGTTGACTCCTCAAGTCCTAATCAACTCCTTAAGGAAAGACTGCCTTTAGAGGCATTCAAATCAATTAACAACTTCTAATTATCAATCAACAATGGAATTAGATAACTCAAGAGTCACTAATTACTCTACCTAGGCCAAGAGGAACAAAATCTATACTAAAATCCAACAAAGCATTTCATCAAACACTTGAAAGGTACAAAGGAAAAGCATAGTAAATTGATAATAAGAGTAGAATCTAACAACAATTGAATGTAAGAAATCAACAACAACAATCAAAAGGAACACAATTATTATGAATTACCTCAAATGGAATTGGAAGAAAGTAGAAGAGATAAGAGTAGATCTACAACAAAGTATGAGAACAATATAAAAGAAATTACAACAAAAGAATAGAAGAGTGATGATTATAACAACAAGGAATTGAGAAGAAGAAATAGAAGAGATCTTGAATGAAAGCCTAGATCTAAGAACTAAACCTAATCCTAATCCTAATCCTAGAGAGGAGTGAGAGCTTCTCTCTCTAAAACTAACTAATCCTAATCCTAATGTGTAAAAATGATGGAATTCCCCCTTGTTCTTCAATCCTTGGCTTTAAATAGCATTTTTGGCGCCAAAGTTGGTTGGGATTGGGCCCCACAACCCTTCTGAATTTGCTGGCCACGTTTTCATTAAAAAATCATATACCAGCACCGATGCGTACGTGCACAGCATGCGTACGCGTCCATGGGGTAATTCGCAAGGTGCGCGCGCGCGTCCATGGGCGAGTTCAATTTTTTGGCTTTTCATGATCTTCTCCACTTTCCTTTCACTCCTTTGATTCATTCCTAACCTTTTCAACCTGAAATCACTTTACAAACAAATCAAGGCATCTAGTGGAATCAAATGTGAATTAAAATTAACTAAGTTAAGGTCTAGAAAGCATGTTTTCACACTTAAGCACAAATTGGGAGACAATCACAAAACCATGCCATTCCATTGAATAAATGTGGGTAGAAGGTGATAAAATCCCATAAAATCAATACAAGATAAACCCTACAAATGGGATTTATCAACCTCCCCACACTTAAACCAAACATGTCCTCATGCTTAAACCAAGAAGGAAGTAAGGGTATGACATTTATTCAATGGAAACTAACTAAATGCAATCTACCAGAAACAATACTATCCTGGCAGAGTTTAAATTATATTGCTCTCAGGTCTGTGGAACAATTCTGTTAATAGTTTCTGATGAGTTTGGAAAACTCTAATTTAATATTTGTGATGACTAAATATTATTAAAATAGTTAATCACAAAATTATTAATTTGAGTCTCATTTAACATATATTAATTAATAATTTTGTGTTGTAGGTTTTATTTTGGCTGAAATAAAAAGAGAGATCTCAAGCCCAATAAATTAAAATTCAGCACTATGTAATTCTTGTTATATGCTTGATTGGCTGAAAAGGTTTTATCACTTGGGCCAAATTGATCCATTATTATTATAAGCCCAAGTTGAACATGCTTTTCTATTTGCTCTATGCATGATCCAAAAATTCATCAGCAAAATAAATGTTATTATTGGGCCAGAATTAAATGTTGTTGCAACTAAGCCCAATTTTATTTTTGATGAAAGTTCCTCATGCATGATCCGAAAACAGATGGAAAAGGAAAGCAAATGTTATCATTTGCTCATGGCTGAAATAATTGGGCCAATTTTAGTCATTATTGATACAAGCCCAAAAATTGTTCCACATGCATAGTCCGAATCCATGAAGCAAAGAAAACAAAGCTTTAATGCTTCCAACAGATCCAAGCATTTTCACCATGTGATGGATTCCAAAATTCATTACATTGTCATTTACTGTATGGGAACTATGAGAGAGAAAATAAGACACTTGATTTGATTGTTGATTGTAGCACTTATGGCTACACGCTACTCAGTAAGGAAAGAATCATTTCATTTAATCTCATTCTCTTTCCTAATTCAATGCTTTTCAAATTTTCATCTTCTTTCTCTGTTTACATCTCTTCTTTTCGGTTATTACCCAGGAAACAGTGGAAGCTATGTTCAGCTACCAAAAGAAAGAAGAAGCTGTATGCATCAAGACCATCGAAATGATGATGGCAAGAAAACATAAAAAACAAAAAGTATGTTGTGGCTGAGATTTTTACCAAAAGTGGTAAGATTTGGTGAGGTAATCTCGAGCTCTTCATACTCAAAAAGATAGAAGAAGATTCGGCCAGCAAGGAAGAGATCCTTGGAGCATGGTTTTTCTCTGATTCTGCTCAACCACCACAGGAAGTAGCTAGAGTGGCGAAGTGATGGAAGAGGCAGAGATTGGAGCAGATGAAGCCATCATCATCATGAAGCATCAAGGACTAGAAATCCATCTTGGAGCAAGCCAAGGATGGAGCGCTCGGATTGATGAAGAGTGATGACCAAGGAAGAACTAGAGGTATTTTGCATGTTGGGTTTTGCATGAGTTACCTCTTCTCTCTCTGTGGCCGAACCGGATCTGTTTTGAAGGAAAAGAAGTTAAGCTTGGTTTTTGTTTCAACTGTGAAGGCTTCATTTCTCTATAAAAGGGGTGAACAGTCACGGTTTGATGCAAGGGAGAAAGTTTAAGAGTACAAGGCACAGAAGTCTCATAGCTACCTAAGCTTACAGATTTTCTTCTCCTTCAAAGCATTTTGTTTAGTATTTTTCTGTTTAATTTTGTCATGTCTTGAGTCTCATGGAAAAAAGGCAAACAGTGAGGTTTGTATGAAAAAGCCATAGAGCGGAAAAAGGCAGAGAGTGCAAAATTAAAAGAAAAAGCCATAGATGTCTTAGAGTTCCTTTGTTCATCTATGTTGTGTTTCATGATTCTGTGGGAATCCCCTTGTAAGTTGGGTTAGTACTTTACAGTTTGTAATCTGGATGATTATAGTGAAATTCCATCATTGTTGTGATGGAGACTAGATGTAGGCTACATTGCACTTATCAGCTGAATCAGGATATATCTGGGTGTAATCTTTTCTCTCTACTACTCCATTTCTGTTTCTGCTGTATAGGAGCTAAAATAAAAATATCTCGTGCCAAGTAACGAGACAAAAATATAAAGTCCCGTGGCTAAGGACGAGACAAAAACAGAAAAGTCTCCTCAAAGACCAGAAAGTGTAATCTATAAAAAAGGGGCTAAGATTCAACCCTCTTCTCTTAGCCACTGAAACCATCAGTTTCTACTTAGTGTTAGTATGTATATCACTGTATAAAACTGAGATTGAGATAAGTGTATTCACTCAACTATATTGATATGTGAGTTGGTTACTTTAATCACAACTTATCTTAATTGTTGATTATCATTTTTCATTTTTAGATTTATTTTGTAATTATCATCATTTTAGAATGTGATTATGCTTTAAAAAAAATAAATCTCATAAAACAAATAGGCTATAGTCACGGTTTTAAGGTGGTGTGACCGTAGAGGCTATGGTCACGGTTTTTTACCGTGATCATAGATAAGGCTATAGTCATAGTTTTAAGGAGGGGTGACCATAGAGGCTATGGTCACAGTGAAAACCGTGACCATAAATAAAGCTATAGTCACGTTTTAAAGAGGGGTGACCATAGAGCTATGGCTACGATAAAAACCGTGACCATAGATAAGACTATGGTCACGATTTTAAAGAAGGGTGACCATAGAGGCTATGGTCACGGTGAAAACTGTGACCATAGATAAAGCTATGGTCATGGTTTAAGGAGGGGTGACTATAGAGGCTAAAACCGTGACCATAGATAAGGCTATGGTCATGGTTTTAAAGAGGGGTGACTATAGAGGCTATGGTCACGCTATGGTCACGGTTTTAAGGAGGAGTGACCATAGAGGCTATGGTCATGGTGAAAACCGTGACCATAGATAAAGTTATGGTCACGGTTTTTAGGAGGAGTGACCATAGAGGCTATACCGTGACCATAGATTAACCTATGGTCACGGTGAAAAAACGTGGCCTAAAGTGTCAGAATTTGAAAATTGTAACCGTGATCATAGAAACCGTGACCATAGATAAAAAAATCGTGACCATAAATCTATGACCACGAGAGAATAGGCCATGGTAAAAAACTGTAACCATAAGTCCAAAACCGTAACCATAGATACCGTGACCATAGGCCATTTTTTTTGTAGTGAAATATTATTTTTTCCTTTTCTCTCGAGTTCATGAGCTCCTAACTTAAACTTTTCTCTTCTTTCACCAACCTAGATTTTATATATACCTTTAGTGCACATGGTTATACATAAAGTAGTGGGGTTATTCCATTTATAAAGGAGTTAAAATTCTATATTTTGGATTAGTATATCTAAAAATCCAATAATACTATATTGTGAAATTTAAATAAATGTCCAATACTCAGAAAAAGGAAAAAGAAAATCATACCTTTTTTTGGGTATAGTTGGATAAAATACCTTTACAAACACCGGAATATAAGAGAACCAGCCACATATTATGAGTATGCAAATATCTTTCCTATATCACGTTCTTCAAGGAGCTAAAGAAAGTATAGCAATAATGTATGTATTATTTGATTTGACTATTAAACGCCGAATTGGAAAGTAGGAATGAAGAACTTGGCTATGAGCCTATGATAATCCATTATCTTACTCTAATTATGTATTTTATATATAGGTGATAAGTGAACGTGCATAACATGCAAATTTGTGTGGTTTACTTGAGGGTTGTTGAGAAAAGGACTAGCACTATTTGTGTTCTGCCTTTCGATATTTAATTAACAATTGTTCTCGTATAATTTGGCTGCTATTGGATATCATCTACCTTGAATGGAATAATTATTTATATTTTCTAATACGAATTTATGTATGACTAGTCGAAGATTTTTTTCTTTTTTGATGTGGCTTTGTAGTCCTATCCTTTGAATTTGCTTACTCTATCTACATCTGCTTTTATGTTTTTGTTTTTTTTTTTCATATGATGCTCGCAATTATAGTAGATCTCACACATATAAGTGTTTTTTCAAATCTTCGCAATTGTGGAGTAAGGGTCTCTGCCAAGACTTTACCATCATAGCATCACTTTTGGTCTGGAGATACACGAACATTTATGAAAGGTGATCCTTTTTCTCTATTTTTAATTTGAATATTTTCTTCGGAAATGCGTGCAAAAATGAAGAAAATGAAAATAAAGTTATAATTATGTAATTATTAGATCAGAGAGTGTACCTTGGGTACAATGCTCAAAGTGTTATTGTCGCTTATTTTGTTTGTAGCCTATAATATAATTCATAGGTTCCCATTCTACTTATAATAATAAGAAGATATACATCATATATTTATATACCTCACCAAATTAGTACCTGGGCACTAAAATAGTACATAGTCTAACAACTTATGTGAACATATATATATATATATATATATTGAAAAAGTACGTTTAAATTAAAATTTTCTACTCTAATTATAAAAATTAATTTAAAGGTAATATATTCATATCATTTTACTCTAAAAAATTTTAGTGATCTCCTGTCACTACTAAAGTTGAATTGGAACCCTTGATTCTTCGCTTATTAGTAACTAGTAAAGATGGAGTTAAAATATGGAGGTAAAATGATAGATGAAACTTCTTTTAATAGTTCTCATTGCTGTTGTTAGATATATATGTTGGGAAAAAAATAGAAGTAGGACACCATATTTTTATCGAAAATCAAATTTAAAGATAGAGAAATAAATTTAATTTGAGGGCAAATTACTAAAATAAAATATTTGGATTTTAAAATTACGAAAATACAATAATTTTGTTTGAATACGAAAATATAATTTTTTATAAATCTACGTAAACTGTTGATGGGGTCCCACAGTTTTTAAATACACGTAAATCGTTGTTGGAATTCTACGGTTTACGTTCAGAACGCATTTGGTTAGAAATTGTGGTAGGGGTTTCATAATTTCTGTGAGGATGGGAATATGTATAAACCGTAGAAGGGATCAAGCAGTTTATGCTCTACTATAAATACGCAGAAGGAGTGCCACGGATTATTCATTTTGGAGACACTTTCAATTTGTTAGAGAGAAAAAGTGACGTTCTAGAGAGAGGGGAAGAGGAAAAGTGTGGTGAGGAGGAGATTTGCACTTTTCTTGGGTCGGGACCATGGCGGAGGAACGCAATCTTTACCGACTCAACGGCGTTGCGCAAATAGCCGGCTACATCAACGAAGAGGTAAGCCTGCTATCTTTTATTTATTGTATTTCATATAACAGAGAGATGTAGTATTTGGTATTTTGTTGTTAGAACGCATAATTTAGGATTAAGATTTTAAAGTTAAGAGATAAGTCCAAATGTTTAAGTAGAATGATAATCCTCTTGTATTTGATGAGACATAGGATTCAAATTGTAGTATTGTTGTTTAAGTATCATGTTTGAAAACTAAGTTTTGGCATTTGCACTTTTAAACATGTAAGTTTAAATTCAAGTATTATAGTCTTGGTTATTAAGATTTTGAAACGTAAAGATTAAATTTTGTAAATTGAACTTAATGGTTGTATTTTGCATTCTTAAAAGTAAAAATTATGAGTTTTGTAATTTAGCCTTCTTGAACTTAAGATTTAGATTCTATAATGTCATGTTTAGTATTTGCTTATTTTTTAATTAAAGATTTGAGTCTTATATTTAAGCCTTATTAATTTGAACTTAGAACGATAACTTTAGTATCTATATCGAGTTAAACTTATTTAGTATCTATGGGTTATGGTTGTTAGCGATGCAATCTCACTTGGTTTTGGTTATTTCTCTCACATGTTACAGCCTAGTAGGTGCATCACTAGTTTCTGGAGGTAACAGAACATACTTCTGCATGACAGGATCATACCATATCTGGAGAGGGCAGATTTGTACCACCTGGCGCGGCTCAACACGAGGTGGTTTTGGTTGGATGAGCCACTCGTCAGCGCATTCATTGAGAGGTGGCATCTTGAGACACACACCTTTCCCATGCCATTCGAGGAGTGCACCGTCAGGTTGCAGGATGTTGCATACCAACTGGAATTGCTCGTGGATGGTTTACCTGT
This sequence comes from Arachis duranensis, assembly GCF_000817695.3. Lineage (NCBI taxonomy): Eukaryota > Viridiplantae > Streptophyta > Magnoliopsida > Fabales > Fabaceae > Arachis > Arachis duranensis. The sequence goes on along the minus strand of NC_029779.3, from coordinate 36,525,452 downwards.
ATCCGGGTGCCTTACAGATTTCGAGAAGCTGATAGAGAATGGCAAACCCACTTGGGAGTGGTTTGAGGAACTATTTGGCGAGCTTCCTCCGCCGAATAAGATAAAGCAGTTTACACTCCACTTCACCTGGTTCCATGAGAGATACAGGGTGCTGCCGCAGGATGCCATTGAGGATACCGGATATATGCACAGGCTTACATTATGATATTGCTATCCACTCAGTTGTTTGGTGATAAGAGTGAAAATCGGGTTCATATCCGGTGGTTGCCCTTTTTGGCGAGGCTGGACGAGATGGGCAGATATAGTTGGGCTTTGGCAGTATTGGGCTTGCTATACCGATCTATGTGTCGGGTTGCGAACAGAAATGTGACGAACTTGGCCAGCCCACTCCAGCTACTGCAGTCATGAATTTTCTAGCGGTTTCCTAGTCTCAGACCGCATCGATGATCTGACTCCAAAATCGGATACTATACCCCACGACGGATGCTATAATCTTTAACACTCAAGAGAGTTTCCTCCTTAGTAGGAAAAGATTGGCCAATCTGAAATTCTCCCACATGATTTTCCTCGTGTAATCCTTGGCCCCTGAAAGTGGGATCAATGTCTGGTTGCTGACCAACTGCTTCCAAGTTTAACATCAAAAAATGTGGCGGTTATTGGTGGGACCCCGAATTGGATGGCCCCTGACGTGCTGGCGGGTTCCTAGGAGTATCCTCTTCACTGTCTCCCAATATGTAATCTGGCTAATCGTCTGAATCATCGTCTCGCATCGCATTTTCAACATGATCCGACTCACCATTACCTAAAAGACCAGGAATCAAACCCGCTGGCCCAGCTAACCCTGCTGGAACAGATGGAGGTTCACCTAACAGACAACCAGGTGCAACGACTGGCATCGAGGTAGAAGCACCCCCCACCGTTGTCGACTGAGGATTCGACGCTGATGCCCCAAAATTGTCGACACCATCTTCCAACTTGGCATACAGCTCGTGTATTCTCAACTCCGAAAAATTGCGTCGACAATGAAACAAAACCTGTATGTCTTCGTCCGTCCCTATCACAAATATTTCATACTGCACACCAGTTGACATAATCACAATCGGAATCTTGTAGAACAAATTTTTCACCAACTTGGCCCCACACAACCCTGACTTCTGCAATATACTCGTCTTTAACTCTGACGAAGTATTTGTTGACCGGATAAAAATACTCACCGGTTTTTTATCAGTGAACTTAACACCGTGCCTTTTTCTTTTTTTTTTTAATTTTTTCTAAAGCAGTGGATTAGGACAAAAAACTCTCTTCCCTATCCATTTGGAAAGGTGTGAGAATGACTCTCTACCATCATACCACTCACTCTAGGTTGGTCTATATAGTGGAACTCGGTGCATGCATAAATTGCTGGACCCTTTTTACAGTTTATACATATTTCCATCCTCACAAAAACCGTAGAACTCCTACTACGATTTCTGACCAAATGCGTTCTGAACGTAAATCGTGAAACCTCAACAATTATTTACGTGTATTTAAAAATCGTGGAACTCCATCAACGGTTTACATAAATTTGTAAAAAATTATATTTTTATATCCAAACTACAAAAATTATATTTTCATAATTTTAAAAAATCCAAATATTTTATTTTAGTGATTTGCCCTCAATTTGATGAAGAAAAGGTATTTATTGTGAATGGTCCCATGTAGAAAAACAATACTATATACGTATACAAATATAATATCATATACTATATACGTCAACATAACAGTGTAGTAAATATGTAAATAATACTGTAAAACATATGGTGAATAATACTATACGATAATTATTGTAGTTGTATTAATATTTAATGTGAACTTCTAAAATTGGATAAAAGTCACATATCTAAATTCTGAAAGAAATTACATTGTATTCATGATAATTAGAGATGATTATAAATGCAGTAAAAGTAAGATGGAGAAGAACAGGAGAATATGCAATGTTGTGTTATTGATTCTAACTTGAATACATTCTGCAGATTAGTAACACTATCTCTCATTGACAAAAAGGGAAGAAAATTGTGTGATTATAGACTTTTTTTTAGTTATTTTTTTTAAAGTTATGAGTATAAATTTTTTGAAATTATTTTTTAGAATTGTGATCATAAATTTTTTTAGGTTATTTTCTAAAATTGTGACTATAGATTTTTTTTAGATTATTCTTTTTTGAAGAACTGTTATCATAGATGTGTTTAGATCATTCTTTAAAATTGTGATCATAAATCTTTTTAAGTTACTCTTTAGTTATAGACCTTTTTAAATTAAATTTTTTAAAAAATCGTGACCATAAATATATTTTTATCACGAATTCTAAAAAGCCAATGACCAAAATTTTTTTAATTCACAGCAAAAACCTATGACTATAGATAATTATAATTTTTAAACGTAATTAAACAAATAGTGGGCATAGACCACAAATATTGTAGCAAACAGGTCTAACTAACTACTGGACTTGGTCTTTTTTTTTGCTTGCTGCCTAGGTCACGTGTCCTGCTACTTCCTTTCTTCATTAATAGAGTATCTTTTCTGCACTCACGCGCAAGAATTACATAAAGTGCTATACATAAAGTTCTTATCCAAAAATATTCAGCGCTTATCATTTTGAGCACAAGATATAAGTAGACTTTTTCGCCTTTTTAAGTGTATAATATAGCGGCTAACAAATTATAACTCAAATGACATAATTTTTTATATACATCTAAGAAGTTGTAGGTTCGAGTCTCTTTATCTTTAATTAAAAAATATATAATATTATGTTTATTTTCCCAACTCCCATGATATTCTGTACCCGATCGCTTTGAAGTTCTTCGAGAAATGCTACGTCAACAAGAAGAAGAAATGTCTATACAAATATGAAGAACCGAGTTTTCTTGTGTTTTGTTTGGAGGTTGGTGGGATGATAATATAATGGCATTTATGTATGAATAGTTATGATCTTTCATGTCTTATTTATTTATTTATTTATTTATTTTTGGTACATTTATGAGAGGGAACTAAAACCTAAAGAAAGAAAGCACTACATACATAGATCACAAAATGGTATGTCGGGGCATTAAAACCCCTAAACGATCATGATGAAGCTCAGCTGCCAAAAGTGGCGGTGGATTTTCCCCAATTACGACGCCTTCGTTTCCAGTAACTTCTTTATTTGCAAGGATATCAAAAGTGTCATGATTCTACTTTTTTTTTTTAGTTTAAGTCGATAAAAAAGACAACATGAATAGATGTATTTATAATACGTCTCTCTAAACAAGATTTTTTTTAATTTGTTTAATTTTTTTATAGACTCTTTTTTCTTTTAATTTGTCTTATATTTTTTATATATTTATAATACATCTCTTTAAATAAGAGTTTTTTTTTAATTTGTTTGATTTTTTTATAAATTTTTTTGTCTCATATTTTTTTTTGGAATTACTAAGAATATAACTATAAATTTTTCGAAAGTAGAGTTTTGATATTATATTATAATACTATTTTTTAAAATAAATTTAAATAGATAAAAAGAGACAATATAAATAAATAATATAAGAAACAGTATTATTTCCTTCTCTAAAAGTATGCTGAAATTTTGTGTTCCAAAATTTATTCTTTATCTCCAGGATTATTATGCTGGTATACTTTAACTTTGGAACTGGTCTGTGTTCTTTAAGGATTATGCATGCTGTACTCTTGTTTTGGGATCACCCTCTTCTTTGGCTGCCCTTATATAATGAACTCTCTTGATTATTCACACAACATTATTTTATAATATCTAAAATATATTTTTTAAATGTCACGCATAAATTAGTAAATTAATATAGCGTTTTAATTTCTTTTCTTAATTTTAACCAATTAACTTAGTCCTTAAAAAATATGAATATAAGTTAAGTTGGAGTTTTGTTAACATGTCATTGGTAATTAATGACGTGTGAAGTAAAATTCATCACATGATTGATCATATTTTAATATGTAACACTTAATTATAATACATAAGTAAAAAGTTATTAGAAGAATAATTTAACTCACTAATATGTTTTAAAAACCAAATTGACTTGAGCGTAATTTTGTTAATTTATACATAAAGGAAAATATGTCCTACGTATATAATATATTGATGAAGTTTGTTTACCGTCATAATATTAGTGGATTATGAGTTAGTATTTAATTTAGTCTCTAAATTTATAGGTACATTTTAATTTAATTTTTAAAATTTTAATTATTTTTATTTATTCTTTTAAATTTTATAAATATAATTTATATTAGTTCTTGAGATAATTTATAGCACATAAATTTATAGAGGATTAACATAGATAGTCAGATACTATATTAAAATTTATAAAACGCGTCATTTTGATTATTGAGAGAAAAGATTTTAATAAATATCACTTATAATGTTGTTTTTGAGTTATTTGAGTATCAAAATAAAATAATATTATTTTACAGAATCTAACGTGATATCCAGTTATTTAAACTAGTATTTTTGTTAATGTTTTAGTATAAAAATTATTCTAAGAATTAATATATATAAGTCATATTTAAAAAATTTAAAAATTAAATAAAAATAATTAAAATTTTAAAAATTAAATTAAAATTCATATGTAAATTTAGGGCTTAAATTAAATATTATTTCTTAGATTATTATTCTCAAAGTTCATGTTTTCCTTATAAGTTTAGGAAAGGTTTTGCCAGGGTGTCCCATGTAATTGGGATTACTTGCTTTAATTAGCTAAAACTCTTGTAAAATTGTGCTATGCAGAATGAGGCAATTAGCGGAACTATTAACAATGACGTTACTTTCACGTCAGAACTTTTACCAGTTGTTGTTTTGTAAATCAATCACGCATAATAAGACTTTTTTTTTTTCCAATCGAAAGTTATTTTATCTACCTTTTCCAAGACTACTGATTCGATAGGATTCATGACTCACTATTGATTGCTCATATAATAAGTAGTTTATGTATTGTATTCTGCCCTTTATAGGATAACGATCCTTATCAATTATTGTTACATAATAACTCGATCTACCCCTCTTATCAAATAATTTTGGGCCCACCCCAGACTACATAAAGCAATTAATCATCATCATTACGTTTTTTTTTCAAACATGATATCATTATATACATCATGAATAATGTTAGCAAATTAACATGATTACAGTCTTTCTTAGTAAACATGACAGTAAGTTGTCAAATGTTGGGTTTGAACTTTAGATAATTTTTTTTTAATTGAGTTTCAAATGTTCTTTTTTATATTAAAAATTAGCTGTAATAATATCTTTTTGAAATCATCAAAAGTGATTATTTTTTACTATCACTTAGTCTCCAATTTAATTCTTTTAGTTTAATTTTTTTAGTCTAATAATTTAATAATATACTTTATTATGTACTTTTAAATATTAATGACTAATTAATAACAAAAATAATAAATTCAGATAACATTCTAATTAACATCCTTTATTATAAAAGAAAAGAAAAAGATACAAATAAAGTTTTCTTTTCAATTATGGATCATTACAATGATTAATTAAGACTTACACCAATATACATTCCACTCTCTCAATTCTCTTAATTAACTGGAAGGATACCATGAAATGTTATGTTATTGAATAATTAAGAGAAAAAGAGAAAATTAAAGCTAGCTAACACAAAGTTAATTAGTCTAGGGACTAACACTTACATTAAGATGGGATCAACATTTTGGGTACAAAATTTAGATACATCTCCATCCATCAAGCATGGACTGAGCCTAAACATGAGAATGCAAAACTCCATTTGGTTTAGGGCACCATCTCCATCCAAATCACCTTCCATTAACATGCACAACAGCTCATCATCCTTCACCTCCAAACCTAGAATGGAACAATTCATCTTCAAGCTCTCGAACGTGATCAAGCCCTTGCTCGCGTCCATAAGCAGACTGAACCCATTGCAGAGCTCGCCGATGAAGCCTTCTGCGCCAAGGCTTGAGATCATTGATGGAAAGTAGTCCTCAAAGTCCAAACCATGGTCTAATTCCATAGGAGAAATTAAACTATTTTAAGCAGGAGAGGTTGATGTGAGAATAGTGTGAAGATGATGATGATGATGTGGTAGCTTGTGATAGAAGGGTGATATTTTACATATATATATGGTTATAAATCAAAGTAGCGTAATAAATTGACAAAAAATGTGGGGCTTGGTAAATTGAATAGGAAATGAAACGGAGGTTTTGATTATCATCCACAAAACTCTCATCAACTTTTAAGTTAACTATTTTAAATTTTGATCTTATATATCTAGTACTATACTGTCTTTTTATTATTTATTAATATTTTTTTTTCTAAAAATGATTCCTCTCTTTTTGAAATAATTGTCAATTTAATATTTTTTAATTTCAAATTATATGTTATATATTATATAATATTGCTACCATAATTATCCGAAATTTGGAAGATAATAAAATATTGTTGAGATGACTCAGCATGATTATTGGTCTACTTAATGGTGTTATGTTAAGGAGTTCGTCATTTTGGCATCTGCTTTCATTTTCACAGTTAGGTTATTGGGGAGCCTCCTCCTTCGTGGAAGGTGCGGTGTTGTTCTACTATATCAATCACTTTATTGTACTAATAATTTAATTATATGCTACCTACAACTTATGCCTACTAGTATATATATTAATTAGTAGTAGAGTTGTGCGATGATTTATCTGTTTTAAACGTGAGATATCGAACCTCGCCAAAATAATAATAATAATAATAAACATTATTGTATGCATATTATTTACTCATACCTTATGGGTTATTAGGTGCTGGATAATAATACATAGTTATGTTAAAGTTTAGAGGAGAGAATTTCATTTTTAAAATTTTTTTATCCGTTATACGATAGAGATATAATTATTTATGTATTTTTTTTATAAGTTTAAATTTTTAAAAGAAGTGATATAATGATATGATATCAGAGATTCTATAATTACAATGTCTAGAATTTGATTTTTATTGAAAAAAATAACATAACACAAAAGAAAAAGAGAAATTTATACAAAAATTTAAATAAAATAAAAAAAATTCTTACTTAAAAAGATATGTTAGAGATATAATTATTTATGTATTTTTTTATAAACTTAAGTATTTTAGAAAAATAGTATTATAATAGTGTAAAATTTATTTCTTTTGATAAAAATTATTATTTGTGAATTATAAAATTCACAAGTACGTGGTGTTCACTTATATGCTTTGTCGATTATTAAATAGTATTTAAGTTTTACTTAAAATTATTTTGAATTATATTTAATGATAAACGAAAAGAGTAAGTTAATATTGCACACTTAAAAGAGGAAAAAGTCTACTTATATCTTATTTTGAACATCATATATACTTATATATTTAGTTAATTACCTAGACCTTTAATTTGTTATTTCTTCTCTTTATTTCATTTTGTAATCGTAAAATTAAAGTTGAAAATCATGCCTACGTTGTGTCGAATATAGGATAATTTCTGTGGTACATGTGACGCAACATGTTGTAGCATGTAAGTGATGTAACTATGTGTGTTTTGTTGGTAGCTATTGAATGAGAAGGATCCAATCTTTTTGTTTCTTTGATGTGACCGTGCATGTGCAGCGCGTGTTCACTGAACATACGCATATTGTATTCATTATTTCAAATTTGGGTACACAATATGTATACTAGGGGCTCAAGATTTTATTATGAAATTAATGGTGGTGTTTTAGTTAAAAATGGGTGTAGTGAGTATAATTATAGTTTGGTAGATGTGTCAGATGCAAAGTATAACACGTAGGGAGTGTGTTACATGCAGTACGTAGAGGGTATGGAAGACACATGATGAAGTCTTGTTGGATTGCCGAATAGCACGTGGGGCATGCTGAGTCAGCACGCAGGGGATATGCTGACACGTGACGGAGTCTGGTTGGGTTGGCAAGCAGCACATGGGAAGGGGGGCGTGCTGACACATGACGAAGCCTGATTGATTGAAGTTCCAGCACGTGGGGAGCGAGTCAGCACAGGTAGAGCATGTTGACACGTGGCTCACTCCGATTGGCTGATGAAGCAACACGTGGTGAGCGTGCTGAATGCTCCCCTCTATATAAGACAAAGTTTGGTACCATTTTCATTGCAAAGAAGAGTATGCTTTGAGTGTTCTTTGAGTGTGTTGGTAGTGTAATTGAGGGTATCGCAAACTTGGTAGTGTATCGCAACGGTAAGATAATACAGAATACTCATGAGGGAGTGAGGTTTGTTTGGCATAATCCGTTTTCGTTTGTGGTTCTATACACCATGACGTTAATGGAGCTTCATAACGGTCTCTGTCAAAGCATGGAGAATGATATATTAAGGAGAGTGAGCATAATTCTGTATCGGAATCCGGTTGTAGTTTTTAGTGGTCTAATATAGTTTGATATCATGCCGATCATTGACGAAGTGAGTATGTAGAATATGTTCCGAATTCACCGGCAGACTCAGATGCGACAGTCACAGATTGAGCTGTATGTTGAGTTTGAAAACGTAGAGGCAGATGGGATTCAAAATGATTTAGATATAGAGGATGATAGAGCTACAGTGTACAAAAGAATGAACAGTGACAGCGAAGAAGACTTCGAAGCCACTTATGAAGCCGGCAACGAAGACGAGGATGGTGATGTGGGAGTTGAGGCAGTAGCGAAGAATGTAGTGGTTCATCCCTCGGGTAGTCAACCGATGAATGTTCCACCTTTTATGCGTACGTTGGATCTTGACGCCATGCATGCACCAGAATTTTCAGAATATGCAAACATAGGTACGTGATGACTGAATAATATGTTTTTGTTAATTTATATTATGGATTGATTAATGAATGATGATTTCTGCTTTCTGTAAGCGTTGCTGATCCTGAGGATGGAAAGTTCAGAATTGGAATGGAATACAGTTCTAGAAATTAAAGTTGGTCATCGCAGCAATTAGAAGTTACAGTATCTCTAGAGGAGTTAATTACAATGTGTATGAGTCTGAGTCACAGACGTTCTATGCAAAATGCAAGACGTATGGGCGTGAGTGCGACTGGCTTATCCGAGCCAGCTTGATACGAAAAAATGGTTGTTGGGAGATATGCAGATATAACGACGTACACAATGAGAACGATTTCACATGATCATTCCAAGTTGGACTCGATACAGTTGCTGAGGCTATAAGGCCATTAGTCGAGACTGACCCGTCCATCAAGGTGAAATCTATAAAAGCGAAAATTTAATCAAGGTTCAACTATACCATCAGTTACCAAAAGGCTTTGTTGACAAAGCAGAAGTCCATAGCAAAAGTTTTCGGTAGTTGAGAGAATTCTTACCAAGCTTTGCCATGGTGGCCCTCGGTCATGATTCAGAAGATGAGGAGGCGCACGGTATAAAAATACTTCATCGCGTATTTTGGAGTTTCAATCCATGCATTAGGGCATGTTGAGTCTGATATCTCGACAAAATACGTCCTTCATCAATATTCAGCAAATACACCCAAAAGAGTTCCATATGAAAAATAATTTCTATATACTAAAAGTGTATGTGTTTGAAACACCTTAAAAATAAAATTTTTACAAAAAAAACAAAAAGATTTTTTGTGTAGAATATAATAAAAATATAATTTTTAATTCTCAACAAAATTCTAATTCTCACATTAATATTCACACTAAATCAAATAAAAAAAATCTGATTTGCAATTTCATTCTTACTAAGATTAAAATGTCAAAATTATTATTGATAAATAAATAAATAAACAAATAAAAAATCACAAAGATAAAATAATAAAAAATACAAATTTTATTTCATTTATACAATTAATTATTCTAAATCATGAATTTGAATTTGAAATAGAATTAAAATTCACTTCTTAACAGAAATAGAATTCTTTTTTCACTTTAATGCTTCCCAAACACATTCTAAATATTTATATTAAAGATAGATTTAATCTTGAAGAAAAAAATATGAATAAAGTTCTTCATGATAGCAAATATATGTAAATAAATTAGTTTAAATTAAGATCTCTTATCCTAATTATAAAAGTTAGTTTAGAGGTAATGTATCAACGTCTATTATTTTAAAAAATTTTATTGGTATTAGCGGGAGATCAAAAAAATTTCGATAGTGGAGACAAAGTACATATAATATGACAATAATTTTTATAAAAAAAAAAGATACATAAAAAATTAATTATCAAATCATTTATTATGTATTTGTCTATAAATACATATGTTATTTAACTATTTTTAAATTATATTTATATTTTATTATATATTTTTATAAATAATTATTTTTTATGTACACATAACATAACTACTATTATTATTATTATTATTATTATTATTATTATTATTATTATTACCGTCTCATCTTCAATATCACATATAGCATATTTTCCTTCTCCTGGTTGTATAATATTTCTTCTCAATAGAATATCTTTTGTATTTAGTCCCTCTGTTAAGGCGAATCATGCATATAAGAATCTCATACTCCTCATATTTAATTTGCTTCCCTCCAAACATGGAGCGTGTTATTCAAGAAGGAAAATTGGCTTTTAGTATGAAGGTGGAGTAATTATTTTTCGAATAATTCAAATTTAACAATACCAATTTGCATTGTTTTATACTAATTTAAAATAAATAAAATAATTTAATAAAAGTTAGCCGACCATGATGGTGGAAAAAAAAAAAAACTAAGATTACTCGTAAATAATTATACTAGGGATCAATCATTAGTAACAGCCTGTTATCATCATGGTGAGAATTTAGTTCCATCATGCAGTAAGATGCAGCAAAGAATATTGTATTGCATAACTATTTTTTCTTTTTTGTTTTTTCCGATATTTCTTAACCTTATAAGTCATTGTGAATCGATTCTATTTAAAAGTTTGTCACTAACCAATAAATTATTACATTCATAAAACGGAATTCAAATTTCACACTTACTTAAACGAATTAATAAGTTAATAGCCATTAGATTAACCCAACTTGATTTTGTAATAGACTACTATATACACAGCCTAGGGTATCATCACGGAATTTACACGGAAATATGTTATCTTCTGCCATGTCTGTACTTTGGTCTGAACTTTCTCTTCACCTTGTATCTATGCAGTGGGTGGAGCAATTATGTTTATTTTCTACTGAAAGTAAAATAAAATAAAATTAGAAAAGAGGGAGAGATGTGAGTTCCGTCAAAATTAAACTGCCATCATCTTAACTTTAATATGAAGATAATATTATTGGAAGACTTTCACATATGCCATTGTACTTTACTGGCATACTAGTATTCTTTAATTTTTCACTGTGGATATAATGAATAAAATGAGTTGGTGGTGAAGATTATAAAAACATTTTTTGATGTGTATATGCGTAAATGTTGAACACCGTGAGATGAGTACCAGCCATTTCGTTAACCGAAGAGTAGATTTTTTTGAAATGTGGCTTGATATCCTTGTTGTACATTCAAAGTAGCGCATATTGTGGTGCTGTGGAAAGCTTAGTGTTAGACTTGGACCGGCTAAATATAGTGTTAGAAGCAGATGTCAATTGGGGTTGAGTTATTGGTTAATGAATTCTTTTATTTAAATAAAATAAAATAAAAATAAAAATAAAAATAAATATATAATTATACAATTTTTATAAATTAAATTTAATACATCTGTGTCTAATTTTTCTTATATAAATTGTAGTATAGAATTTTAGTATTCATTATTAAGAGAATATTTAAATAACAATAGTATAAACAATAATTTTAAATTATTAATATTATTCATTGTTAAGAAAATATTTACTAAAGACATAAAAATAAAATAAAATAATACAGATCATCCATATTAAGATAAAATGAGTATTTTGAAGTGAAAAAAACACTCTATTCAAATAAAAGGATGTTTGTATACATAAATTTATTTTTGTATCCATGTGCTTTATATTTAGCTTAAATTCATGTAAGTTATAAACTTGTATACTGATATTAATTTTGATATATAAAAAAATATGTCAAATTATTTTCAACTATATTACATAAATACAAAAATAAAAAATCAGCACTAGTTATATAAGAATACATATTTAGTATTTATGAAAAAATTTAATTACCTGATTATAACAAATTTGTTTTTTTTTTTTTACTAAATTTGATTATTCAGGGAATAATAATTTCATTAAAAAATTGAGTAAAATAACATATATATTTATATATAAATATATATTATAGTTGATTATTTATCTTTATAAAATATTTTTGCGCGTAATATATACAAATATATAATAATTATATTTTTGTCACATATTTTATTTTATTTGAATGCAAAATAAATATAATTAACAATAACACCTTTTTAATTTGGTCAAGTCCTCTTACTATATTTGTGCCTAATGACTTCACCCACATCAAATTGCAAAAGGATGAGAAACGGAAAAAAAAAAAGAGAAGAAGAAAGAAGAGGAACAAGAGGAGGAACGTATGATACAAAGATACGCATGATGTAAGTGAATTTTTTTGAATTAGAATTAACTTGTATGCATAGTTGTAAAAATCATACTAGACCGGTCGGTTCGACCAAAAAACCAATGAACCGGACCCTATACCGATACGGTCCGGTGTTTTGAATCGTACAAGGAATCGAATCGGTGTGAACTGGTCAAATTTGGAATGAACCGATACGAACCGATATAACTCGGTGAGACGGTCCGACCGAACTGCTTGGGAGTGAAAATATTTCCAAAATGCTTGAGGTAGGGTTCTAATAGGGGTGGCAAGCGGGGAAGCCCACCCCGTCCCGCCCCGCCCCGCCAGCCTAGAATCCTAGTTCGCCCCGTCTAACTGTGGGTTGGCGGGCTAAGCCCGCCAAAGCTCCTTTTTTTTTACTATTAACTACTAAGTAATATATATAATTTCACAACCATATTAATAAATTTATAATTTCTAATGGCATAAAAAATTATATTTTTTATATTCACAAACATTAAAGTCTTTGTAATTATAATAAGTGGTTCATATGTTATTTTTTCGGTTATTTGGAACATTTGGCTAGAGAGGAACAGGCAGATTTTCAACAACACGGAAGGAGATGCTGAGGAGGTGTTCCATAAATCTGTAATCTGTTATAGAGAATTGTGTAGTTTAGATCCCCGTTGTTGTTGATGGTAATGTCGGAGATAACATTAGGGACAATTTTCTGTTCTTGTCTTTACAAGTTCCTTGTTTGTTGGATTCTTTCCCACTCCACTATTTGTGTTGAGCTCCCTTGTTAAAAAAAAGTATAATATATATAAACTAATTAATAAATTATTAACATTTAAAAATAATAGTTATTTTAATATAAAAACAAAATAAAAATATTTATGATAGAGTAAAAATAATAAAATATTTATTGTTCATGTTCTATATTGTTTTAAAATAACTTGATATTTTTAAAATGTCAGTAAAAATATGTATTTTAAATTTTAATTTTAAACTTTTGACTGTTTTTTATTTTTTTATTTAAACAGGACCGGATCAACCGGTTCAACCAGTAACCCAGCAGTTGAACCAGTAACCCAATGACCCAGTGACCTGACCGATTCGATCACCGGTTCAGTTCTGACAACTATGCTTGTATGACTTATATACCAAAAGACTTATTATATGTGTAGCAGTACTCATTTTAATATTTAATAATATTCATCAATCATTACTATCAATCTTAAAAAATACACATATATAATCGATTACAGTTATACCATATTTTATCCTAAGTCATCTTTAATTTTATATTGTCCGTTCCCTTGACAAGAGCACATAGTGATAAAAAATATTCAAAGTTTGTCTATTATCCACTTTGATCTTTTGCAAAATTTGGTAAAAGTCTAATATTGTGTTTGTTCAGAGAGACATGATACTGGGATAGAGATACTAAAATAGTTAGTCGAAAATAATTATTTCGAAAAAAAGGTGTATTCGAAAGTCAGTAAACACGTGTCTTCAAAGAAAGGTTTGCATCGAAAAAGTTTATGACTAGGAATGCGGGACAAGAGTAAGAACTATCACGTTTGTTCAGCAAGCTGCTCGAAATGTTATATCAAAGGGTCCAAGTTTCGAAATCTATTCTTGGTGGTTACTTTATTTGTCAAGCAAAAGAAGCAAGAACGTTACTGATGAATTAATGAACATGGAGGTTACATTTCAACCCAATTGGTGAAAGATTCTTATAAATAGAAGAAGAATAGAAGGAATAAATGTTGAAATTTTGCTTCAGAAAATATTCAAGCACACTCATATCCCAACGACTTACTGAGTTTACGTTCAAGTTATTTTTCTGTAGGATTCTTTCCACTGTTTTAACTTTTTCATTTACACTTTCTGCAAATTTTACTTTTCTTGCAAGTTTATCATCCAAGCTATATTTATTTTCTCTGTTCAAACTTTACATTCCAGTATTCTTATTTTCCATTTCAAAAGTCCTTTAATCTAATCGAAGACATTTTACTGTTTTATTTAAATTCAATCCAATTCATTTCAAATTCAGTCAATTTATTTTAAAAGTTTTTTATTTATTTTTTCATATTTAATTTCCTTAAGTTTCTATTCAATCGAAAGGTTTTTGATGCACTTTAAGAAAACTGGTACTTACAAAGATGAGTAGATTTTGCTCCCAGATAATAAATATCGAATCACCTTTGATTTGCTAAAAATCGATAAAATAGATATAAAATTGTGTTTGACAGGAGACATGGATAAAAATAATGTATTTAGAGACACTGAATTAGTATATTTTGTGTTCATCTTCTTCTTTGTTTTCTTTTTCGATATGCACTTTGAATTGAAACAATGAATGAATCAACTTCAAATCAGTTGAATGAGTGCGATTTGGATGATTCTTCTGAAACGCATCAATTTAATGAGATTTGGATTATTGAATTCTGAATCAAATTTAATAGAATGAAATTGCTAATTTTATTTGAAGTGAATTGAATGGACTGAGATGATCTATATCTGAATTGAATTCAATTGAATTGATAATATGTAACTGTGAGTAATTGTGAGTGTCAGTAACTATGAGTAACTCTGAGTAAATATGAGTAATTTTTTGCTTCGGTAAGTATTAAAGAGGTAGTTCATCACGTTCATATTTTCGGTTCGGTTCGTAGGAAGGAGTCTAACAAAAATTAGACCAATATATTCTGTTTTTTTCCCTAAGCACTATATAATTGTTTCACCGTAATTAAGATTTCGGTTCACCATAATTAAGATTTTGGTTCACCATGCAGACCAGCTGTGTTGTGGATGAAAAATTTGTCCCAAAGGTGGGAATGATTTTCAAGACACTAGAAGAAGTTGGAAAGTTCTACAAACATTATTCTAAACTTGCCAGTTTTTCTACCAAAATCAGGAACACGACTCAAGATGGAGACAAGATTAAGAATCAAATAATTGTATGCTCTAGAGAGGGGAGGTGGAAATCAAAGATATTTCCAACTTTGAAGACAAACCCTTCAGCGGGGTTAAATTGTCTGGCCAGAATATACATGTACATAATGAAGGATGTTGGTCTTTGGACAATTTCCAAAGTTGTTTTGAATCACTCACATCCTTGTTGTCCAGACTAGGCAACAATCACAAGCATGTATATCTTAATCAAAACTCATTCAATACATCAACAACCACAAGCATGTATATCTTAATCAAGTCAATTAATATGCCACAACCCACCGAACCGAAAATCCTTCATGCATAGAACCAAAATCACAAAGGCCACCGAACTGAAAAATGCATATAACTATTCACACAAATAAGAACAACCACATATATCTTAATCAAATATAATGAGACAATTTTACAGTAGTATGGCTTATTAAAGTGAAAGAGTTGTCCCTAATGTCAATTGTTCTAAACAAAACTCATTCAATACATCAACAACCACAAGCATGTATATTTTAAGAGCACCGCTAGGGAGACAATGAAATATGTATACAATGTATACAATGGGCTATTTATTAGGTCCAATTAATATTAATAGAAAGAATTAACCCATTAATAACCCTAATCCTATTTTGACTGTTTACTTTAACATACCACCCAATTTCTTATAATTACACTTTTTTCCCATATCACTTAAGCCTTTTGTCTCGTCCCTTTTTCCCACCCCCCATATCCCAACCCTTCCTATCTTTGAACGCTGTAGTAACGGTGCATAACCCAAACCCTCTCAATCCTAGCTCACACCCAATTCCGTTTTGCAATCGAGGAAGGTCACCCATCAACCCATTAATCCTCATCATTGGTATCAATAACGGCGTCCTCTTGGTCCTGATCATCCCTTCTTCCCTTCAATGGAGCAGCTGGGCACGACGCCGACCATCGGGAACGCCCTCAAGCAGCCGTCAGCCACGAACCGTGCAGCAGCCGAGTTCTCCTCGCGTGGGCACTTTCATCTCCTACCATCAGAGCAGCCGACCAGGGAAGAAACCCCCACCTGCTCGCCAACGTACAGTTCACTGGAAACTCAAAAAACATAACCTCTATTAGAATCATAATGATCCAATGTAAGTGGGTTTTATTGTTCATTTTTTGATTGATAATCGCTTTTGTATCTTTGAATGTATATATATGTTGTTGATTAAATCACTGATGACCCATGGTGAGAAAGCAATGCTCTTAAATTTTTCTGGATTGATTGCTGTTTAAATTGAGTGTAAAATCTCTGTTTACATATTGTGCACACCATATGCTCGATGAAATGTCTAAGTGAAATGCTCGATGAAATGTCTAAGGAAAACTTTTTATTTAATTCCTATATTTGGCCAGCATTTGTCTTAAATTTTGTTATCTTTAGGCATTCCGTCGCAGCCGGCTTGCGTCTTCCTTTCGACGTCGGCATTCGCAAGTTAGAGGGATTACAAGTGGAGTCAGACTTGAGACGTCCATCACGCCTCAGAAGAATATAAATGGAGTTGAATTTCATTCAACCGCTATGTGGTGTTCCATTGACCGTCAGTAACGGAAATTCATCAAATTCACATAACAATGATCCCAGCCATTGGGTAGAAGAAGGTGAGGAATCCAACAAGGTAAGCAATTTACGTGGTGGCATGCATAGCGGATGGTTATTTGTTTATGATTTTTATTCATTCTACTTAGTGAAAGTAGGGGCTCTTTTTTATGTTAAATGCTTCAGTAGATGCAACAGAAGCACTCCACATGCAACCACTTCTATGGTTTTATTAAATTCTTTTTATGATTATACTTACAAAGAATTCACATATGATAATTCAATGTCATGTATATTTAATATGTGCAGAATTTATGTGTGATAATGATTTCAAAGCTCCACTGGAATCGTATTAGTGAAGTATATAATATAAAATTTAGCTAATAGAGATGTGATTATTTAGACTCTTTATAAAAATAATTGTTAAATATTCAGGAGATATGAATTCATGGTTGACTAAATATTTATCCTGCATATTTAGATTAACTATATTTATATGATGAATAAACTAGATAGAGAATAAATTAAATATCGCTTCGGTATATGATTAAATTGATCCGACCTTGCACGATTATTTAGTACATTATTATGCAAGTAGTTAATTGTTGTCATCTTTTTGTGTTGTTTAGCAGGTGGTTCCTCTAGAGGCCTCTCAAAATATGGAATTTGGTGCTCCGGTTTGCCGGCATGAGCGCCAACAAGCTGATAGCTGCATGTCTTTGTTAAGCTCATTCAGCATCAATTAGAATCTGTTGGAAATGGTTTCGAGTACCTTTAATATTTTTCTCCATGGATATAGGATTTCAATAGTTATTCATTTGTCAGCAATTGTAGATGAAGATGATATTTTTCAAAGACGCAAATGCCAAGTGTGATGCTTTTGTTGTTAGCAACGGGTGGCTTTATTCTCTAAAGATATAGGTATCCGGTGTGTTCGTAATTGTTGCAAGAAACTAGACTTGATTAATTTCAATGAACCAATTTAATCTAGATAAATTCTGATGCTTTGTTGTATAAGGAGCTTGATTAATTTCATTCGGTATGCAGCTAGTCGCTTTAGATAGTAGTTACATGTTTATCTTTACTTAGATGTGTTGGATGTTCATTTATGTATGAAATCAGATGTTTACTGTAACTGTATACATGGATAGTTATTTTCGGGTATTCAACCCTTGTAAATTGTAGCAGGTATTCAAAACAAACTATAGTATATTGGTTCAAGAACAGTGATAATGAAGTCAACACTTATCAGATTCAAGTAATGTCAACTTAAAATACAAAAGAGATATCCCTGTACTAAGAAATAGTATACTGGATGTTCGGTTTACTATGTATCTAGGGTTCGGTTCACCATGTATTTAGATGGTTTCTTTCATCAGAAAAATAGATAGTCATTTTCGATAGATTCACATAAGAGAATATATGCTTATACATGATAGCATAATTAGCTCCAATTACTGAGTAGCTCTTACATCTGTTCAAGGGTCTTATATAAAAATATATTAATGTAATAAATAATGAGAATAGTAATTTCACTTGGATTATCAAAATTAATAGGTTAGTCATTAACAATTAAGTAGAACAAGGAGATATATATATAATAATGTTAAATAGATGCATACATTTATTTTCAAAAGAAACACTAGTTGAATTAAGTAACATACATAGCAAGTCAAATTGAAGTTCTTTGTCTTGTTGATTGCTTGTTTCATTTTATAGAACACAAATTCATTCTACGTGTCAATAACACCAGGCAAGCACCAATGTACACAATCTACAACCTTAACATTCTTATTATAAATAAGGCCATATTTATCAGGATGTGCATCAGGCCTCAATGACGTTGCTTCACTTATATCTATCAAACCAAAGTGCAACCCTTTTTTTCTAGCTTCATTTTCTACTTCTCTAAATTCATCCACTTGAGCATGATGCATTGCTTCCAAGAGCTCCCAATTGTTATAGCCTTGTCTTTCTTCTTTTGTAAATGGTCTTGTCCTGTTGCAACTCCCATTTTCATTATACTCTCCATGCTCAAAGTGTTTTGCAGATTATGTCACTAAAAAAGTCAATCCTTTGAACCTTTTAAGGTTTATGATAGTTCTAAAAGATGTCTGAAGAGCCTTTTTTAATGCATATGCCATCTATCATTTATACTCATGCATGTATTCTGATTCTAATCATGAATAACTCTTATTATTCTACTCAGTTAACATTTTCAAGAAAAGTCTTAACAATACCAATGCAGTTAGTTTTATTTTATTATATTTAACAATATAATACACTAATAGTATTATACTGTAAGCATCAAGAATATTATGGGTGATTATTTCTAAACTAACCACTTGTGCAGTGTACCAAATAAATTGCCTATATATGCTGGTTTAATTTTGCATATTACTAATCCATGACTAATTAACGCAATGATATCCTCCATACAAAGATGAATATCTAAATCATATATAAATAAGCATCCATGGTGATCAATTCAAGAAACCATTCTCACCTTATTAGACTGCTGACCATGGGCGACAAAATGGTCTGGAGCTTCTTCAAGTGGTTTCGATGGATTGTGGTCAGTAATGGATGATGGAACATGACACGGAGACTGCACGACCTTACACGCCATCAACTAACTAGCACGCGGTGATGGACGTATCAAAGGAGAGACACTATTTACTCCTTTATCTTGTATGGTGAATAAATCGAATAGACCAGGGAAGGAGCCACACGTTCGGAAGGATGTGATATGGTGCCTCCAGAAGGAGTCACACGCTTGGAATGCGCTTCTTGGCGTTCACCGGTGCGGACCTCAACTTCTCCAAGAGAGACTTCAGGTGATCACACATGAGCCAGTGAGAATATGAGATAGTAGCTGAGATGGGTTGAGTTCTTGCTTCTGTCGGTGCCGCTCAACTAGAAATGATCATGGTTCATGTTTTCCTCAAACTGAATCCTAATTTTTTTAACCATTCAAATTAGCAAATCTTCATAATTAATGATTGTAACCATAATTCAATTTTAATTTAAATTAAACTCTCGTTACCCATAATTAAATTTTAATTTCAATTACACCCCCATTGTATGTATTGTATAATAAGAGTATTGGTTCCTCATACTTTTTCATATTGTAATCAAGTTAATTAATGTGTCACAACCCACCGAACAAAAAATTCTTCATGCACAGAACCAAAATTACAAAGGTCATCGAATCGAAAAATGTTCATGTGGTTAATAAATCATTATCAATTTTCAATCAAAAAGAATAGTGTTCTTCAATGCAAAATAAGTACTGAAGATAATAACAAAGCTCTAGTTAAACTATCCACACCAATAAGAACAAGCACATATATCTTAAAGCCCTAGTTATACTGTAAAAATCATTCACAATAGTTCAATCTACTAAACGAAGCAAATCAAACCAGTAAAACTAAAATAAAACTAGGTGAAACGCGACATTACAAGATTTTAAATGAACAGTAGTTTTCTCATACCTTTTGTAGTCTTTGTTGCTGTTTTCGTTTGTTTCTGGTTGTTGCTTGTGAAATCTTCTTCCGATTCCTTTGCAGTAATGGTTTCCGCAAAGAATGTGATTGAAGTTTGAGCGATGTTCAAAGAGATTCAAAGAGAATGAGTGTTTTGGTGTATTGGTTTCGTATTGAAGATGTAACATTCTTTCATAAAGATGCGCGAATGGAAAACGAGAGGTTTTTTGTGTCTGACGCGTGTTTCTCACTCTACATTTAATGCGCCTGAATCTATTTGGGATTGGACCAACTTGTTTATATGGTTATATGGATGTGTAGCAACCCTGTTTTGTAATAATCAAATTTTAATCAAGTCGTGTAAGTTATATGCACATATACGTAAGTGTCTTTTTTTTTCATCCTCTTTCTCCAGTCTTACAATAAAAACTCAAATAAAAGAAAAAATTTAAGAAATGTAGGTCATAAATGAATAAATTTTGTATTATTACATACTGCTATAATAATTCAATTATATATTTTTAAATCATAAAATAGTAGAAGTAGTATTTATTATATTTGTAACTGTTTTATTACAATTAATAATAAGTTAATAAGTTATAATGTAATTCATACTTAAATTTAATCCGCTTTAACGCCTTTTCATTCAAAATGCCTTTAGTTTCAACCTACTCATTAAGACCAAATCTATTATTCTTTTGTTTCATGTTTATTGGCACTTTTTATATGTTATTATTTAATAGGTTTATTTTTTTACATGCTCTAAAATATTATTCATTTACTCTTTTTATTAATTAAATTAATAATACATTCTAGATAATTTTAGTTTTCTTCTTACGTAATATTATTTATATTTTTTAATAAAAATATAAGATTTTAAAATTAAATTGAGTTTGTTTTCCTATACATATTATAACTTTTTAAAAATATATTTGTATTTAAAATCTTTTCTATTTCATAAATATGATTTGGAATAAATTAACTTAGCATAATTTTACTATGTATACATAATTACTTGAGAATTTTATTAAAAATAATAGTATATATAATTTTAATATTTAATAATATTTATGAATTACTATCAATGTTAAAAAATAGACATATATAACGAATTAAAGTTATGGCAAGTGGAACTTCATAGCATGATTGGATTAGCACTAGACTTAGTCTCGTTGCACTAGACTTGGCTTCAAGCCTTCAGCTTTGCGCTCATTGTTCAACGGTGACTGCAACATGATTACCAAATTGGTCTTTTAAACAAAATTTGAGGGATGTTTATGGTAATTCATCGTACACAACATGACAAAATTTTTAACTTTTACTGGACCGTACTTGACATACCAGTGTTACAATAAAGTGAATGGCACACTTAAAAGTTTTCCTATCATATATGATATAACCCACATTTTTCAGTTTTTGACGTGGGGCTGGCGTTACTTTTCGATTGATTTATTTATTTATTAGCACGTGTAAATTTGAATCAAAATAATAAGGAAAAGCTCAACGAAGGTTAAGCCAAAGAAAAAGAGGAGGGAAAGGTTTATTTTTCAAAGTTCTGATTTCAAAATTCAAAAACACCCATATAATGCACATATCTTTTTCGGTGATTGATTCTTTGTTCGAAAAACAAAGAGTTTTTTTATAATTTAAAATTTTTAATCGGTCTCCAATAATTTAGATAATAATAAGTATAGAAAGCCAATAGAATATTTGTATAATGTGTATAATGGAGGTTTAAGAATATAACGATTAGTGTTATCTTTTTCTATCAGTGTAAGCTTTTAGGATGAGTGGTATCATGACATGGTATTAGAACTCTAGATCCAAAAAGTCAAGAACTCTAGATCCAAAAGGTCAAGAGTTCAATCTTTGGTAAATCCCAAAATCAGCTTAAGTTTTTGGAATGAATGATTTTATGACATGAGATGTTTATTATGGATGATGTTTATGTTGTAACTCATATAGCTCATTATACATATTATACAAATATTCTATATAATAAAACTAAATTGTAGATGCCTTAGCGACTATTTAGTTTAATAATAAAAGGCATTTAGATTAATTATTCAAAAGATTAAAGACCGATTAAGAATTTTTGAAGATGAATACCTACGTACAGTTATTTTTATTTAAAGTTGATAGTTGAGAATCATTAGATAATAATTTAGTTAAATATGTCAAATCATTTATCTGTTTTAACAGCAAATTCACATAAAGACAACTATACGTGAATTCTGTCATTTTTGAATTATAAAAGAATATTTTATCTTTTGAATAAGAATAATTCTCCACATACAATTGTTTTTTTATCCAAGTCTTTACAAGTCATTTATATTAACACGTTTCGAACCGTTACGGCATGTTTTTCATTGCACCTTCTTATTCTTCTTGTTGTACAGTCTTTTTCCTCTTCCTCTTCTTCTTCTTCTTTTCTTTTGTTTCTTGCCTTCTCTTTCTCGTTCTTCATTTACGTGCTTTTCTCTCTGTTTTCTTTCTTCATTATTCTCGATTTCCATTATTTTTTGACATCAAACTCTGAAATCGTTTTTGAAAAAGAAGAAGCAGCAGAAGATGAGGAGGAGAAAGAGAAAGAGTTCTGAATTTATGCATAATGTGTACTTCAACGAATTTTAGGTGTATTTCTTAAATTCTTTGGGTGTATTTCTTAAATCTTTTGGATGTATTTCTGTAATCCTTTGGGTGTATTTCTATAATCGTTTGGGTGAATTCCTGTAACCGTTTGGGTGTATTTCTACAATCCATTGGGTGTATTTCTGTAATCGTTTGGGTGTATTTCTATAATCGTTTGGGTGTCTTTCTGAAGTTCCATTATCTTCAAAACGATTTCAAAGTTTGATTTCGAAAACCATGAAAATCGAAAAAAAACGAAGCAAGAATATCATTGATAAACGCAAGTAAAACAACGAATGAAAAGGCGAAGAGAGAACGCACGAAGGAAATCGAACAAATTTGGCAAGAAACTCGTTTTCATGGAGGAAGAAGAAGAAAAGTCGTTCATAATGCATGGTGAGTAGCGCGCTTTGAAAACAGGAAGTGGTTGAATAACGTACGTATATTTACTCTTGAATGTGGGAATAATGCGCGTGTATTTTGTTGGGCTTGTGGCAACTTGTAAGACTTGTAAGCTTGTATGTGTAGAAACCTCTTTGAATAAATAATCAAAACCCAAAAAAATATTTACTCTACAAATAATAAACTGACTGTTGCTAGTTAATTACTAACAGATAATACTGCTCTAAAATTTGTATCCAAAGAAAAAAAAACAAAAAAAAAAGACAGTATTTGTTTGTTGGGAATAAAAAAGTCACTAAAACCAAATACTGGTTGCCGCTGATAAACAGTTATAGATGAGGGCCGGGGAGAGGGAATAAGATGATGTTGAAAGTGCCGTCCCCCGACACTAACGTTTTGTTATTTTATGCCTTCATATAAAATAAATCACAGCAATTGTTATCTTTTTTCTTCTATATATGCAACTAAATGGCAGTGACTACTTCCTGTTTATTTTATAAACCATACATCGAAGTGATTTAATGACAAATGTTAACTTTAATGATGTGCTTAAATTGCACGGCGGTGTTGAG
>NC_029779.3:36492420-36501322 GCF_000817695.3 Arachis duranensis | reverse complement strand
ATAAATTTTGAACTCCTAATGTGAATAATGTGGAATTAGGAGCAATGCATACTTGGAGTAGAAGAAAAAACGTTTTTTAACCAAATCTAACCGAACCAAGCTACGTATTTACATGAGCTCACGTTTTCTTTTTTTTTTTCGTTTAATTTTTTTGTTTCTCTTCGTCTTTTATTATTATTATTTTTTTTCTCTTCCTCCATCTTCTTTTCTTGTTTGATTTCTTTTTTTTTTCTTCATTTCATTATATATGTTCAACAAAATTAATAAACATATAAATTTTAATATACAGAAAAAATATTTTGATGCATAGCACAAAAAATTTGTGATGATCACTACAGCAATTTAAAAATAAAATACAAGCCCAAAATATTAATTTATCCAACTAATAAAATATAGTAAAAAAAAAAAACATAACAAATAAAAAAAAGAAGAAGAAAACTTATGCAAAATTCTATACAAACTCAAAACAGACTCATACATTATAGGGTTTTAAAAATATAATTGCTCGTAAATTTTTTTTCTATCAATTTAAACTTTAAAAAAATAGTATTATGACATTGATATTTTTGATAAAAAAAAATACTCAAAATCCTTCAAACCATATCTCCCTTGTCAACTGTAAATTAGAAACTATTTGCTAACTCATTATTTTTAGATATTACGATAACAAACGCGATTTGCTGATTAAGAAATTATTTGGGTAATTATTTATAATCGTTATGTTGAAGTTTGGACTGAAAGCTGAAGTATATCTAATTTGTTTTAATGAGAGTTTTGTATTTGGACAATTAAATATAGAATAAATGAATAATAATAAATTAATACTACATGATTGATAAAATTTACTATTTTTAATAAATATTTTATCAACAAAAATATTTTTATACTAAATTATAAATTTTAAATTCTTAAATTCTTAATAGTATAAAAACAAAATATTAGTTCAAAGTGTTCGCTATCGTTTATCCATATATATCATAATGGTCCATTGGTCCATCCTAGCAGATAGATTTTTGCAGCCTCATTGAGAAACAACGAATTCTGTTTGGACCACTAGAAACGTTAAACTGATCAGTGCCAAGGATATGAGAAGCATTCTAGCTAGAAAGAACAGCTGTCCTAGGAATAATAACAAGAATTTCGTGATACATGATCATGTGGTAGCAAGCACTATCCTAGATTATTCCTAGCTCATCATTTTGGCAGCACATCTTAGTCCACAAATAGCGGAACTTGCAAAACGAGTTGAAAATTCTACCATTCCCTTCAACCTCTTGAAATTTAAGAGAAATGCCATGTATTGAGAAATCTATATCTTCAATTCCAATTCATAAAAGGGAGCTAGAAAATATGAATACGAATATTAGCATGTCATTTTTCTCTCTCTTCTCCTTTCTAATTGGTCACTAAAATCACATCTTCGTTCAGTAATAATGGTTTGTAATTTCTGAAAATTAAATTAGTGAAAAAAAAAACCTACCATAATTTGTGGTAAATGTTGGATCGATGTAGATTTAACTAGACTTAAAAATAACAAATATATTATGTGTACACACAAATTTAATTGTTGTATTTTTATATAAATATATATTATTTAATTTATTTTTAATATATATTTTATATTTCAATTGAGTTTTAATATACACAAAACACAATTGTAAAAAAAATTAACTAATAGGATAAAAATTATCTTTTTCTTTTTTCTCTCTGCTCATAAAATATTATTATTTTGCATTCCATTTTACATCATGTTTTATGATATGTATATATATAATAAAAGTTGTTCTGAGAATTACCTAAAATCGGATTGATTGGGCTTGAATGTGTGGCCCAACCGTTGGAAAGAGGGAGCCTTAGACTGGTTTGCATCCTTGAGTCGCCTTCCAAGTTGTTTGTATGCTTGAATAGGAGAGGGGTGGTACCTGCAAAGACACTCCAATACCTAAATCAGCAAAGGGGTAAGTAGATTTAGAGTATTGGAACTTAAGTTTATCTAAGTGTGTCAGGGTATTTATAGGAGACGAGCCAATAACCACCACTGAAGTAGTTCCACTTCTATTGGTGGATAACCGTCCCTTTATTTTAGGGTTGTTGAGATCTTCCTCCTGGAAGTGAGAGCGAAATTTACGGAGGCAGTTATTCACTTGGATAAGTGTTAAGTGCCTACTTACGTTAACTCCGACCTCTTTAAGGAAGTCGGATAAACAGTAAAGATCAATTTTTTGGATTGGACGTTTTAGCTAGATGTGGACCTAGCTTATGTATTGGAACAGGATATGAACAAAAATAATACTAAAAAATTACCTTTTTAGCTAATATTAATCAAATATTTTAAAATTATTTTATTTATTTTAAATTTTAAATTCTAAATCATAAATTCTTAATTCGATTCTGAATTATAAATTTTAAACTCTAAAATTGACTAGTGTTAGTCAATTAAAAGTTGATTTTATAAACATTTTCATATATAATTAACTCATTAAATATGCAGAAAAGTAAAAACAAATTATTTTATTTAATTAACCCCTTTCTCAAATAAATTAGAATTATTATTGTTGTTCTCTAATTAACGTTAATGGCATGCCCTAATAATCCTTTTTGTTGCCATCGCATAAAATAAATCCACTTCAAGAAAACTCACATGATACATCGATTTTCAAAGTATGTGATAAAGATTTCTACTAAATAACATTTTTAGGAAGAGTAATGTTAGGGAATTAATACTATAATAACCAATTTCATCCAAATATAATAGGTTTGCAAACAAGTTTAATATGAAATTCACTAAAGATAAACATTTTTTTGGGTTTGAATTTTAAACGTTTTTTTTTTTTAAATTGAGTTTTGGATATATTTTTTTAGAATTTTGATTTTTTTTTTTCTGTAACTAATGTTGACTCTAATACCAATTTTGTGGGTTTTTATTTATTGTTAGCTTTTGTCTTTGTAAAAATGGATTGAATGTTTAAGTTTAAAATTTTTGTAAATTCATAAAGTGATTGAGTGATTCACTTTGAACTTTGGACTTAATTTGGATGTTATCATGTATTATTGGAATTTAGAGTTAAATAATATAATTAGTGTACATATATATAATTATATAATTTTCTAACCACTTAACTCATATAATAATCATAAATTATAGAGGTATTTAATTACATATATAATTATATTCTATTTAATGTTCTAATTAACTGTTAATATGAAATTATGAATCCAACTAATAGTTAATTCCAAATACTTTTTCTTTTTAGAATCAATCTCTTCCTCAGCAATAATCAAACCCTATATACCCCTAAACTAATAGTGTGTCTTTTTTTTGTTTGTTTTGTTTTGGGTACGTATAATAGACATGAACAAACAAGAGCAACTTCCCGAGAAACTTGCTTCGTTTTATGGGAACATCGAACATGACAATTGAAAAGAGAGATATGATCGTTATATATATCTGCACTTAACTAGAAGCACTCCACTGTAATTTCGGTATCACCGATTATTATTGTACGTAACATTGGATATATCACCTGAAATAGTGGAGCTATGCATCATGGATGTGCGTTTGACATGTGTCCAACTTCCATTGAATCTGATATGACTGAAAGCTTCAGAAATGGATGTATAAAAGTTCTTCAATTTTCAGCAAGATTTTTTTATATTTTATTAATTCATTTCTAAGATTTAAATTAAAGATATGGTTAAATTTGAATATTTTTAGAGGAAAATCAAATATAACCGTACAAATTCTTTTTATATCTATAAAAGGTCTTGCTCGCATATACTTTGATCCGATCCGTTTCATTTTACAAATTTGTTTTATACATCAACAATAAAATTCAGAATCTATATTCCATATAATTACATTTACATCAACAATCAACAAAATTAATAAAATACATACCATCAACCATCAATAAAATTAAATCATAAAAATTGATTTAAACAAAAAAAAATTACCTAAAAAGTGAGAAAACCTTAACTGAAGTAGCAGAAGAGGATTGCTTACTGGTAGAGCGACGACGAGGGAGGAATGGAGTAGGTGACGTCGAGAGACATTTAGTCCTCTTCCTCTCAATTAGGATTCATGTCTTCAATTCTCGTTTTTTGCACTTTCTCTATAATTTTCAATTTTAAAGCATTAGCATCTCTTATATTTGAATTGAAATCGGCTTTAACACATTCAACATATTAAAAGACTTTTTGATCGTACAAATTAAAATCTAATTAAATTTCCTTCCTCCAATGTCAAAAAAGTAAAATCTTCTTCCCCAATTCTCATTATAAGTTCTCTAATAAAAGAACAAAAAAATTGACTTTGGCATGTGAACTCTCGTTCTCTCAACTCTCATGATAGAAAATTGTTTCTCAAAAATAAGAAAAGCTATTCACCTAACACCTAAATGCGTAGATTTTTTTTTAGGTGTAGTGTAAATTTTTTCAATTTTAATGATGGAATCAGCTGCAATAAAATTAAGTATTTTTTATTTATTTAATTTATTATTATTATTTAATTTTTTATGGAAGACAATTTTTTTTACGGATAATTTAGTTATTTATATTAAAAAAATTTATTAAAAAATTTAATTATTAAAAATTTTAAGTCACTTAAAACTTGAAGAGTATTATTATAAATTATTTTACAATTTTATCTGTTTAATTATGTATTTATTATTTTATTAGTAACAAATTTAAAAAAAAATAAATGACAAATAGGTGTCTAATTTTTTATTTCAAAAATAAATAAGTCATTGACTAATTAAAAATATAAAAATGTTTTTATTTTCTAAAACATAAGATATTTAAGTTTTTCTGAGAGACCAATTTATCTTTATATATTTTAGATAAAAAAAACTTAAATGTCTTATTTTATTATAAATATTATTATATAATTTTTATATTAAAATTTTTTACGGTTCCAAAAACTTTTTTCAAGCTCGGTCCTTGAATTTGTCAATGGTAAAGTTGATCTTTTTGCTCCAACATAATTGTTTCCAAGATTGGAATGTACCGAATTTCGATACTTAAATAGTCAAATAATTAAGTATATTTGTTTGGGTTTTATTCGTTATTCAGCTATATGATTAAATCATTTTGATAATTAAATTTAACTAAATTGATATAGTAGTTTATTGATATAATAAAAATTATTTAAAAATAAGAAATAGACACAAAAAAAAACTTAATTAAATTTAATTATAAAAATAATTTATTTACCTAATATTTTTCTTAAAAAATACTAAGTTTAGAAGACAACAGTTTAAAAGACATAAATAGTTGTCTTATTAGTGCATTTTGTAACCGATGGAATATGATTTTCTAAAAAAATATGGAGAGCTAATAAATTTAATGTACAAGGTGTATAATAGAAATAAAATTAAAATTAATATCAAATAATAATTAAATTAATTAATTTTTAATAATTTTTAATTTAAAATTTAAAATAAATAAAGATTTGCAGCAGTTACGTACACCGCAAAAACAACTTCTCTTTTTTCTATGTGATGTGACTTTCTTCTCGCGCAGTTTTTTTCTCTTATGTAATGTAACTTTCTTCTCGCCCAGTTTCTTCTTATCTCACCGGTGCCGCACGCCATCAACAGCAGCCACCATTGCCCATAGTTCTACCGTCGCTTATAACAATTAAACTCATTCACAATACAGACGATTACTCCTATTTTCATCATATATGCTCCCAATTTTCGGTGCCTCTCTTGCTGCCGCAACCTCACCTACACCGTTGCAACTCCTCTGACCGACCGTGCTGCCAACGTTGCCGCAGACTCCAGCCGACGCCGTCATAGATTCTGCATACGTCGTCAAAAGCTCAACAATGCTATTGTTTGAATTAATCGTGTGAGTATAGTAGATACAACGCACGCGTGCTTGAAGATAAACAATATCAAATCAAACACTCAATTGCTTACTTTTGATTCTCACTCAAGTCTCTTCATTTTTTTCAGTTTTTTATTTTATTTTTTTCTAATTTTATGATTACATCAAATCATAAGACTCATGTGTCAAATTATATATTTTTTTAATAAAAATTAAATTGTTGGATGATAACAGTTGTTTCTTCTGTTTATTCATCTTTTTCTTTTTTTATTTTAATGGTAAATTTAGGATAATCATTTTAATAGGTATGCAGATGATTATTTTGATTTTTATATAGATGATTATTTTGATTAAATTGGATTTAGTTATATATAATTAAAATATATTAAATATTTAATTTATTAGGTATGTGGATTATTTTTATCCTTAGCGAATGATTATTTTTAAACTCATCACCGTTTAAATTTAAATCGTGTACCAAGAATAATGACAAAAAAAATTCATTTGTTTCTAACGATCATTCTGTAACAATAAATTTTACCTAAAATTAAAGTTAATAATCTTAGAGCAATACTAGAGGGTTAGCAATATTTGTGATTGGTAGCCATCAACTAGCCATTATTTATCAATGATGATTTGATGGTATAAGATTGGTGTGAGATTTTATCTAATAGCTCACATTTTTCTGCTGGTTACATGCTGACCAAAATATAATAAAATTGCTGGCCCCTAAATTTTTTCATAATCTTATATTGATTGTATATATTTTTTTCTGTGCTAGAACTTCTTACTATATATTGAAAAAAATTCCCAATAATTTGGGTTGGAGAAAACCTTATTTGTATTTATCGGTTACTTTTTAAGTTCTGGAATAATATACTGGCAAGTGGAAGCTTCAACGTAATTTCCACCTTTTTTTTCTTTTTCTTTTTTATTTTTTATTTTTTAATTTCATTGTCAACAAATAAACGTATACAAGTATGCTTTGTGACCCCTAGGTTCTTTCGAACAAAATATGAATGTGCTTTCCGACAAATGCATCTTCATTCTCCCAACAAATGAAGAAAAGGAATAGGTCTACCCCACTGATCACAAAAGAGGAATCTCAAATTTGTTTTTGTCATCTTCATGCTAATATATTCTGTAATGATGAATTTTTCAGTTCAACTCTATCGTACTCTGATGTCTCATATCTTTCTCTCAAAATAATTTGATAACAGCGTAGATTATTGTAAAGGAACTCTGATACGAGCTCCGTGAACCACGGATGCTTTACTAAGTGGCTGTATTCGTGTGTTTTGACATATTTTTAATGTGATATTTATCGGGTGGAAATTATGGTACAGTCAATTTTATATGAAGTTGATAACTAAAAATTATTAAATAAAAATTTAATCAAATAAGTGAATCAAATTATTTAATGATTTTTAACTATCAACTTCACGTAAAGTTTACTACACCTGAGTTTTACATTCGTCTTATATATATATGTGTTTTGACATATTTTTAATGTGATATTTATCGGGTGGAAATTATGGTACAGTCAATTTTATATGAAGTTGATAACTAAAAATTATTAAATAAAAATTTAATCAAATAAGTGAATCAAATTATTTAATGATTTTTAACTATCAACTTCACGTAAAGTTTACTACACCTGAGTTTTACATTCGTCTTATATATATATGTGTTTTGACATATTTTTAATGTGATATTTATCGGGTGGAAATTATGGTACAGTCAATTTTATATGAAGTTGATAACTAAAAATTATTAAATAAAAATTTAATCAAATAAGTGAATCAAATTATTTAATGATTTTTAACTATCAACTTCACGTAAAGTTTACTACACCTGAGTTTCGGGAGAAAGAAGAAAGGGGAGGGGCTGCGACTGAAGAGAAGAGGGGAAAGAGAGAGGGAGCGCCGGTGGATGGGAGGACCGTTCATGCATGCTTCTGCCGCCGTGGAGTGCGTCGCCGAGAAGAGGAGCACGACGCGAGGAGAGCGGCGCGCGAAGGAGAGAGAGGGATCCGAGGCTGAGCTGGTCCGCGCATGCTCCGTCGCCGGTCCACGGGTGATGGGTGGCCGAGGAGAGAGAGGGATCCGAGGGTAGAGTGCGTCGCCAGTCCTCGGACGCTCCGTCGCTGCCGCTGGGGATGGGTGGCCAAGCTCCAGTGGATTTGCATATGCTTTTTTTGCTTCTTCTTCTGTTGCATCTGCTTCTTATTCTGCTACATCTGCTTCTATAGTTTCGACTTCTGCATCAGCATCTTCTTCTTTTGCATCTACTTCTACTTGAGTTTTTATTTCTAATTCTATGACTGCTTCTGCTTTTGTATTTGTGACTGTTTCTGCTTCTAATTTTGATTTGTTATTTTTTGATTTGGTTGTTGAATTTGTTGAATATGGGTTGATTTGTTGAATTTTTTATTTCTGGATCTGTTGAATTGATTTTTAGATTTGTTGAATTTGTGAAATACACTATAGTTCTTGCAGGGGAATTGGTTACCTTCTGCACTGAGACCTTTGTTTTTGTGTGGGTTTTGATTTGAATGGGTTTTGATGTATTAACTGGATTTGCTTTCAGTGTACTGCAAGTGTAACTGTTAGATGTTTGTGGAATTAGGAATTTTTGTGTTGATTAACAAAGATTAACAAAGCTATTAATTATACATTGAAATGGATTGATGAGAGTGATTTTGCAACGGTGGATGAGTTTAAGAAGGAAGAGGAAGGTCTTTCAAGTGTTTGATCCAATTATTTCGAAAATGATTAAAGATCATGATGCTTGTAGTAGTGAAAGGAGAAAAAAAAGATTGAAGAAAATGTGTTATTTTCTTTTTTTTATAATCTTTTTATTAAAGTAGGGGTATTTTAGGAATAAAATTAATTTTTTAAAAAGAACGATTTTAATACAAAAAAACACGTTAAGGATGATTTTAAATCAAAAGATATATCGGGGACGGGTTCGATTCCTATCCTCTGAGGGGCAAAACAATACTTATCCCATATATTTAAATATTATCAAATATTAGTGTATCTAATTTTATTCTTAATATATATTTTTAAAA
>NC_029779.3:36490384-36492015 GCF_000817695.3 Arachis duranensis | reverse complement strand
AAAAATTTAAAATTTATATATTTGTATATCTCGTATTTATATCAATATCCGTATATCATAATACAAACTAATTACTATATATATATATAGAGTAAAGATGCACGTCTAATAAATATCTACCTCATAAATGTTATAATGATTTAATTTTGTTAATAAGTACTTAAAGGATTTTATAAATAAAAGTTTTAACAGAATAAAATGAGTTTAATTTAATTAAAAAACTAATTAAAAGAACAATTTATTAAGTAAGTACTAAAATCCAGCCGCCAATTTATGATTAACAACTAACAAAAATGAGAGTGAGAGTATTGCACTATTGCTACGAAAAATTTGTGGATGTAGTAATTTTTAGTATTTTTTATTTGTTATTATTTGATCAATATAAATATTAAATTATTTTTAATAAATAAATTTTATTAGTTTATGTGTGTAAATTTTAAAAAATGTGATGTTATCTATATTGATTTTTGTATGTAAATTTCAATAATATAAATACAAATTATATATTTATTTCTTATAAATTTTTTTTTTATAAATATAAATATAAATTATTATTAATTAAATATTAATAAAAAATAATAATATTTATTGATCATGTAATATTGAAATGTTAGTAAAAAATAATAATATTTACTAACTATATAGTATTATTCTTGTATATTATCCAAGGGATATTATAGTTTGATAAAGTTAAGATTATCATGACCAATTAACAAAAATGAACCAATCACTTAAAGATAAAATAATTAATTCTATTTTAGATAGCAGTGGCAATACTATTTGAACTGCCATTATCCACTTCGTCTTTGTGTGTGTATATATGTGTGTAAGATTTATGTTATGTATGTGAAGATGGTTATATAAATTTTTAAATTTTGTTATTTATATTTGTAGGATTTTAATAATTATAAAAGTGGATAAGAACGAAATAGGTACCTACAAAAATGAGTAAGATTTAATTTTTTACTATCCACAAGTAGGAACAATAAAAGACTCTAGTGGCAATAAAAATAATTGTTAATATATTTACCGATAATTAGACATTAACCGTCTTATATTTGGTCGTTAAAAGACTCTAGTGGCAATTATAATAATTGCCGGTAAAGATCTTTTTAATGGTTGCAAAAAGTATATAATTTTTAGGTGTCATTTTTTTAACAATTTATATAACCGCTAAAAATAATTTTAAAATTGCAATATTTTTTATTTTTAATGGCCATTACTATTACTACCAAAATCTATTTTACTGGCAATTTATATGGCCACTAAAAATAATTGTAAAATTATAATATTATTAACTTTTAGTTACCATTATTATTGCTGCTAAAATTTTAAGACATTTTTTAATTATACTAAATCTTTTAAAAATAATAACTTATTCTTTTTTTTCAATTTCAAAATTATTTTTACTAGCAATTATTATTATTGTACATAATATAAATATATTAAAATTAATTACTGCAAAATAAAATATTTTATTAAATTTAAAATATTTATACACAAATTTCTCTTAAAAAATAATAAAGCATAATTTGAATTTAAACAATACAAATACTACAAACTTATGTTATATCAATGATTAGTACATAAATAATGATAAAAAATAAATGAATATTTCATATTATGATCAT
>NC_029779.3:36487878-36490358 GCF_000817695.3 Arachis duranensis | reverse complement strand
TTTCCTGCAAAAAAAAAAAAAACATATACATAATCATTAGAATAATACTATTCATTCTAATTGTTGTTTTATTGAAAGAGAGAATGTGACAGAATTAATAACCTAGACGAGGACCAGATCAGACTTTGCTTATCTAAAATTAGTTATAACCATGTATGGAGAGCCAACAAAAATAATCTCATTCATGTCAGATTTAAATAAAAGGTACTTTGTCGGTCGGACCCTTTTTCTCTTGATTCCTGGTCCTATTATGAAAATCAATAAATAAAAGACAATTATACAAAAAATACTACACATTTATTATTAGTGTTAAATTAAACATAAAACATAATTACTTACTTTCATTATCATTAGTTTGGAGTGCTAAAGCTGATTCTATTACCAGAAATGAGAAAGTTTAAAAGAGAGAGGAGAGAATTTGGTAGAAGTCACATATCATTAGTAAATCAATAATAGTCACAACACTCAAAATATAAAAAAATGCAATAAAAGATCACTTACTATCATTATTAGTATGCGGTATTAAAAGTATTTGTGAAGGGCTTGATATTAATTGGGATCGATAAAGACCTAATTCAATTTGCTTTTTTTGTTTATATATATATATATAGATGATATCTCTAGATGCTTGATCTTAAATTTGTCTTTCTTATTTGTCATAGCATTATAAAAACTATATAACAACTATAAAAAGTACGTAGGATAAAATCTTACGGCCAAATATAGAAAAAATATCTCCCAAAAGTTTCTACCAAACAATTAGTAGAAAAAAGCAGACACAGGTTCAATTAGAATGAAATGAAATTAATTAGAAAATGCATTTTGTATTTTCTACCCATAGATTAGGCGGCCGCAGAGAATACCGCCATTTATTAATAGAGTCTGTAAGGGTCTTCCATTGACAATTATGCAACAATGAACAGAACACACCCACCTGCCAGTGTAAAAACTTACAAGCTATAATAATTATCTATTTTGATTGTTTTATGTCACACTACATAATCATATACCAGTTCAAATTTAATTGCTTCCATCTTTAACACAAGGCTCAACGTAGAACAACTTTGTATGTATGGATGGTATTTTATCAAGGTGAATACTATGGTGTCTAACACTTTGTATCTAAGTTACTAAAAGAGGTAAATAAATTATATTTAATAAATTTTACATGATTTGTTTTTTATTTTAAACATTTTATTTTTTACTTTAAAAAAAAAAGTTAGGCAATTTAGACACCGTAACAAAAGCACCATAGAACCCACCTTTTATCAAATCACAAGTTGGATAACAAACTGAACCACAACCACCTAAGAATTTTCCTTGGCATATATATATATATATAGAGGAAAATTATCAGGTGTTTCCCTGACAAAATGGTGAACACGATGTTCATGGTAAGTTCAGGTAGTCAATAGTATTTTTGTCTTGTAGCTAATGTTAAAATGTCGAAAATGCTCACCCTTGTAGTAGTGAATTGTCTGAAGTGATCAGCTGAGGTAAAGAATGTTATTGACTCATGACTTAAAAAGAAATGAAGATAACGAAATTTTGCATAAGTGGGTCTCCCCCATTTTATTCAAATCCAGTGAAATAGAAACTATTCATAAAACTTGTACCATTCCAAAAAAAGAAAAGAAAAGAAAAGAAAAAACATGCACAATTATTATCATATTATTAATAATAAAATAAATATTTGCCTAAAAAAATAATAAAATAAATCAATAAGAATTTTTCTTCTTGACTCACATTTTTCATCAGCAGCAGTTAGTTGTTATTAATCATAGAAATTGAAAAATAAATCAAAACACAAAAAAAATTAGGCAAATAATACATGCATATTAATCTATGTTTATATAATTTTATCAATTTTATATTCTAAAAATGATGTATGCATATTTTATTTGTCTTTATTGATTTTATCACGCCTTTAATCCATTCATTAACATTTTAAAATCAAAACAAGTACAAAAAATGGGTTTATTTTATTTTATCAAGAATACAAAGTTTTAAGACATTCTCATATGTCTATTTGGCTCATCCTTAAACGCTCCTTGTTAAGTATGGAGTGCTGCACACTTTGTGAATTTGTTAAATCTAAACTTTTCATTTATTATATTTTATTTGAATGGTCTGGATTTAAAAAAGTAACCTGTTAATTAGGTTAATTATTTTTTTTACAAATTTTAAATTTTTTGGCAAGTCTCAAATATTGGGATGAAGTTCAAAATAAAAAATTAGTATATAAATATTAAAAACAATATGTTTGTACAAAAAAAAGTTATTGGACTTTAGAATTAAAATAAATAATACATAAAAAATAAGTTAAAAATTCATGCACTAAATCTAAAAAAAGATATATTAGAATCTTAAAAAAAATAATATTAAATATATATTATGTATATAATATTAAAATTTAAATAAATTTTGTTTTGTGTGAAATAAAATATAATATTAAATATAAACACAATGATAAAAAAATT
>NC_029779.3:36474513-36487809 GCF_000817695.3 Arachis duranensis | reverse complement strand
GTGAATAATAAAAAAATTTGTATTATATAAATTTAATTTAAAAGACATATATACAATATAAGAAGCAAACAAACATATAATAATTTTATTTTGTGCGAAACAAAAATTCATATAATTTTTTATTAACAATTTTTTATTGAAATATGTCATTTTACTATATTTATAATATATTATTTGGGATAATTATATTATTTTAGTTAATATATATTATTTAAAAAAATATTTAAAATTTATTATTTTGTATTAAGAATATTATTAAAAATATATTGTTAGTTTTTCTTAAAATAATATTTTTTTTTCTTTGGTTCAAATACTGTGATAATAAAATTTTTTTTACGTAACTGTGTCTACTCAATAAATATTATATTCATTTATTTCTATATAGTATGTAAAATAAATAATTAATGTTTAAAAAAGTTAATAAAAAAAAGAAGTATTCATTTTTTTGTACCAACTTTTAGCTGAATATAGAGACTATGTCGTTTGAATTATAACTCATTGACAAAGAAAGAAATACGCTTAATTATATTTAAATAGAATAATTATTTATTAGGTTCATTCTTATACAAATAAAAATTTTTCTTAGTTTTATATCTGTAATATTTTATACCAATTAGCTTCAAAATTTAATTATTTTTTGAATAAATTAATAAAAAATAATACAAATAATTATTTTAAATATAATTGTATTTACACGTTGAGGTTAATTTGAAATAAAAGATAATGGACTTGTTGTAACTGCCATGCATACTGTGCTTTGACTGCGTCGTCATCTGAGAATCATGCGCCTTCATGGAAACCGGGGTTCTTCTACAGAATCCGTTTTGCGTTTGGAGTTAGCTAACCAGCAGTGGCGACATGCGTCTTCATTTTCTATGGCAGTAATTTTTCAGACTTTGATGGTCATTTATAGTAGAAGTGGAATAGGGTGGATTCAAGAGCGTCAAAATCTATAGCCAGCTAAAACGATAGTGGCAGTACCTGCCATCAAACAAAACAGTGAAAAAATTTGAAGACATCACATCGACAATAACAGAGTAATAGAGGAATTAGTCTTTTTGTTAGTGCTGGTTTGTTTGTTCAGCCCATGACAAAAAAAATAACAATAATAAATAAATTAAATTTACCTGATAACTTTTGATAATAGGTTAACTTTTAAGGAGTGCTGCACTCCCTACTTTATCTGGAGTGCACTAGCTTTCGCCGTTTATTTGCATTGAAGTAAAAGGTAATAAGGTTAAAAGCTTTTGCAACCAATGTTAAAGGTTTGAATATTATTATTTGATGTTTATATTACAAAAATTTGTGTTAGAGATAAAAAATATTCTTTCAATTTATAATATGTTTATTTTATTAGCGTTCTTTTCTATTTGAATGTCAATTTTTTTACCATCCATATTTTCAAAGTATTGAAAATGTTATGTATTTTTTATTCTTATCACATACTCTAAATGTACTGTGTATTCTTATTGTGTTTTTTTTCTAAACCAGAATTTAATTGTGATTTGTATTTTTTTTCTTTTTTTTATCAGAATTGTGATTTATATTGTGAAAATTGAAGCACTCTAGCCAAAATTTATTAAATAAGACCTTCAAAAAAAATTCAATCC
Source organism: Arachis duranensis (assembly GCF_000817695.3). Taxonomy (NCBI): domain Eukaryota; kingdom Viridiplantae; phylum Streptophyta; class Magnoliopsida; order Fabales; family Fabaceae; genus Arachis; species Arachis duranensis. The sequence continues at coordinate 36,486,199 of NC_029779.3, read as the reverse complement.
ATCTTTCCAAAGACGAAATGCTGTTTCTATAAGGCTCACATCCATAAACCCAATTCTCAACAACGAGTCAGTTTTAGGTAACAGTAGTTCAAACCTAGCCTCCTTCCAAGCGGCTTTGGCAAACAAAGAATTTTAAACTCCTATACACTGCGTAATGGCTGGACCAGTTGCACGTCCAACGTGGGCCTATTTATCTTCATATCCACTGCAACAGATATCCCTTAATTGCAACCATTAAAATTTTTTAAATTATATCTGGATGCTTACAATTTTTAGAACAAAATGTTCCGTGTCCGTACAACGGAACACGTGAACATCTTCCTGATATATATCAATGAGGAATTGAAAGATTAGATGAAAGATTCTACTGACCTAAAGGACTGGTGGTGTCTTTCAATGTTTTTCGTGTGCCACTTTGTGTCAAGGTTAGTACTATTAGTTAGTTGTAGGATACCCTTATCTCAACCTAGCTATAGAGAACATGACATTATACTGGACACAAAACATGTTCAATGCTGATCAAGTTATGATTACATACATACATATGCACTACCATTGAATAGTGCTACATAGACACATGAATAAATAACAGATTAAGTTTGTGAAATCTTGTCAAAGAAAAAGAAAACAAGAAGGCTCCTCCATTATTATTTGTTAATAGTGTTTAGTAAAGCAGTGAAAAAGATGTCAGTGGTGAACCACATGGCAAAAGGTGAAGGTTATTCCTTAGCCCTTAGGGTAACCCTGATGATAATAGTAGCATAGTGATTAGTAATACAAAAAATACAAAAAATAACACCAATACAAAAAATAAAGCGAAAAGATATCAGATAAGTAGAACAGAATTAGTAATACCATGAATTTAATATGGATTAAAATTTGATTGCAATATTTTCAGCTACAAGTGATTCTTAAATTTTAATCTTAATTTCTACATGTACAATATTTGCATTAGATTAGCACATAGATCATAGGTGCAGATCATCCACCGTAAAATTTCCTCAAGCATCTAAAACTTAAAGTTGACATTTCAAAGCAAAACAAGTATATAAATAGGACGGGTCTATAATATGCTCAATGGTTCATAGCAATATTTAGATACATAATATGAGCTAAGGTGAAAAAATAGTGCAGAAGTTTAAAGACATGAGTGCTTCCTTTCACATTAAAATTCTCTGTTACAAATAACTTTACATAGAAAACCTGCTATTAGGTCAGATTATCACAGCCTCACAAATCATAACACAACAGAAACAATATATGTGTATAAGTTTAAAAATCATCGAGGCATTATATCAAACACTTCATGAGCATCTTCTACCACACTGTTTGCAATGAAGATACCCAACACTTTTTTTTTCTTTAAGCGAAATAGTTGTATGGAGAAGATATAGCTTTATAAAATTTCTAATAAATTTCTACATGAAATGCATACAAACTAAAGGCAATTTGACCATGCAGCATGCATCATTTTTCAAAAGAAAGGTTTTATTGTGAAAAAAACAAAACCTAATTTTTTCCAAAGGAAACAAGACCTGAACCAAGTACATAAACTATAGATCAAAAGCAAGGAGTAAAAGTGAGGTACAAAACTTGGGAAAAATTTGAGTAAAAACTAGAGAGAAATGCCGCCAGATCTCATAGTATATATAAATAATCAAAGGCAGTTACTAAGCCAGTGAAGTTCATCAAAACCCTTCCACAATAGACATTTAAAGCTTTTTTACAATTCAAGAATGAGATTGAGAAACACAGTGGTCTTGTAATCAAAGCATTAAAAATTGATCATGGCCGTGAATATTTGTCTACTCAATTCACTCAGTTTCTTAGTCTCTGCCTACATTATTAATAGACTCCCATCATCTGTTACAAATCATATCCTTCCTTATGAACTTTTGCACAAACATAAATCAAATTATAGTATTTTGAAAGTTTTTGGATGTAGTGTTTTTTTCTTGCCTGAAACCATACAATGCTAACAAATTCTCTTATAAGTTTGATTTATGTATTTTCTTAGGGTATGCCTCATCAGAAGGGCTATAAGTATTTAACTTTGAATGGTAATAAGATCATTAGTACTCGACATGCACTCTTTGATGAAGAAAGGTTTCCATACACTGAAATGTTTTTCTCAAAATCACCTTCTAATGCTAATATTCAATTTCCTCATACTTCCACTAACCAAACTGAACCACAAACTTCCACTCATAAAGATAGTATCCCCATTTCTGCAATTGACATCCCCATCGGCAATCCACCATCTTTACCACCAAAAACCAATACACACTCCATGCATACAAGATCAAAGTTTGGAATTGTCAAGCCAAAGGTGTTGACTTCAATGCTACTGACCTCATTAACAACACACTCTCAACTATGGCTACAGCTCTTAAGTCACCACATTGGCTTCAAGCAATGCAAGAAGAGTTACAAGCTTTGGCCAAACCCAAAACTTGGACTCTAGTCACTCAAAATTCAGATGCTAAAATCATAGGGTGTCACTGGATTTTTGCAACTAAGAGAGATCCCAATGGAGATATTCTTAAATACAAGGCAAAGCTTGTAGCTAAGGGCAATCATCAAATAGAGGGCATTGACTTTGATTAAGTCTTTGCTCCAGTAATCAGACCTACAACAATAAGGGTTGTTCTTTCAATTACATTGACTTACAAATGGTTCATTTGCCAATTTGATTTCAACAATGCTTTCTTGAATAGTGATCTTGATGAAACTGTACATGAAATAAACACCCGGATTCAATAATGGAACTAATTCTCAGGTATGGAAGCTAAATAAGTCACTTTATGGTCTTCGCCAAGCACCAAAATCATGGTTTGTTAAAGCTCTCTAGTACTCTAGCTACTTTTGGTTTTGCAAGAGACAGGTCAGATCCCTCTCTTTATCAAACATCAACATAATTCAATTCCATATATTTTATTATATGTCGATGACATTCTTATAATTGAAAACAATGCTCAAGCTATTCAGCACACTATCAATGAGTTGAACAATGTCTTCTCTCTTAAGCACTTGGAGGAGTTTAGCTATTTTGTTGCCATTGAAGCCACTAAACTCCCTTCAAGTGCCTTCCGCTTATCACAGACTAAATATATTATTGAGTTATTAAGAAAAGCTGGTATGGAAAACTCTAAAGGAGTACCTACATCGATGGTCACTGATATGAAATTGACAAGTCAAGGAGCTTATTACTTTGATAATCCATCTTTATACAGGTCGGTTGTAGGTTCCTTGCAGTATGCAACCTTGACTAGACATGAGCTATCTTTCTCTATGAACAAAGGCCGCCTAAACTGTTGCAAATTCACTGGCAATGTGTTATGCGTATACTCAGATATTTAGCTGGTAGCGTTATGCAGGGTTTTACTTTTGAATTCATTTTCAAATTTGGATTGGGGATCTGATTTAGATGACAGAAGATCAACATGTGATTTTTGTGTTTATCTGGGTTCAAACATGGTTTTGTGGTCGAGTAGGAGGCAAGCTTCAGTGTCTCGTTCGAGTACAGAAGTGAATATCATGGACTTGCAGCTGCTAATAGTGAGATCATTTGTATCCAAAACCTCTTACATGAATTAAAAGTTACTTCCTCAATTGCTCCGACCCTTACTATGATAACATCAGTGTCGTGCTCTTTTACAAAAAAAAAAAAATAGTTAACACGGTGGTTTTTTAAAAAAAGCCGTAATTCTGAGCGCCATTTGAAATATTAGAGCAATTTTAAAACACACCACAATTTTTGTAGTTTAAAAGGACAGTTTTTTTTATGTTTAAAATGACGTTTGAAACTATCATTTTAACCGAATAAAATAGCATTTTTTTTATATTTAAACCACTATTTTAACTTGTTAAAATAATCTGTTTTTTTTAAACAATATTTAAAATCGTCATTTTTACTAGTTAAAATTGTATTTTTTAAAATTTAAAATAGCTGTTAGAATCGTCATTTTTATCTAATAAAATGATGGTTTTTTATCATTTAAAGTGGCGATTAAAATCATTATTTTTACTAATTAAAAGAAAATCTTTTACTTATTTTAAAATTGCAATTTTAACCATTATTTTTATCTAGTTGAAATGATAGTTTTATGCTATTTAAAATAAAAAATTTTAATCATTATTTTTACCTAATTAAAATAATAAATTTATGCTATTTTTTACCGAATATTAAAATAACATCTTTTGCTTGTTTAAAATAACAATTGAAACAGTTATTTTGACCGTATTAAACGAACAATTTTTTGTTTAGAATTTCATAATAATTAAAAATCATAAACCATAAGCCATAAACAAAATATCAAATATGACATATAATTTTTATAATTCATACGTACATAGTATCAAAAAATAAAAGCCATAACTCATAAATCATAAATAAAATATCAAACATAACATGATTTTTTCGTTCATATCTTAACATATAGTCACTAAATATAAAGTTTTTTGTCAGAAAAAATCACATTCTTTATTACTCATTTTAAAAAACCTACTTCCAGTGACGGGCCGAGAAAATTTTATCAGTGGAGGCATAAATATGCAAAGTAAAATTTAAATATAGATTTATATTTTTTTTTATTTTTTTCGGTATCTTATAGGTCAAGGACTAATTGGACATAAATTTGAGCTTCATTAAGAGTCTATCACTGACTAATGAGTTGTTATATACATGAGACAAAATTCAAACTCCCAACACTTATTTAAGTAGATGACTGAACTAATACTGGATCAACCCAATTTAATTTAGATATATTTAAAATTTTAAATTATAATGAACTATCTATATTTATTGAAAAAACTACAACTATACACATAGACTTTATACATGCACTTATTTATTATAGCATTTAAAATTATGAAAAGATAATTTCACACGCATTATAGTATTCAAAATAATAAAAAGATAATTTATAACTTTTTTTAATATTCTTAACATGATTAAACATTATTAGTTTTCTATATGTTCTTAAAAAATTATTTAATTATTCATTATCTCTTATTCAATTGTGGAATTTATTTATTATAGTATTTATGGCATAAATAAATTTTTTAACTAAAATAATTATTATATTTAAGACTATTTTAATAAAGAATATTAATAGAGTATATTAATATATTATTTTTTATTTTTAACTTTTATACTAAATAAAATTTAATAAAATATTGTTTAACATAAAATACAAGAAAATTATTTATATTTTATGTTGAGAAAAAACATAATATAATAAAGGAACAAATATATACATCTATATATAATTATTAGTATTTTTTTTAAAATCTTTATGGGAGCAAATGTCCCCTCTTTTTTACACTTAAATTCGTTTTTGTCTACTTTTTAGTTCTCTTTACGGTGTAACTTCACTCGTTTGATATAATTCTTAAGATAAAAGTATAATAAACATCAAGATTAGCTAATAAATATATTAAGCAACTGAGATATTAGTTTTCAGATGAAAATTAAAATTATAAAAAAAGAAAAAAAATAATGTACCTTTATCTTCTGAATAATGATCAAAACGACCCCATTGAATGCAATCTAATATCTCAAAAAAGGTCACGTAGGAATTAGAAGGCATCATAGAATATTTTATGTGATTATTTATGCAGAAAACATCCATAAAAATTATTCTTCACACACACAAATATCAAACCTAGCAGATTGATTTAATCAAGTTTCTGCCTTTTATCTCTCTGTTCTTTACTGTTATCCCTTCTTTCACATAAAGATTATAAATTTGTTAGAAATAATTTGCTCAGTATATCTAAACTGATAGCTCTCGATATTTGTAAAAACACATCGTATTTCTAAATTCACTACGGATCATAGAACTAGAAATACAAAATAACATACCTAATAATTTGGTGGCCGAAAATTTGGAAAAACAGTTCGTTCTTGAAAGACCAAAGCAAAAAAAAAAAATAATAATAATAAAATTCAGAACTTAATTGTTAATACCAAATTGTTTAAGAATAATTTTTCTCTCTCAACTATTAATAAACACAATTGTATAGCTTCACGTGGTTATCGGACTATTTACAAATCCGAACAAACTATATTAACTAGTAAAAAAAATGCAGAGATGGTACCAAAATCAGCATTTTGTGGACACAGTCACGAATCCACAATCCACAATCAAATATCAATACCAAAATCACCTTCAAACAAAAATAAAATAAAATAAAAAATTCTAGTTTACAATCACTCTAGCCCAACTCTTTCACAATTCACACACTCACTCAACTTAACAACTTAAACTTCTCCAACTAATTTTACAAAAGAAAACATAAAGACCAACAAATTATTTGTATAATTTCACAAAAGCAAGAAAGTACATCTAACAGGACAACAAAATTGATTATTCTGATTTCGTAACAAAACTGGCATACTTCAATAATTCATTATTTTAATCCTAATAAGAATCATAAGATTTTTCTCAATAAAATGAATCGATGCATGATTTCTCTCTCAATTCTATAAAACCTAATTGAAAACCGACCTCGTAAAACCTAAAAATCACTAAATCGGTTGCTAATATCTAATTTGAAAATCTAAAATCGGTCACTAATTCTTTAACTAAAAATCTATATTGGTTGTTAAAGTGGTCACTGTTCCTAATCTTATAATTATAGATTTTTATTAATTTCATATTTACCACTATTAACACTTAATTTCATAAATAATTATATTTTCACAAAATATAAAAAGAATCAAATATAGATCAATTTTTCAAATAAATATAAAAAACATTCACAATATCTATATAGAAATATAGAACTTAAAATATTAAAAATTCCTAAATACATCAAATTTATGATTTACAATCTAGACTAAAGATAAAAATAATTCATGAATAACATAACTTTACTCTATTCATGAACAATCAGTATGGTTTAACAATTTTTACACTAATTTTGTCTCTTTAATTTTTTTTACTGCTCTTGAAACTACAACCAATACAAACCACAACAGAATCTTTAAACGATCTTAAATCTTAATCTAGTAATCCAACATGTTTAGTGCAAGATGTACCTAGTCCAATTGCCTTAGACCTTTTCATGACAAAAGAGAAACCAACCTCTCACCAACCAGATTATACACCCTGGCAACAAGGATTTTTTCTTCAGAAAATTCAATCTTGGAAGCTTGATTGGTTTGCTCTTGCACAACGAATAAAATGAAGTAATTCAAATAAAAAAACAATAATATAAATTCTTCGTAACTTGTCTAAGAAAATCTTAAATAAATTGAAGTGCCATAGAAGAACAAGATAAAACCCCTTTTTTTTTCCTGCAGTTCAGAGTCCAAATATACCTTTTAACTCATTAAGTACTCATAAGTATTATTATAAGGTGAATGCTATTATGTTTTCTCTAAAATAAAGAGTAAATTACTCTCTATGATTTATATAGTGCCTATAATTATAATTAAGTTGAATATTAACCATAATAATTAGGTATATGTTCTCTATTTTTTTCTCTCTTATGATTATTTAAATTTAGTTTAGTACTACCAGTCTATGGTGGTGGTGGTGATTATCACCGCTGGAAAAATTTCTTTGCGTTGAACTCACAAACCCACCAACAAGGTGCAAGTATGTATTCAGCTCGTTACACGTGGCAACATTTGTGCTATCGAGGTACGGAGAATCTTTGCGACATAGGCGCAACTCCTTCCCAACCTCAGCGCACATCCACTGTGCCTCCTCCACCCTCTTCTGTATGGTGATAACATCCTCGGAATTCATTATCCGCAAAATTTTTATCCCATGAAAGTGATTAAATTCTTGTGCATAATTGTCACCTCATCTTGCAAATCCTATTGATCTCCACCTCATCGACAACAATATCTTTAATCTCATGAGGATCCGAATCTACAATCCCTTGAAACTTGTATTTGACATCATCAACAACAATGTCTTTAACTGTGTTTATGACTTGAGGATCTAAAGAATCTTTCCAAATGTTTTTATGACTTCTATCATCACGGATCATAAGCCCTTCTCTACCTTCAAGTGCATCAATTGCATTCGTAAAGATCTCTTCCACATCATAAAACTTATCTGGTGAATCACTTTCAATATATATTACAAGGGGTAGTTTACCCTTTATTTTAGAAAAGGTACGATAGAATTCACCTTATTATAATTATTGATTCAAGAAAAAAATAACTTCGGTTCCCAAATTTCAGCAGCAATGATCTATACTGTGTGTCCATTTTAGTTCATATAGCTGCAGCACTTTTTTTTTATTGTTTGCTCCATATGAGTTGTTGAATAGCTTAGCCTTTATTGTCACAAAAAATTCTAATATAGACCTGCACAAATAAAACATTCATCAAACAATTTTTAAGTTATTAAGCTTAACCAAATATATGTTTGTCATCACACAATTAAATTATTATTTCCTAAACTCAATGTATCAAGTGTGTCATATCGGAGACTAACATTTTTGAATAGGAACCAAGTTATCTGCAAAAATGAAGCAAACCATATATTAAAATGAGAGACTTAGAAAGTAAATATTTGATAATAAAATGATACAAATATGCAAACACATAAAGACAATCTTGTGACTCATCATATACTATGCTCAAGGCCAAAAAATAATAAGAAAAAAAGAGTAGCTTTTCTGCATAAACATGCAACTACTATAATGTTATATTGTGAGATGCAAAACAAAAATCCAAGACATTGTTCAAGGGGAATTAAGCATGTGACACTTGAACCAACTTCAACCTATGTAATGAAACTAATCATTATATCACTACTATACTATTTGAGACTTGTGATGTAGCTAAGACTATATTAATTGTTGAAAATGTCTAAATACAAAGAACTCTCTCTTGTGAGACAATATCAGCAAATTAATTAAATTGAATTATGTAAAAAGCATATGGCCAGTTCTAGTTTTGATTTTAAGCCTGCCCCTCCCTTCCATGGATCAGGTGAGATTCAAAGTATTTTTTAAGGATTTGACATGCAATAATCTTCTTTTACCTAAAGAGTTCACAATAATCACTCTACATTCTGCAAAGGCAGAATCCATCAAATGTACTTTCTGCTATCATCTACACATTGCATCCAAATTTGATTTAACTCCGTATTTCCAAATTTTATATCACCATGACAAATCATATCCAAAATCTCTGAGAAAGAAATTCATGGTTGCAAACCCAAAGTTCATAGGATAATGTGACTAGCTAGGGGAGAGTTAACCAGAGTTCATATTTAAGTCTCTGTAACGTATTTTTTAAGACAAATTTAAAAAAAATTGAAAAGGCAGGAGAAGAAGTTACTACAGGAGGTGACGCTGAGAAAAGAACGACGCGATATACGAGCAATGGAAGATCTGAACGAACGATGCGATATACGAGCAATGGAAGATCTGAACGGGGATGCGACAATCTGTGACAATGGCGAAATGAGCAGAGGAAGTACGCGGCGAGGGGTAGAAGGCGATAAAGACTCGAGGAAGAGAGATGGCACCGACGAGAATGGCTCCAACAAGAACGGCATCGACCAGGATTCGACGAAAAGTGACTTCTCTCTCCACTCCGCCGGAGAGTGAGGGGGCGGCAAGAGGGACACTGTTTGAGGAGAGAGTTTAGGGTTAGGGTTTAAAAGTGTTTGAATTTTTTAATTTATTTTGAAATCTAGTTTGTTCTTATTATTTAAAACAGTGACCAATTTAGCAACTAACTAATTTGTAATTTTTATTTTTTAGTTGGTCGCAAATTCGGTCGCTAATAGCGACCGATTTATTGACCAACAGTTCTAATGCTAAGATTTTATAGCTGATCGCTAAAATCAGTCGCTATATTAATCCTTAGCAACCGATTTAGTGACTGCTACCTTGTCGACCGAATTAGCGACCAGCTATTTTATCAACATATTTTTAGGTCAGTTGCTGATCCAGTCGTTATATTATAAAATAGAAACCAATTTAGCGATCGAATGCTTTAAAAACCAACATTTTATAGTTGGTTGCTGAATCGGTCGCTATGTTAATACTTATTAACCGATTTAGTGACCAACTTCTTAGCGACCAACCACCATAAAGCTTGTTTTTATATTGGTCGTAAAATCGGTCGCTGATGAGCGGATAATTTATACGCTTTTTGGCATTGTTTTTAGGTAGTTTTTAGTAAGTTCAAGCTACTTTTAGGGATGTTTTCATTAGTTTTTATGTTAAATTCACATTTCTGGACTTTACTATGAGTTTGTGTGTTTTTCTGTGATTTCAGGTAATTTCTGGCTGAAATTGAGGGACTTGAGCAAAACTCTGATAGGAGGCTGCAAAAGGACTGCTGATGCTGTTGGAATCTGACCTCCCTGCACTCGAAATGGATTTTCTAGAGCTACAGAACTCCAAATGGCGCGCTCTCAATGGCGTTGGAAAGTAGACATCCAGAGCTTTCCAGCAATATATAATAGTCCATACTTTATTCGGGAATTGTCTACGCAAAGTGGCGCTCAACGCCAAGTACATGTTGCTGTCTGGAGTTAAACGCTAGAAACACGTCACGACCCGGAGTTGAATGCCCAAAACACGTTACAACTTGGCGTTCAACTCCAATAAAAGCCTCAGCTCATGGATAGATCAAGCTCAGCCCAAACATACACCAAGTGGGCCCCGGAAGTGGATTTATGCATCAATTACTTACTCATGTAAACCATAGTAGCTAGTCTAGTATAAATAGGTTAATTTACTATTGTATTGGACATCTTTTGATCACTCTAGATCTTAGGATCATCTTGGGACGATTAGTTCTTAGATCATGGGGGCTGGCCATTCGGCCATGCCTGAACCTTTCACTTATGTATTTTCAACGGTGGAGTTTCTACACACCATAAATTAAGGGTGTGGAGCTCTGCTGTACCTCAAGTTTCAATACAATTACTATTATCTTCTATTCAATTCTCTTTTATTCTTATTCCAAGATATACGTTGCACAATACTTTGATGAATGTGATGATCCGTGACACTCATCATCATTCTCACCTATGAACGCGCGTGACTGACAACCACTTCCGTTCTACCTTAGGCCGGGCGCATATCTCTTAGATTCCCCAACAGAATCTTCGTGGTATAAGCTAGATAGATGGCAGCATTCATGGGAATCCGGAAAGTCTAATCTTGTCTGTGGTATTTCGAGTAGGATTCCGGGAATCTGGAAAGTCTAACCTTGTCTGTGGTATTCCGAGTAAGATCCCGGTATTGAATGACTGTGACGAGCTTCAAACTCCTGAAGGCTGGGCGTCAGTGACAGATGCAAAAGAATCAATGGATTCTATTCCAACCTGATTGAGAACCGACAGATGATTAGCCATACTGTGATAGAGCATTTGGACCATTTTCACTGAGAGGATGGGATGTAGTCATTGTCAAGGGTGATGCCTCCAGACGATTAGCCATGCAGTGACAGCGCATAGGACCATTTTCCCGAGAGGATTAAAAGTAGCCATTGACGATGGTGATGCCCTACATACAGCTTGCCATGTAAAGGAGTAAGAAGGATTGGATGAATGTAATAAGAAAGTAGAGATTCAAGAGGAGCACAGCATCTCCATACGCCTATCTGAAATTCCCACTATTGATTTACATAAGTATTTCTATCCTATTTTATTTTCTGTTTATTATTAATTTTCGAACTCATCATAAACCATTTAAC
>NC_029779.3:36471725-36474271 GCF_000817695.3 Arachis duranensis | reverse complement strand
GTCCACCAAGTTTTTGGCGCCGTTGCCGGGGATTGTTCGAGTATGGACAACTGACGGTTCATCTTGTTGCTCAGATTAGGTAATTTTCTTTCCAAAAAGTTTTCAAAAATTTTTCAAAATTTTTCTTTTCTTTTTCGTTTTTCTAATAATGTTTTTCGAAAAATTTAAAGAAAATACAAAAAAAATCATAAAATCATAAAAACAAAAAATATTTTGTGTTTCTTGTTTGAGTCTTGAGTCAATTTTTAAGTTTGGTGTCAATTGCATGCTTTAAAAAAAATTTTCTTGCATTTTTCGAAAATTCCATGCATTCATAGTGTTCTTCATGATCTTCAAGTTGCTCTTGACAAGTCTTCTTGTTTGATCTTGATGTTTTCTTGTTTTGTGTTGTTTGTTGTTTTTCATGTGCATTTTTCGTTTTTTAGAATCCATGCATTAAAGATTTCTAAGTTTGGTGTCTTGCATGTTTTCTTTGCATCAAAAATTTTTCAAAATTATGTTCTTGATGTTCATCATGATCTTCAAAGTGTTCTTGGTGTTCATCTTGACATTCATAGCATTCTTGCATGCATTCATTGTTTTGATCTAAAAATTTCATGCATTGAGTATTTTTGTTGTTTCTCTCTCTCATCATTAAAAATTCAAAAATAAAAAATATATTTTCCTCATTTTTCTCATAATTTTCAAAATTTTGGGTTGACTTGGTCAAAAATTTTTAAAATTAGTTATTTCTTACAAGTCAAGTCAAATTTTCAATTTTAAAAATCTTATCTTTTCAAAATCTTTTCCAAAAATTATATCTTTTTCATTTTTTTTATTTTATTTTTCGAAAATTCGAAAAATCTTTTCTAAATTATTTTCAAAATCTTTTCCTTATCTTTATATCAAATTTTTAAAAACTCACTAACAATTAATGTGATTGATTCAAAAATTTGAAGTTTGTTACTTTCTTGTTAAGAAAGGTTCAAATCTTTAAGTTCTAGAATCTTATCTTGTAGTTTCTTGTTAGTGAAGTAAGTAATTTTAAAATTTTTGAATTAAACCTTTTTATCTTTTATCTTATCTTTTTCAAAAATTTTATCTTTTTCAAAATTTGATTTTAAAATATCTTATCTAACTTCTTATCTTCTTATCTTTTCAAATTTGATTTTAATATCTTTTTCAACTAATTAATTAACTTTTTGTTTGTTTCTTATCTTTTTCAAAACCACCTAACTACTTTTCCCTCTCTAATTTTTGAAAATACCTCTCTCTTTTTCAACAATTCCCTTTAATTGTTTTAAATTTTAATTTTAATCTTATCTTATCTTTAATTTTCGAAAATCATTAACCTCTTTTTCAAAATTATTTTCGAAATTCTCCCTCACTTTTCTTATTCTATTTAATTATTTTTTTACTAACACTTCTCTTCACCTCTCTTCATCTAAAAATCCGAACCTATTCTCCTTCACTTTTCTCCCTTTTTTTCTTCTACTAACATAAAGAAATCTCTATACTGTGACATAGAGGATTCCTCTTCTTTCCTTGTTTTCTCCTCTTTCATATGAGCAGGAACAAGGACAAAAGCACTCTTGTTGAAGCTGATCCTGAACCTGAAAGGACTTTAAAGAGGAAACTAAGAGAAGCTAAATTACAACAATCCAGAAGTAACCTTTCAGAAATTTTCGAACAAGAGAAGGAGATGGCAGCCGAACCCAATAATGATAATGCAAGAAGGATGCTTGGTGACTTTACCAAACCAATGTCCAAATTTGATGGAAGAAGCATCTCCATTCCTGCCATTGGAGCAAACAATTTTGAGCTGAAACCCCAGCTAGTTGCCTTAATACAACAAAACTGCAAGTTTTATGGACTTCCATCTGAAGATCCTCATCAGTTTTTAACTGAATTCTTGCAGATCTGTGAGACTGTTAAGACGAATGGAGTAGATCCTGAAGTCTACAGGCTCATGCTTTTCCCTTTTGCTGTAAGAGACAGAGCTAGAATACGGTTGGATTCACAACCTAAGGATAGCCTGGACTCCTGGGAGAAGCTGGTCACTGCCTTCTTGGATAAATTCTTTCCTCCTCAAAAGCTGAGCAAGCTTAGAGTGGATGTTCAGACCTTCAAACAAAAAGATGGTGAATTCCTCTATGAAGCTTGGGAAAGATACAAGCAGCTGACCAAAAGATGTCCATCTGACATGTTTTCAGAATGGACCATATTAGATATATTCTATTATGGTCTATCTAAGTTTTCGAAAATGTCATTGGACCATTCTGCAGGTGGATCCATCCACCTAAAGAAAACACCTGCAGAAGCTCAAAAATTCATTGACATGGTTGCAAATAACCAATTCATGTACACTTCTGAGAGGAATTCCGTGAATAATGGGACACCTCAGAGGAAGGGAGTTCTTGAAATTGATGCTCTGAATGCCATATTGGCTCAAAACAAAGTGTTGACTCAGCAAGTCAACATGATCTCTCAAAATCTGAATGGACTGCAACATGCATCCAACAGTACTAGAGAGGCAGCCTCTGAAGAAGCTTATGATCCTGAGAACC
>NC_029779.3:36470592-36471272 GCF_000817695.3 Arachis duranensis | reverse complement strand
CAAGAAGGAGTTTCCTATTAAGGATCCAAAGGAATCTGAGACTCATATAGAGACCATAGAGATTCCATTAAATCTCCTTCTTCCATTCATGAGCTATGAAGACTATTCTTCCTCTGAAGAGGATGAAGATGTGACTGGAGAGCAAGTTGCTCAATATTTAGGAGCTATCACGAAGCTGAATGCCAAGTTGTTTGGTAATGAGACTTGGGAAAGTGAACCTCCCTTGCTCATTAGTGAACTAGATACCTGGATTCAGCAAATTTTACCTCAAAAGAAACAAGATCATGGCAAGTTCTTAATACCTTGTACCATAGGCACCATGACATTTGAAAAAGCTCTATGTGATCTGGGGTCAGGGATAAATCTTATGCCACTCTCTGTAATGGAAAAGCTGGGAATCATTGAGGTACAACCTGCCTTGTTCTCATTACAATTGGAAGACAAGTCATTGAGACAAGCTTATGGAATAGTAGAGGACGTGTTAGTAAAGGTTGAAGGCCTTTACATCCCTGCTGATTTCATAATCTTAGACACTAGGAAGGAAGAGGATGAGTGTATCATCCTTGGAAGACCTTTCCTAGCCACAACAGGAGCTGTGATAGATGTCAACAGAGGTGGATTAGTCCTTCAATTGAATGGGGACTACCTTGTGTTTAAGGCACATGGCCATCCCTCTGTGA
>NC_029779.3:36469118-36470558 GCF_000817695.3 Arachis duranensis | reverse complement strand
GAGCGCTTGTTGGGAGGCAACCCAATTTTATTTATCTAATTTTTATTTTATTTTATTTTATTGTTATTTTGTGTTTTATTAGGTACATGATCATGAGGAGTCACGAAAAAATCATAAAAATTAAAAGCAGAATCAAAAACAGCAGAAAAAAATTCGCACCCTGGAGGAAGGACAAACTGGCGTTCAACGCTAGTAAGGAGCATCTGGCTGGCGTTCAACGCCAGAACAGAGCATGAATCTGGCGCTGAACGCCAGAAACAAGCAACATTCTGGAGTTTGAACGCCAGGAAAGTGCCTTGAGAAAAGCTGGCGCTGAACGCCAGTAACAAGCATGAAACTGGTGTTCAACGCCAGAAACATGCTACACATGGGCGTTGAACGCCCAGAACATGCTTCACATGGGCGTTGAACGCCCAGAACGTGCATCACCTCAGCGTTTAAACACCAGAATGGTATGCAAAGGCATTTTACATGCCTATTTGGTGCAGTGATGTAATTCTTTGACACCGCAGGATCTGTGGACCCCACAGGATCACCTCAGGATCTGTGGACCCCACAGGATCCCCACCTAACATCTTCCCAATTACCCCCTTCACCACTACAATGGTTCGGGGGAAATACTTAGATTTTAGTCCGGAGAATGTGAGGTTGGCGTTTCACTTGCCCATGATGCAAGGAGATGTATGCCCCTACACTAGAAGGGTCAACTTTAATCAAAGGTTGGACCAAGTCCTAATGGACATATGTGTGGAAGGAGCTCAATGGAAAAGAGACTCCAAAGGCAAGCCAGTTCAACTAAGAAGACTGGACCTCAAGCCTGTGGCTAGAGGATGGTTGGAGTTCATTCAACGCTCCATTATTTCCACTAGCAACCGATTTGAAGTTACTGTGGATTGGGCCATCATGATTCATAGCATCATGATTGGGGAGGAAGTAGAAGTTCATGAAGTCATCTCCAATGAAATCTACAAAATATCCGAAAAGCCCTCCACCATGGCAAGGCTAGCTTTTCCTCACCTTATTTGCCATCTATGTTACTCAGCTGGAGTTATCATAGAAGGAGACATCCCCATTGAGGAGGATAAGCCCATCACTAAGAAGAGGATGGAGCAAACAATAGAGCCCACTCATGGATCCCAAGAGATGCATGAGGAAGCTCATCACCAAGAAATCTCGGAGATGCCTCAAGGGATGCACTTTCCTCCCAACAACTATTGGGAACAACTCAACACTTCCTTAGAAGATTTGAATTACAATGTGGATCAATTAAGGGTGGAACATCATGAGCACTCCATCATTCTCCATGAAATAAGAAAAGATCAAAGAGCAATGAGGGAGGAGCAACAAAGCAAGAAAAAGCAGTGAAAAAGCAAAAGCTTGCGAAAAAAATGGCGAAAAAAAAAGAAAGAAAAAGAAAAAGCAAGCAGAAAAAGCCAATAG